>NC_085927.1:12886886-13508969 GCF_029289425.2 Pan paniscus | reverse complement strand
TGGAATGGAATGGAATGGAATGCAATGGAATCAACCCGAATGGAATGGAATGGAATGGAATGGAATGGAATGGAATCAACCCGAATAGAATGGATTGGAATGGAATGGAATCCACGCGAATGGAATGGAATGGAATGGAATGGAATCAACACGAATGGAATGGAATGGAATGGAATCAACCCGAATGGAATGGAATGGAATGGAATGGAAACAACACGAATGGCATGGAATGGAATAGAATGGAATGGAATGGAATGGAATGGAGTCAACCCGATTGGAATGGCATGGAATGGAATGGAATGGAATGGAATGGAATGGAATGGAATGGAGTTAACCCAAATGGAATGGAATGGAATGGAAGGGAGTGGAAGGGAATGGAATGGAATGGAATCAACCCGAATGGAATGGAATGGAATGGAATGGAAACAACACGAATGGCATTGAATGGAATAGAATGGAATGGAATGGAATGGAATCAACCCGATTGGAATGGAATGGAATGGAATGCAATGGAATGGAATGGAATGGAATGGAGTTAACCCAAATGGAATGGAATGGAATGGAAGGGAGTGGAAGGGAATGGAATGGAATGGAATCAACCCGAATGGAATGGAATGGAATGGAATGGAAAGGAATGGAATGGAATGGAATAGCATCACCCCGAAAGGAATGGAGTGGAATGGAATGGAACGGAAAGGAATGGAATAGAATGATTTGGAATCAACCCGAATGGAATGGAATTGAATGGAATGGAATGTATGTAACACGAATGGAATGGAATGGAATCAACCCGAATGGAATGGCATGGAATGGAATGGAATGGAATGGAATGGAGTCAACCTGAAAGTAATGGAATGGAATGGAATGGAATGGAATGGAATGGAATGGTATCAAATCGAAAGGAATGGAATGGAATGGAATGGAATGGAATGGAATGGAATGGAATCAACCCGATTGGAATGGAATGGAATGGAATGGAATGGAATGGAATGGAATGGAATGGAATGCAATGGAGTTAACCCAAATGGAATGGAAAGGAATGGAATGGAGTTGAATGGAATGGAATGGAATGGAATGGAATCAACCCGAATGGAAAGGAATGGAATGGAATGGAATAGCATCACCCCGAAAGGAATGCAGTGGAATGGAATGTAACGGAATGGAATGGAATAGAATGATACGGAATCAACCCGAATGGAATGGAATGGAATGGAATGGAATGGAATGGATGTAACACGAATGGAATGGAATGAAATGGAATGGAATGGAATCATCCCGAATGGAATGGAATGGAATGGAATGGAATGGAAAGGAGTCAAACTGAAAGGAATGGAATGGAATGGAATGGAATGAAATGGAATCAACCCGAATGGAATGGAATTGAATGGAATGGAAGTAACCCGAATGGAATGAATTGGAATGGAATGGAATCAACCCGAATGGAATGGAATGGAATGGAATGGAATGGAATGGAATGGAATGGAATCAACCCGAATGGAATGGAATGGAATGGAAGTGAATGGAATGGAATCAACACGAATGGAAAGGAATGGAATGGAACGGGATGGAATGGAATGGAACGGGATGGAATGGAATGGAAAAGAATCAAGTCGAATGGAATGGAATGGAATGGAATGGAATGGAATGGAATGGAATGGACTGGGATGGAATAAACCCGAATGGAATGGAATGGGAGCAAGTCTTATGTAATGTAATGGAATGGAATGGAATGGAATCAACCCGTATGAAATAGAATGGAATGGAATAGCATGGAATGAAATGGAATGAAATGGAATGGAATGGAATGGAATCAACCCAAATGGAATGGAATGGAATGGAATGGAATGGAATGGAATGGAACGGAATGGAATGGAATGGAATGCAATGGAATCAACCCGAATGGAATGGAATGGAATGGAATGGAATGGAATGGAATCAACCCGAATAGAATGGATTGGAATGGAATGGAATCCACGCGAATGGAATGGAATGGAATGGAATCAACACGAATGGAATGGAATGGAATGGAATCAACACGAATGGAATGGAATGGAATGGAATCAACCCGAATGGAATGGAATGGAATGGAATGGAAACAACACGAATGGCATGGAATGGAATAGAATGGAATGGAATGGAATGGAATGGAGTCAACCCGATTGGAATGGCATGGAATGGAATGGAATGGAATGGAATGGAATGGAATGGAATGGAATGGAATGGAGTTAACCCAAATGGAATGGAATGGAATGGAAGGGAGTGGAAGGGAATGGAATGGAATGGAATCAACCCGAATGGAATGGAATGGAATGGAATGGAAACAACACGAATGGCATTGAATGGAATAGAATGGAATGGAATGGAATGGAATCAACCCGAATGGAATGGAATGGAATGGAATGCAATGGAATGGAATGGAATGGAATGGAATGGAGTTAACCCAAATGGAATGGAATGGAATGGAAGGGAGTGGAAGGGAATGGAATGGAATGGAATAAACCCGAATGGAATGGAATGGAATGGAATGGAAAGGAATGGAATGGAATGGAATAGCATCACCCCGAAAGGAATGGAGTGGAATGGAATGGAACGGAAAGGAATGGAATAGAATGATTTGGAATCAACCCAAATGGAATGGAATTGAATGGAATGGAATGGAATGGTATCAAATCGAATGGAATGGAATGGAATGGAATGGAATGGAATGGAATGGAATGGAATCAACCCGATTGGAATGGAATGGAATGGAATGGAATGGAATGGAATGGAATGGAATGGAATGCAATGGAGTTAACCCAAATGGAATGGAAAGGAATGGAATGGAGTTGAATGGAATGGAATGGAATGGAATGGAATCAACCCGAATGGAAAGGAATGGAATGGAATGGAATAGCATCACCCCGAAAGGAATGCAGTGGAATGGAATGTAACGGAATGGAATGGAATAGAATGATACGGAATCAACCCGAATGGAATGGAATGGAATGGAATGGAATGGAATGGATGTAACACGAATGGAATGGAATGAAATGGAATGGAATGGAATCATCCCGAATGGAATGGAATGGAATGGAATGGAATGGAAAGGAGTCAAACTGAAAGGAATGGAATGGAATGGAATGGAATGGAATGGAATCAATCCGAATATAATGGAATGGAATGGAAAGGAATGGAATGGAATCAACCCGAATGGAATGGAATGGAAAGGCATGGAATCAACCAGAATAGAATATAATGGAAACAACCCGAGTGGAATTGAATGGAATGGAATGGAAATAACCCGAATGGAATGTAATGTAATGGAATGGAATCAACGAGAATGGAATCGAATGGAATGGAATGGAATCGAAAGGAATTGAATGGAATGGAATCAACCCGAATGGAAAGGAATTTAATGGAATGGAATCAAAACCAATGGAATGGAATGGAATGGAATGGAATGGAATGGAAAGGAATCAAGCCAAATGGAATGGAATGGAATGGAATCATCCCGAATGGAATGGAATGGAATGGAATTGAATGGAATGGAATGGAACGGAATGCAATAAACCCGAATGGAATGGAATGGAATGGAATGGAATGGAATGGAATGGAATGGAATCAACCCGAATGGAATGGAATGGCATGGAATGGAATGGAATGGAATGGAATGGAATGAATGGAATCAACCCAAATGGAATTGAATGGAATGGAATGGAATGGAATCAGCACGAATGGGATGGAATGCAATGGAATTGAATGGCATGGAATGGAATGGAATCAACAAGCATGGAAAGGAATGGAATGGAATGGAATGGATTGGAATGGAATGAAATGGAATTGAATGGAATGAAACCGAATGGAATGAAATGGAATGGAATGGAATGGAGTCAATCCGAGTGGAATGCAATGGAACGGAATGGAATGGAATGGAATGCAATCAACCCAAATGGAATGGAATGGAATGGAATGGAATGGAATCAACCCGAATGGAATGGAATAGAATCAACCCGAATGGAATGGAATTGAATGGAATGGAAATAACCCGAATGGAAGGGATTGGAATGGAATGGAATGGAATGGAATGGAATGGAATGGAATCAACCCGAATGGAATGGAATGGAATGGAAATGAATGGAATGGAATCAACACGAATGGAATGGAATGGAACGGAACGGGATGGAATGGAATGGGATGGAATAAACCCGAATGGAATGGAATGGAATCAAGTCTTATGTAATGGAATGGAATGGAATGGAATCAACCCGAATGCAATAGAATGGAGCGGAATGGAATGGAATGGAATGGAATGGAATGGAATCAACCCGAATGGAATGGAATGGAATGGAAATGAATGGAATGGAATCAACACGAATGGAATGGAATGGAATGGAACGGGATGGAATGGAATGGAATGGAATCAACACGAATGGAATGGAATGAAATGGAATCAACCCAAATGGAATGGAATTGAATGGAATGGAAGTAACCCGAATGGAATGAATTGGAATGGAATGGAATCAACCCGAATGGAATGGAATGGAATGGAATGGAATGGAATGGAATGGAATCAACCCGAATGGAATGGAATGGAATGGAACGGGATGGAATGGAATGGAAAGGAATCAAGCCGAATGGAATGGAATGGAATGGAATGGAATGGAATGGACTGGGATGGAATAAACCCGAATGGAATGGAATGGGATCAAGTCTTATGTAATGTAATGGAATGGAATGGAATGGAATCAACCCGTATGGAATAGAATGGAATGGAATAGCATGGAATGAAATGGAATGAGAATGGAATGGAATGGAATCAACCCAAATGGAATGGAATGGAATGCAATGGAATGGAATGGAATGGAATGGAATGGAATGCAATGGAATCAACCCGAATGGAATGGAATGGAATGGAATGGAATGGAATGGAATGGAATGGAATGGAATGGAATCAACCCGAATGGAATGGATTGGAATGGAATGGAATCAACGCGAATGGAATGGAATGGAATGGAATCAACACGAATGGAATGGAATGGAATGGAATCAACACGAATGGAATGGAATGGAATGGAATCAACCCGAATGGAATGGAATGGAATGGAATGGAAACAACACGAATGGCATGGAATGGAATAGAATGGAATGGAATGGAATGGAATGGAGTCAACCCGATTGGAATGGCATGGAATGGAATGGAATGGAATGGAATGGAATGGAATGGAATGGAATGGAGTTAACCCAAATGGAATGGAATGGAATGGAAGGGAGTGGAAGGGAATGGAATGGAATGGAATCAACCCGAATGGAATGGAATGGAATGGAATGGAAACAACACGAATGGCATTGAATGGAATAGAATGGAATGGAATGGAATGGAATCAACCCGATTGGAATGGAATGGAATGGAATGCAATGGAATGGAATGGAATGGAATGGAGTTAACCCAAATGGAATGGAATGGAATGGAAGGGAGTGGAAGAGAATGGAATGGAATGGAATCAACCCGAATGGAATGGAATGGAATGGAATGGAAAGGAATGGAATGGAATGGAATAGCATCACCCCGAAAGGAATGGAGTGGAATGGAATGGAACGGAATGGAATGGAATAGAATGATTTGGAATCAACCCGAATGGAATGGAGTTGAATGGAATGGAATGTATGTAACACGAATGGAATGGAATGGAATCAACCCGAATGGAATGGCATGGAATGGAATGGAATGGAATGGAATGGAATGGAATGGAATGGAGTCAACCTGAAAGTAATGGAATGGAATGGAATGGAATGGAATGGAATGGAATGGAATGGTATCAAATCGAATGGAATGGAATGGAATGGAATGGAATGGAATGGAATGGAATGGAATGGAATGGAATCAACCCGATTGGAATGGAATGGAATGGAATGGAATGGAATGGAATGCAATGGAGTTAACCCAAATGGAATTGAAAGGAATGGAATGGAGTTGAATGGAATGGAATGGAATGGAATGGAATCAACCCGAATGGAATGGAATGGAATGGAATAGAATCACCCACAAAGGAATGCAGTGGAATGGAATGTAACGGAATGGAATGGAATAGAATGATACGGAATCAACCCAAATGGAATGGAATTGAATGGAATGGAATGGATGTAACACGAATGGAATGGAATGAAATGGAATGGAATGGAATCATCCCGAATGGAATGGAATGGAATGGAATGGAATGGAATGGAATGGAATGGAATAGAATGGAAAGGAGTCAACCTGAAAGGAATGGAATGGAATGGAATGGAATGGAATGGAATGGAATCAATCCGAATATAATGGAATGGAATGGAAAGGAATGGAATGGAATCAACCCGAATGGAATGGAATGGAATGGCATGGAATCAACCAGAATAGAATATAATGGAAACAACCCGAGTGGAATTGAATGGAATGGAATGGAAATAACCCGAATGGAATGTAATGTAATGGAATGGAATCAACGAGAATGGAATCGAATGGAATGGAATGGAATCGAATGGAATTGAATGGAATGGAATCAACCCGAATGGAAAGGAATTTAATGGAATGGAATCAAAACCAATGGAATGGAATGGAATGGAATGGAATGGAATGGAATGGAATGGAATCAAGCCGAATGGAATGGAATGGAATGGAATCATCCCGAATGGAATGGAATGGAATGGAATGGAATGGAATGGAATGGAATGGAATGGAACGGAATGCAATAAACCCGAATGGAATGGAATGGAATGGAATGGAATGGAATGGAATGGAATCAACCCGAATGGAATGGAATGGCATGGAATGGAATGGAATGGAATGGAATGAATGGAATCAACCCAAATGGAATTGAATGGAATGGAATGGAATGGAATGGAATAAGCACGAATGGGATGGAATGCAATGGAATTGAATGGCATGGAATGGAATGGAATCAACAAGCATGGAAAGGATTGGAATGGAATGGAATGGATTGGAATGGAATGAAATGGAATTGAATGGAATGAAACCCAATGGAATGAAATGGAATGGAATGGAATGGAATGGAATGGAATGGAATCAACACGAATGGAATGGAATGGAATGGAACGGGATGGAATGGAATGGAAAGGAATCAAGCCGAATGGAATGGAATGGAATGGAATGGAATGGAATGGAATGGAATGGAATGGAATGGAATGGACTGGGATGGAATAAACCCGAATGGAATGGATTGGAATGGAATGGAATGGAATGGAATGGACTGGGATGGAATAAACCCGAATGGAATGGAATGGGATCAAGTCTTATGTAATGTAATGGAATGGAATGGAATGGAATCAACCCGTATTGAATAGAATGGAATGGAATAGCATGGAAAGAAATGGAATGAAATGGAATGGAATGGAATGGAATCAACCCAAATGGAATGGAATGGAATGGAATGGAATGGAATGGAATGGAATGAAATGCAATGGAATCAACCCGAATGGAATGGAATGGAATGGAATGGAATGGAATGGAATGGAATGGAATGGAATCAACCCGAATGGAATGGATTGGAATGGAATGGAATCCACGCGAATGGAATGGAATGGAATGGAATCAACACGAATGGAATGGAATGGAATGGAATCAACACGAATGGAATGGAATGGAATGGAATGGAATGGAATCAACCCGAATGGAATGGAATGGAATGGAATGGAAACAACACGAATGGCATGGAATGGAATAGAATGGAATGGAATGGAATGGAATGGAGTCAACCCGATTGGAATGGCATGGAATGGAATGGAATGGAATGGAATGGAATGGAATGGAGTTAACCCAAATGGAATGGAATGGAATGGAAGGGAGTGGAAGGGAATGGAATGGAAAGGAATGGAATGGAATGGAATAGCATCACCCCGAAAGGAATGGAGTGGAATGGAATGGAACGGAATGGAATGGAATAGAATGCTTTGGAATCTACCCGAATGGAATGGAATTGAATGGAATGGAATGTATGTAACACGAATGGAATGGAATGGAATCAACCCGAATGGAATGGCATGGAATGGAAAGGAATGGAATGGAATGGAATGGAATGGAGTCAACCTGAAAGTAATGGAATGGAATGGAATGGAATGGAATGGAATGGAATGGTATCAAATCGAATGGAATGGAATGGAATGGAATGGAATGGAATGGAATGGAATGGAATCAACCCGATTGGAATGGAATGGAATGGAATGGAATGGAACGGAATGGAATGCAATGGAGTTAACCCAAATGGAATGGAAAGGAATGGAATGGAGTTGAATGGAATGGAATGGAATGGAATCAACCCGAATGGAATGGAATGGAATGGAATGGAATGGAATAGAATCACCCACAATGGAATGCAGTGGAATGGAATGTAACGGAATGGAATGGAATAGAATGAAACGGAATCAACCCGAATGGAATGGAATGGAATGGAATGGAATGGATGTAACACGAATGGAATGGAATGAAATGGAATGGAATGGAATCATCCCGAATGGAATGGAATGGAATGGAATGGAATGGAATGGAATGGAATGGAAAGGAGTCAACCTGAAAGGAATGGAATGGAATGGAATGGAATCAACCCGAATGGAATGGATTGGAATGGAATGGAATCCACGCGAATGGAATGGAATGGAATGGAATCAACACGAATGGAATGGAATGGAATGGAATCAACACGAATGGAATGGAATGGAATGGAATGTAATCAACCCGAATGGAATGGAATGGAATGGAATGGAAACAACACGAATGGCATGGAATGGAATAGAATGGAATGGATTGGAATGGAATGGAGTCAACCCGATTGGAATGGCATGGAATGGAATGGAAGGGAATGGAATGGAATGGAATGGAGTTAACCCAAATGGAATGGAATGGAATGGAAGGGAGTGGAAGGGAATGGAATGGAATGGAATCAACCCGAATGGAATGGAATGGAATGGAATGGAAAGGAATGGAATGGAATGGAATAGCATCACCCCGAAAGGAATGGAGTGGAATGGAATGGAACGGAATGGAATGGAATAGAATGATTTGGAATCTACCCGAATGGAATGGAATTGAATGGAATGGAATGTATGTAACACGAATGGAATGGAATGGAATCAACCCGAATGGAATGGCATGGAATGGAATGGAATGGAATGGAATGGAATGGAATGGAGTCAACCTGAAAGTAATGGAATGGAATGGAATGGAATGGAATGGAATGGAATGGTATCAAATCGAATGGAATGGAATGGAATGGAATGGAATGGAATGGAATGGAATGGAATCAACCCGATTGGAATGGAATGGAATGGAATGGAATGGAACGGAATGGAATGCAATGGAGTTAACCCAAATGGAATGGACAGGAATGGAATGGAGTTGAATGGAATGGAATGGAATGGAATCAACCCGAATGGAATGGAATGGAATGGAATGGAATGGAATAGAATCACCCACAATGGAATGCAGTGGAATGGAATGTAACGGAATGGAATGGAATAGAATGAAACGGAATCAACCCGAATGGAATGGAATGGAATGGAATGGAATGGATGTAACACGAATGGAATGGAATGAAATGGAATGGAATGGAATCATCCCGAATGGAATGGAATGGAATGGAATGGAATGGAATGGAATGGAATGGAAAGGAGTCAACCTGAAAGGAATGGAATGGAATGGAATGGAATCAATCCGAATATAATGGAATGGAATGGAAAGGAATGGAATGGAATCAACCCGAATGGAATGGAATGGAATGGCATGGAATCAACCAGAATAGAATATAATGGAAACAACCCGAGTGGAATTGAATGGAATGG
This sequence comes from Pan paniscus, assembly GCF_029289425.2. NCBI lineage: Eukaryota > Metazoa > Chordata > Mammalia > Primates > Hominidae > Pan > Pan paniscus. Next base: position 13,499,162 of record NC_085927.1, on the reverse strand, counting down.
AATGGAAATAACCCGAATGGAATGTAATGTAATGGAATGGAATCAACGAGAATGGAATCGAATGGAATGGAATGGAATCGAATGGAATTGAATGGAATGGAATCAACCCGAATGGAAAGGAATTTAATGGATTGGAATCAAAACCAATGGAATGGAATGGAATGGAATGGAATGGAATGGAATGGAATCAAGCCGAATGGAATGGAATGGAATGGAATCATCCCGAATGGAATGGAATGGAATGGAATGGAATGGAACGGAATGCAATAAACCCGAATGGAATGGAATGGAATGGAATGGAATGGAATGGAATGGAATGGAATGGAATGGAATCAACCCGAATGGAATGGAATGGCATGGAATGGAATGGAATGGAATGGAATGGAATGGAATGAATGGAATCAACCCAAATGGAATTGAATGGAATGGAATGGAATGGAATCAGCACGAATGGGATGGAATGCAATGGAATTGAATGGCATGGAATGGAATGGAATCAACAAGCATGGAAAGGAATGGAATGGAATGGAATGGATTGGAATGGAATGAAATGGAATTGAATGGAATGAAACCGAATGGAATGAAATGGAATGGAATGGAATGGAATGGAATGGAATGGAGTCAATCCGAGTGGAATGCAATGGAACGGAATGGAATGGAATGGAATGGAATGGAATGCAATCAACCCAAATGGAATGGAATGGAATGGAATGGAATGGAATCAACCCGAATGGAATGGAATGGAATCAACCCGAATGGAATGGAATGGAATGGAATGGAAATAACCCGAATGGAATGGATTGGAATGGAATGGAATGGAATGGAATGGAATGGAATCAACCCGAATGGAATGGAATGGAATGGAAGTGAATGGAATGGAATCAACACGAATGGAATGGAATGGAATGGAACGGGATGGAATGGAATGGGATGGAATAAACCCGAATGGAATGGAATGGAATCAAGTCTTATGTAATGGAATGGAATGGAATGGAATGGAATGGAATGGAATCAAACCAAATGGAATGGAATGGAATGGAATGGAATGGAATGGAATGCAATGGAATCAACCCTAATGGAATGGAATGGAATGGAATGGAATGGAATGGAATGGAATGGAATCAACCCGAATGGAATGGAATGGGATGGAATGGAATTGAATGGAATGGAATGGAATGGAATGGAATCAACGCGAATGGAAAGGAATGGAATGGAATGGAATGGAATGCAATCAACACGAATGGAATGGAATGAAATGGAATCAACCCGAATTGAATGGAATTGAATGGAATGGAAGTAACCCGAATGGAATGAATTGGAATGGAATGGAATCAACCCGAATGGAATGGAATGGAATGGAATGGAATGGAATGGAATGGAATGGAATGGAATCAACCCGAATGGAATGGAATGGAATGGAAGTGAATGGAATGGAATCAACACGATTGGAATGGAATGGAATGGAACGGGATGGAATGGAATGGAAAGGAATCAAGCCGAAAGGAATGGAATGGAATGGAATGGAATGGAATGGAATGGAATGGAATGGAATGGAATGGAATGGACTGGGATGGAATAAACGCGAATGGAATGGAATGGGATCAAGTCTTATGTAATGTAATGGAATGGAATGGAATGGAATCAACCCGTATGGAATAGAATGGAATGGAATAGCATGGAATGAAATGGAATGAAATGGAATGGAATGGAATGGAATCAACCCAAATGGAATGGAATGGAATGGAATGGAATGGAATGGAATGGAATGGAATGCAATGGAATGCAATGGAATCAACCCGAATGGAATGGAATGGAATGGAATGGAATGGAATGGAATGGAATGGAATGGAATGGAATGGAATCAACCCGAATGGAATGGATTGGAATGGAATGGAATCAACCCGAATGGAATGGAATGGAATGGAATGGAATCAACACGAATGGAAAGGAATGGAATGGTATCAACACGAATGGAATGGAATGGAATGGAATCAACTCGAATGGAATGGAATGGAATGGAATGGAATGGAATGGAAACAACACGAATGGCATGGAATGGAATAGAATGGAATGGAATGGAATGGAATGGAGTCAACCCGATTGGAATGGCATGGAATGGAATGGAATGGAACGGAATGCAATGGAGTTAACCCAAATGAAATGGAAAGGAATGGAATGGAATTGAATGGAATGGAATGGAATGGAATGGAATCAACCCGAATGGAATGGAATGGAATGGAATGGAATGGAATGGAATAGAATCACCCAGAAAGGAATGCAGTGGAATGGAATGTAACGGAATGGAATGGAATAGAATGATACGGAATCAACCCGAATGGAATGGAATGGAATGGAATGGAATGGATGTAACACGAATGGAATGGAATGAAATGGAATGGAATGGAATCAACCCGAATGGAATGGAATGGAATGGAATGGAATGGAATGGAATGGAATCAACCCGAATGGAATGGAATGGAATGGAAGTGAATGGAATGGAATCAACACGAATGGAATGGAATGGAATGGAACGGGATGGAATGGAATGGAAAGGAATCAAGCCGAATGGAATGGAATGGACTGGAATGGACTGGGATGGAATAAAGCCGAATGGAATGGAATGGAATCAAGTCTTATGTAATGGAATGGAATGGAATGGAATGGAATCAACCCAAATGGAATGGAATGGAAAGGAATGGAATGGAATGGAATCAAGCCAAATGGAATGGAATGGAATGGAATGGAATGGAATGGAATGGAATGGAATGGAATGGAATGGAATGCAATGGAATCATCCCGAATGGAATGGAATGGAATGGAATGGAATGGAATGGAATGGAATCAACCCGAATGGAATGGAATGAAATGGAATGGAATCAACCCGAATGGAATGGAATGGAATGGAATGGAATCAACACGAATGGAATGGAATGGAATGGAATCAACACGAATGGAATGGAATGGAATGGAATCAACCCGAATGGAATGGAATGGAATGGAATGGAATGGTAACAACACGAATGGCATGGAATGGAATAGAATGGAATGGAATGAAATGGAATGGAGTCAACCCGATTGGAATGGCATGGAATGGAATGGAATGGAATGGAATGGAATGGAATGGAATGGAATGGAATGGAGTTAACCCAAATGGAATGGAATGGAATGGAAGGGAGTGGAAGGGAATGGAATGGAATGGAATCAACCCGAATGGAATGGAATGGAATGGAATGGAAACAACACGAATGGCATTGAATGGAATAGAATGGAATGGAATGGATTGGAATCAACCCGATTGGAATGGAATGGAATGGAATGGAATGGAATGGAATGGAATGGAATGGAATGGAGTTAACTCAAATGGAATGGAATGGAATGGAAGGGAGTGGAAGGGAATGGAATGGAATGGAATCAACCCGAATGGAATGGAATGGAATGGAATGGAAAGGAATGGAATGGAATGGAATAGCATCACCCCGAAAGGAATGGAGTGGAATGGAATGGAACGGAATGGAATGGAATAGAATGATTTTGAATCAACCCGAATGGAATGGAATTGAATGGAATGGAATGGAATGGAATGGAAAGGAGTCAACCTGAAAGTAATGCAATGGAATGGAATGGAATGGAATGGAATGGTATGGAATGGAATGGAATCAAATCGAATGGAATGGAATGGAATGGAATGGAATGGAATCAACCCGTTTGGAATGGAATGGAATGGAATGGAATGGAATGGAATGGATTTAACCCAAATGGAATGGAAAGGAATGGAATGGAATGGAATCAACCCGAATGAAATGGAATGGAATGGAATGGAATGGAATAGAATCACCCAGAAAGGAATGCAGTGGAATGGAATGTAACGGAATGGAATGGAATAGAGTGATACGGAATCAACCCGAATGGAATGGAATGGAATGGAATGGTATGGATGTAACACGAATGGAATGGAATGAAATGGAATGGAATGGTATCATCCCGAATGGAATGGAATGGAATGGAATGGAATGGAATGGAATGGAAAGGAGTCAACCTGAAAGGAATGGAATGGAATGGAATGGAATGGAATGGAATCAATCCGAATATAATAGAATGGAATGGAAAGGAATGGAATGGAATCAACCCGAATGGAATGGAATGGAATGGCATGGAATCAACCAGAATAGAATATAATGGAAACAACCCGAGTGGAATTGAATGGAATGGAATGGAAATAACCCGAATGGAATGTAATGGAATGGAATGGAATCAACGAGAATGGAATAGAATGGAATGGAATGGAATCGAATGGAATTGAATGGAATGGAATCAACCCGAATGGAAAGGAATTTAATGGAATGGAATCAAAACCAATGGAATGGAATGGAATGGAATGGAATGGAATGGAATGGAATCAAGCCGAATGGAATGGAATGGACTGGAATCATCCCGAATGGAATGGAATGGAATGGAATGGAATGGAATGGAATGGAACGGAATGCAATAAACCCGAATGGAATGGAATGGAATGGAATGGAATGGAATGGAATGGAATGGAATCAACCCGAATGGAATGGAATGGCATGGAATGGAATGGAATGGAATGGAATGGAATGGAATGGAATGAATGGAATCAACCCAAATGGAATTGAATGGAATGGAATGGAATGGAATCAGCACGAATGGGATGGAATGCAATGGAATTGAATGGCATGGAATGGAATGGAATCAACAAGCATGGAAAGGAATGGAATGGAATGGAGTGGATTGGAATGGAATGAAATGGAATTGAATGGAATGAAACCGAATGGAATGAAATGGAATGGAATGGAATGGAGTCAATCCGAGTGGAATGCAATGGAATGGAATGGAATGGAATCCACCCGAATGGAATGGAATGGAATCAACCCGAATGGAATGGAATGGAATGGAATGGAAATAACCCGAAAGAAATGGATTGGAATGGAATGGAATGGAATGGAATGGAATGGAATGGAATTGAATGGAATCAACCCGAATGGAATGGAATGGAATGGAAGTGAATGGAATGGAATCAACACGAATGGAATGGAATGGAATGGAACGGGATGGAATGGAATGGGATGGAATAAACCCGAATGGAATGGAATGGAATCAAGTCTTATGTAATGGAATGGAATGGAATCAACCCGAATGCAATAGAATGGAATGGAATAGCATGGAATGAAATGGAATGGAATGGAATGGAATGGAATGGAATCAAACCAAATGGAATGGAATGGAATGGAATGGAATGGAATGGAATGGAATGCAATGGAATCAACCCGAATGGAATGGAATGGAATGGAATGGAATGGAATCAACCCGAATGGAATGGAATGGAATGGAATGGAATGGAATGGAATGGAATGGAATGGAATGGAATCAACACGAATGGAATGGAATGGAATGGAATGGAATGGAATGGAATGGAATGGATTGGAATGGAATCAACACGAATGGAATGGAATGAAATGGAATCAACCCGAATGGAATGGAATTGAATGGAATGGAAGTAACCCGAATGGAATGAATTGGAATGGAATGGAATCAACCCGAATGGAATGGAATGGAATGGAAGTGAATGGAATGGAATCAACACGAACGGAATGGAATGGAATGGAACGGGATGGAATGGAATGGAAAGGAATCAAGCCGAATGGAATGGAATGGAATGGAATGGAATGGAATGGAATGGAATGGACTGGGATGGAATAAACCCGAATGGAATGGATTGGAATGGAATGGAATGGAATGGAATGGACTGGGATGGAATAAACCCGAATGGAATGGAATGGGATCAAGTCTTATGTAATGTAATGGAATGGAATGGAATGGAATCAACCCGTATTGAATAGAATGGAATGGAATAGCATGGAAAGAAATGGAATGAAATGGAATGGAATGGAATGGAATCAACCCAAATGGAATGGAATGGAATGGAATGGAATGGAATGGAATGGAATGGAATGGAATGGAATGGAATGCAATGGAATCAACCCGAATGGAATGGAATGGAATGGAATGGAATGGAATGGAATGGAATCAACCCGAATGGAATGGATTGGAATGGAATGGAATCCACGCGAGTGGAATGGAATGGAAGGCAATCAACACGAATGGAATGGAATGGAATGGAATCAACACGAATGGAATGGAATGGAATGGAATCAACCCGAATGGAATGGAATGGAATGGAATGGAAACAACACGAATGGCATGGAATGGAATAGAATGGAATGGAATGGAATGGAATGGAGTCAACCCGATTGGAATGGCATGGAATGGAATGGAATGGAATGGAATGGAATGGAATGGAGTTAACCCAAATGGAATGGAATGGAATGGAAGGGAGTGGAAGGGAATGGAATGGAATGGAATCAACCCGAATGGAATGGAATGGAATGGAATGGAAAGGAATGGAATGGAATGGAATAGCATCACCCCGAAAGGAATGGAGTGGAATGGAATGGAACGGAATGGAATGGAATAGAATGATTTGGAATCTACACGAATGGAATGGAATTGAATGGAATGGAATGTATGTAACACGAATGGAATGGAATGGAATCAACCCGAATGGAATGGCATGGAATGGAATGGAATGGAATGGAATGGAATGGAATGGAGTCAAACTGAAAGTAATGGAATGGAATGGAATGGAATGGAATGGAATGGTATCAAATCGAATGGAATGGAATGGAATGGAATGGAATGGAATGGAATGGTATGGAATCAACCCGATTGGAATGGAATGGAATGGAATGGAATGGAATGGAACGGAATGGAATGCAATGGAGTTAACCCAAATGGAATGGAAAGGAATGGAATGGAGTTGAATGGAATGGAATGGAATGGAATCAACCCGAATGGAATGGAATGGATTGGAATGGAATGGAATGGAATAGAATCACCCACAATGGAATGCAGTGGAATGGAATGTAACGGAATGGAATGGAATAGAATGATACGGAATCAACCCGAATGGAATGGAATGGAATGGAATGGAATGGATGTAACACGAATGGAATGGAATGAAATGGAATGGAATGGAATCATCCCGAATGGAATGGAATGGAATGGAATGGAATGGAATGGAATGGAATGGAATGGAAAGGAGTCAACCTGAAAGGAATGGAATGGAATGGAATGGAATCAATCCGAATATAATGGAATGGAATGGAAAGGAATGGAATGGAATCAACCCGAATGGAATGGAATGGAATGGCATGGAATCAACCAGAATAGAATATAATGGAAACAACCCGAGTGGAATTGAATGGAATGGAATGGAAATAACCCGAATGGAATGTAATGGAATGGAATGGAATCAACGAGAATGGAATCGAATGGAATGGAATGGAATCGAATGGAATTGAATGGAATGGAATCAACCCGAATGGAAAGGAATTTAATGGAATGGAATAAAAACCAATGGAATGGAATGGAATGGAATGGAATGGAATGGAATGGAATGGAATCAAGCCGAATGGAATGGAATGGAATGGAATCATCCCGAATGGAATGGAATGGAATGGAATGGAATGGAATGGAACGGAATGCAATAAACCCGAATGGAATGGAATGGAATGGAATGGAATGGAATGGAATGGAATGGAATGGAATCAACCCGAATGGAATGGAATGGCATGGAATGGAATGGAATGGAATGGAATGGAATGGAATGAATGGAATCAACCCAAATGGAATTGAATGGAATGGAATGGAATGGAATCAGCACGAATGGGATGGAATGCAATGGAATTGAATGGCATGGAATGGAATGGAATCAACAAGCATGGAAAGGAATGGAATGGAATGGAATGGATTGGAATGGAATGAAATGGAATTGAATGGAATGAAACCGAATGGAATGAAATGGAATGGAATGGAATGGAATGGAATGGAATGGAATGGAGTCAATCCGAGTGGAATGCAATGGAACGGAATGGAATGGAATGGAATGGAATGGAATGCAATCAACCCAAATGGAATGGAATGGAATGGAATGGAATGGAATCAACCCGAATGGAATGGAATGGAATCAACCCGAATGGAATGGAATGGAATGGAATGGAAATAACCCGAATGGAATGGATTGGAATGGAATGGAATGGAATGGAATGGAATGGAATGGAATCAACCCGAATGGAATGGAATGGAATGGAAGTGAATGGAATGGAATCAACACGAATGGAATGGAATGGAATGGAACGGGATGGAATGGAATGGGATGGAATAAACCCGAATGGAATGGAATGGAATCAAGTCTTATGGAATGGAATGGAATGGAATGGAATGGAATGGAATGGAATGGAATCAAACCAAATGGAATGGAATGGAATGGAATGGAATGGAATGGAATGCAATGGAATCAACCCGAATGGAATGGAATGGAATGGAATGGAATGGAATGGAATGGAATCAACCCGAATGGAATGGAATGGGATGGAATGGAATTGAATGGAATGGAATGGAATCAACGCGAATGGAAAGGAATGGAATGGAATGGAATGGAATGCCATCAACACGAATGGAATGGAATGAAATGGAATCAACCCGAATTGAATGGAATTGAATGGAATGGAAGTAACCCGAATGGAATGAATTGGAATGGAATGGAATCAACCCGAATGGAATGGAATGGAATGGAATGGAATGGAATGGAATGGAATGGAATCAACCCGAATGGAATGGAATGGAATGGAAGTGAATGGAATGGAATCAACACGATTGGAATGGAATGGAATGGAACGGGATGGAGTGGAATGGAAAGGAATCAAGCCGAAAGGAATGGAATGGAATGGAATGGAATGGAATGGAATGGAAAGGAATGGAATGGACTGGGATGGAATAAACCCGAATGGAATGGAATGGGATCAAGTCTTATGTAATGTAATGGAATGGAATGGAATGGAATCAACCCGTATGGAATAGAATGGAATGGAATAGCATGGAATGAAATGGAATGAAATGGAATGGAATGGAATGGAATCAACCCAAATGGAATGGAATGGAATGGAATGGAATGGAATGGAATGGAATGCAATGGAATGCAATGGAATCAACCCGAATGGAATGGAATGGAATGGAATGGAATGGAATGGAATGGAATGGAATGGAATGGAATGGAATCAACCCGAATGGAATGGATTGGAATGGAATGGAATCAACCCGAATGGAATGGAATGGAATGGAATGGAATCAACACGAATGGAATGGAATGGAATGGTATCAACACGAATGGAATGGAATGGAATGGAATCAACCCGAATGGAATGGAATGGAATGGAATGGAATGGAAACAACACGAATGGCATGGAATGGAATAGAATGGAATGGAATGGAATGGAATGGAGTCAACCCGATTGGAATGGCATGGAATGGAATGGAATGGAACGGAATGCAATGGAGTTAACCCAAATGGAATGGAAAGGAATGGAATGGAATTGAAGGGAATGGAATGGAATGGAATGGAATCAACCCGAATGGAATGGAATGGAATGGAATGGAATGGAATGGAATAGAATCACCCAGAAAGGAATGCAGTGGAATGGAATGTAACGGAATGGAATGGAATAGAATGATACGGAATCAACCCGAATGGAATGGAATGGAATGGAATGGAATGGAATGGATGTAACACGAATGGAATGGAATGAAATGGAATGGAATGGAATCAACCCGAATGGAATGGAATGGAATGGAATCTAATGGAATGGAATGGAATGGAGTCAACCTGAAAGGAATGGAATGGAATGGAATGGAAAGGAATGGAATCAATCCGAATAGAATGGAATGGAATGGAAAGGAATGGAATGGAATCAACACGAATGGAATGGAATGGAATCAACCAGAATAGAGTATAATGGAATCAACCCGAGTGGAATGGAATGGAATGGAATGGAATGGAATGGAATGGAATCAACGAGAATGGAATCGAATGGAATGGAATGGAGTCGAATGGAATTGAATGGAATGGAATCAACCCGAATGCAAAGGAATTTAATGGAATGGAATCAAAATCAATGGAATGGAATGGAATGGAATGGGATCAACACGAATGGAATGGAATGGAATGGAATGGAATGGAATGGAATGGAATGGAATGGAATGGAATCAACCCGAATGGAATTGAATGAAATAGAATGAAATGGAATAGAATGGAATAGAATCACTCAGAAAGGAGTGAAATAGAATGGAATGGAATGGAATCAACCCGAATGGAATGGAATGGCATGGAATGGAATGGAATGGAATGGAATGGAATGGAATGGAATGGAATGGAATCAACCCAAATGGAATGGAATGGAATGGAATGGAATGGAATGGAATGGAATGGATTGGAATCAACACGAATGGGATGGAATGCAATGGAATTGAATGGAATGGAATGGAATGGAATCAACAAGCATGGAAAGGAATGGAATGGAATGGAATGGATTGGAATGGAATGAAATGGAATGGAATGAAATAGAATGGAATGGAATGGAATGGAATGGAATGGAATGGAATGGAATGGAATCAACCCAAATGGAATGGAATGGAATGGAATGGAATGGAATGGAATTTAATCAACCCGAATGGAATGGAATGGAATCAGCCCGAATGGAATGGAATGGAATGGAATGGAAGTAACCCGAATGGAATGGATTGGAATGGAATGGAATGGAATGGAATGGAATGGAATGGAATGGAATGGAATGGAATCAACCCGAATGGAATGGAATGGAATGGACGTGAATGGAATGGAATCAACAGGAATGGAATGGAATGGAATGGAACGGGATGGAATGGAATGGGATGGAACAAACCCGAACGGACTGGAATGGAATCAAGTCTTATGTAATGGAATGGAATGGAATGGAATGGAATGGAATCAACCCGAATGGAATAGAATGGAATGGAGTAGCATGGAATGAAATGGAATGGAATGGAATGGAATGGATTGGAATCAAACCAAATGGAATGGAATGGAATGGAATGGAATGGAATGGAATGGAATGGAATGCAGTGGAATCAACCCGAATGGAATGGAATGGAATGGAATGGAATGGAATGGAATGGAAAGGAATGGAATGGAATGGAATGGAATCAACACGAATGGAATGGAATGAAATGGAATCAACCCGAATGGAATGGAATGGAATGGAATGGAAGTAAACCGAATGGAATGAATTGGAATGGAATGGAATCAACCCGAATGGAATGGAATGGAATGGAATGGAATGGAATGGAATGGAATGGAATCAACCCGAATGGAATGGAATGGAATGTAAGTGAATGGAATGGAATCAACACGAATGGAATGGAATGGAATGGAACGGGATGGAATGGAATGGAAAGGAATCAAGCCGAATGGAATGGAATGGAATGGAATGGAATGGAATGGAATGGAATGGACTGGGATGGAATAAAGCCGAATGGAATGGAAAGGAATCAAGTCTTATGTAATGGAATGGAATGGAATGGAATGGAATGGAATCAACCCAAATGGAATGGAATGGAATGGAATGGAATGGAATGGAATGGAATGGAATCAAGCCAAATGGAATGGAATGGAATGGAATGGAATGGAATGGAATGGAATCAACCCGAATGGAATGGAATGAAATGGAATGGAATCAACCCGAATGGAATGGAATGGAATGGAATGGAATGGAATCAACACGAATGGAATGGAATGGAATGGAATCAACACGAATGGAATGGAATGGAACCAACCCGAATAGAATGGAATGGAATGGAATGGAATGGAAACAACACGAATGACATGGAATGGAATAGAATGGAATGGAATGGAATGGAATGGAGTGAACCCGATTGGAATGGCATGGAATGGAATGGAATGGAATGGAATGGAATGGAATGGAATGGAATGGAATGGAGTTAACCCAAATGTAATGGAATGGAATGGAATGGAGTGGAAGGGAATGGAATGGAATGGAATCAACCCGAATGGAATGGAATGGAATGGAATGGAAACAACACGAATGGCATTGAATGGAATAGAATGGAATGGAATGGATTGGAATCAACCCGATTGGAATGGAATGGAATGGAATGCAATGGAATGGAATGGAATGGAATGGAGTTAACCCAAATGGAATGGAATGGAATGGAAGGGAGTGGAAGGGAATGGAATGGAATGGAATCAACCAGAATGGAATGGAATGGAATGGAATGGAAAGGAATGGAATGGAATGGAATAGCATCACCCCGAAAGGAATGGAGTGGAATGGAATGGAACGGAATGGAATGGAATAGAATGATTTGGAATCAACACGAATGGAATGGAATTGAATGGAATGGAATGTATGTAACACGAATGGAATGGAATGGAATCAACCCGAATGGAATGGCATGGAATGGAATGGAATGGAATGGAATGGAATGGAATGGAATGGAGTCAACCTGAAAGTAATGCAATGGAATGGAATGGAATGGAATGGAATGGTATGGAATGGAATGGAATCAAATCGAATGGAATGGAATGGAATGGAATGGAATGGAATGGAATCAACCCGATTGGAATGGAATGGAATGGAATGGAATGGAATGGAATGCAATGGAGTTAACCCAAATGGAATGGAAAGGAATGGAATGGAGTTGAATGGAATGGAATGGAATGGAATGGAATCAACCCGAATGGAATGGAATGGAATGGAATGGAATGGTATAGAATCACCCAGAAAGGAATGCAGTGGAATGGTATGTAACGGAATGGAATGGAATAGAATGATACGGAATCAACCCGAATGGAATGGAATGGAATGGAATGGAATGGATGTAACACGAATGGAATGGAATGAAATGGAATGGAATGGAATCATCCCGAATGGAATGGAATGGAATGGAATGGAATGGAATGGAATGGAAAGGAGTCAACCTGAAAGGAATGGAATGGAATGGAATGGAATGGAATGGAATGGAATCAATCCGAATATAATGGAATGGAATGGAAAGGAATGGAATGGAATCAACCCGAATGGAATGGAATGGAATGGCATGGAATCAACCAGAATAGAATATAATGGAAACAACCCGAGTGGAATTGAGTGGAATGGAATGGAAATAACCAGAATGGAATGTAATGTAATGGAATGGAATCAACGAGAATGGAATCGAATGGAATGGAATGGAATCGAATGGAATTGAATGGAATGGAATCAACCCGAATGGAAAGGAATTTAATGGAATGGAATCAAAACCAATGGAATGGAATGGAATGGAATGGAATGGAATGGAATCAAGCCGAATGGAATGGAATGGAATGGAATCATCCCGAATGGAATGGAATGGAATGAAATGGAATGGAACGGAATGGAATGGAACGGAATGCAATAAACCCGAATGGAATGGAATGGAATGGAATGGAATGGAATGGAATCAACCCGAATGGAATGGAATGGCATGGAATGGAATGGAATGGAATGGAATGGAATGGAATGAATGGAATCAACCCAAATGGAATTGAATGGAATGGAATGGAATGGAATCAGCACGAATGGGACGGAATGCAATGGAATTGAATGGCATGGAATGGAAAGGAATCAACAAGCATGGAAAGGAATGGAATGGAATGGAATGGATTGGAATGGAATGAAATGGAATTGAATGGAATGAAACCGAATGGAATGAAATGGAATGGAATGGAATGGAATGGAATGGAATGGAATGGAGTCAATCCGAGTGGAATGCAATGGAACGGAATGGAATGGAATGGAATGGAATGGAATGCAATCAACCCAAATGGAATGGAATGGAATGGAATGGAATGGAATCAACCCGAATGGAATGGAATGGAATCAACCCGAATGGAATGGAATGGAATGGAATGGAAATAACCCGAATGGAATGGATTGGAATGGAATGGAATGGAATAGAATGGAATGGAATGGAATCAACCCGAATGGAATGGAATGGAATGGAAGTGAATGGAATGGAATCAACACGAATGGAATGGAATGGAATGGAACGGGATGGAATGGAATGGGATGGAATAAAACCGAATGGAATGGAATGGAATCAAGTCTTATGTAATGGAATGGAATGGAATTGAATGGAATGGAATGGAATCAAACCAAATGCAATGGAATGGAATGGAATGGAATGGAATGCAATGGAATCAACCCGAATGGAATGGAATGGAAAGGAATGGAATGGAATCAACCCGAATAGAATGGAATGGAATTGGATGGAATGGAATTGAATGGAATGGAATGGAATGGAATGGAATCAACCCGAATGGAATGGAATGGAATGGAATGGAATGGAATGGAATGGAATGGAATGGAATGGAATGGAATCAAAACGAATGGAATGGAATGAAATGGAATCAACCCGAATGGAATGGAATTGAATGGAATGGAAGTAACCCGAATGGAATGAATTGGAATGGAATGGAATCAACCCGAATGGAATGGAATGGAATGGAATGGAATGGAATGGAATGGAATCAACCCGAATGGAATGGAATGGAATGGAAGTGAATGGAATGGAATCAACACGAATGGAATGGAATGGAATGGAACGGGATGGAATGGAATGGAAAGGAATCAAGCCGAATGGAATGGAATGGAATGGAATGGAATGGAATGGAAAGGAATGGAATGGAATGGAATGGAATGCAATGGAATCAACCAAAATGGAATGGAATTGAATGGAATGGAATGGAATGGAATGGAATGGAATGGAATGGAATGCAATGGAATCAACCCGAATGGAATGGAATGGAATGGAATGGAATGGAATGGAATCAACCCGAATGGAATGGATTGGAATGGAATGGAATCAACCCGAATGGAACGGAATGGAATGGAATGGAATCAACACGAATGGAATGGAATGGAATGGAATCAACACGAATGGAATGGAATGGAATGGAATCAACCCGAATGGAATGGAATGGAATGGAATGGAAACAACACGAATGGCATTGAAATGAATAGAATGGAATGGAATGGAATGGAGTGGAATGGAAACAACACGAATGGCATTGAATGGAATAGAATGGAATGGAATGGAATGGAATCAACCCGATTGGAATGGAATGGAATGGAATGCAATGGAATGGAATGGAATAGAATGGAGTTAACCCAAATGGAATGGAATGGAATGCAAGGGAGTGGAAGGGAATGGCATGGAATGGAATCAACCCGAATGGAATGGAATGGAATGGAATGGAAAGGAATGGAATGGAATGGAATAGAATCACCCCGAAAGAATGGAGTGGAATGGAATGGAACGGAATGGAATGGAATAGAATGATTTGGAATCAACCTGAATGGAATGGAATTGAATGGAATGGAATGGAATGGAATGGAATGGAATGGAATGGAATGGAGTCAACCTGAAAGTAATGGAATGGAATGGAATGGAATGGAATGGAATGGAATGGAATGGAATCAAATCGAATGGAATGGAATGGAATGGAATGGAATCAACCCGATTGGAATGGAATGGAATGGAATGGAATGGAATGCAATGGAGTTAACCCAAATGAAATGGAAAGGAATGGAATGGAGTTGAATGGAATGGAATGGAATCAACCCGAATGGAATGGAATGGAATGGAATGGAATGGAATGGAATGGAATAGAATCACCCAGAAAGGAATGCAGTGGAATGGAATGTAACGGAATGGAATGGAATAGAATGATACGGAATCCACCCGAATGGAATGGAATGGAATGGAATGGTATGGATGTAACACGAATGGAATGGAATGAAATGGAATGGAATGGAATCATCCCGAATGGAATGGAATGGAATGGAATGGAATGGAATGGAATGGAAAGGAGTCAACCTGAAAGGAATGGAATGGAATGGAATGGAATGGAATGGAATCAATCCGAATATAATGGAATGGAATGGAAAGGAATGGAATGGAATCAACACGAATGGAATGGAATGGAATGGCATGGAATCAACCAGAATAGAATATAATGGAAACAACCCGAGTGGAATTGAATGGAATGGAATGGAAATAACGCGATTGGAATGGAGTGTAATGGAATGGAATCAACGAGAATGGAATCGAATGGAATGGAATGGAGTCGAATGGAATTGAATGGAATGGAATCAACCCGAATGGAAAGGAATTTAATGGAATGGAATCAAAACCAAAGGAATGGAATGGAATGGAATGGAATGGAATGGAATGGAATGGAATGGAATCAAGACGAATGGAATGGAATGGAATGGAGTCATCCCGAATGGAATGGAATGGAATGAAATGGAATGGAATGGAATGGAACGGAATGCAATAAACACGAATGGAATGGAATGGAATGGAATGGAATGGGATGGAATCAACCCGAATGGAATGGAATGGCATGGAATGGAATGGAATGGAATGGAATGGAATGGAATCAACCCAAATGGAATTGAATGGAATGTAATGGAATGGAATCAGCACGAATGGGATGGAATGCAATGGAATTGAATGGCATGGAATGGAATGGAATCAACAAGCATGGAAAGGAATAAAATGGAATGGAATGGATTGGAATGGAATGAAATGGAATGTAATGGAATGAAACCGAATGGAATGAAATGGAATGGAATGGAATGGAATGTAGTCAATCCGAGTGGAATGCAATGGAACGGAATGGAAAGGAATGGAATGGAATGGAATGGAATCCACCCAAATGGAATGGAATGGAATGGAATGGAATGGAATGGAATGGAATCAACCCGAATGGAATGGAATGGAATCAACCTGAATGGAATGTAATGGAATGGAATGGAAGTAACCCGTATGGAATGGAATGGAATGGAATGGAATCAACCCGAATGGAATGGAATGGAATGGAATGGAATGGAATGGAATCAACCCGAATGGAATGGAATGGAATCAACCCGAATGGAATGTAATGGAATGGAATGGAAGTAACCCGTATGGAATGGAATGGAATGGAATGGAATCAACCCGAATGGAATGGAATGGAATGGAAAGGATTGGAATGGAATCAACCCGAATGGAATGGAATGGAATGGAAGTGAAAGGAATGGAATCAACACGAATGGCATGGAATGGAATGGAATGGAATGGAAAGCAATGAAATGGAATCAAGCCGAATGGAATGGAATGGAATGGAATGGAATGGAATGGAATGGGATGGAATAAACCCGAATGGAATGGAATGGAATCAAGTCTTATATAATGGAATGGAATGGAATGGAATGGAATGGAATCAACCCGAATGGAATGGAATGGAATGGAATGGAATCAACCCGAATGGAATAGAATGGAATGGAATAGCATGGAATGAAATGGAATGGAATGGAATTCAATGGAATGGAATCAACCCAACTGGAATGGAATGGAATGGAATGGAATGGAATGGAAAGGAATGGAATGGAATGGAATGGAATGCAATTGAATCAACCCGAATGGAATGGAGTGGAATGTAATGGAATGGAATGGAATGGAAACGAATGGAATGGAATCAACCCGAATGGAATGGAATGGAATAGAATGGAAACGATTGGAATGGAATCAACCCGAATGGAATGGAATGGAATAGAATGGAATGGAATGGAATGGAATGGAATCAACCCGAATGGAGTGGAAAGCAATGGAATGGAATGGAATGGAATGGAATGGAACGGAATGGAATCAACACGAAAGGAATGGAATTCAATGGAATGGAATGGAAAAGAATCGACACGAAAGAATGGAATGGAATGGAATGGAATGGAATGGAATGGAATCAACCCGAATGGAATGGAAAGGAATGGAATGAAATGGAATTGAATGGAATGGAATCATCCCGAATGGAATGGAATGGAATGCAATGGAATGGAATGGAATCAACCCGAAAGGAATGGAACGGAATGGAATGGAATGGAATGGAATGGAATGGAATGGAATGGAATAGAATGTAATGGAATCAACCGGAATGTAATGGAATGCAATGGAATGGAATTTAATGGAATGGAATGCAATGGAATCAACTCGAATGGCATGGAATGGAATGGAAGGGAATGCAATGGAATGGAGTAAACCCGAAAGGAATGGAACGGAATGGAATGGAATGGAATGGAATCAATCCGAATGGAATGGAATGGCATGGAATGGATTGGAACGGAATCTACCCGAATGGAATGGATTGGAATGGAATGGATGTAACACGAATGGAATGGAATGGAATGGAATGGAATGGAATGGAATGGAATCAACCCAAATGGAATCGAATGGAATGGAATGGAATGGAATGGATTCAACCCAAAAGGAATGGAACGGAATGGAATGGAATGGAATGGAATCAACCCGATTGGAATGGAATGGAAAGGAATGGAATGGAATCAACCCGAATGGAATGGAATGGAATGGAAGTGAAAGGAATGGAATCAACACGAATGGCATGGAATGGAATGGAATGGGATGGAAAGCAATGAAATGGAATCAAGCCGAATGGAATGGAATGGAATGGAATGGAATGGAATGGAATGGGATGGAATAAACCCGAATGGAATGGAATGGAATCAAGTCTTATGTAATGGAATGGAATGGAATGGAATGGAATCAACCCGAATGGAATAGAATGGAATGGAATAGCATGGAATGAAATGGAATGGAATGGAATTCAATGGAATGGAATCAACCCAAATGGAATCGAATGGAATGGAATGGAATGGAATGGAATGGAATGGAATGGAATGGAATGGAATGGAATGCAATGGAATCAACCCGAATGGAATGGAATGTAATGTAATGGAATGGAATGGAATGGAAAGGAATGGAATGGAATCAACCCGAATGGAATGGAATGGAATAGAATGGAATGGAATGGAATGGAATCAACAAGAATGGCATGGAATGGAATGGAATGGAATGGAATGGAATGGAATGGAGTGGAATTAACCCAAATGGAATGGAATGGAATGGAAAGGAATGGAATGGAATGAACCCGAATGGAATGGAATAGAAATGAATGGAATGGAATGGAAGGGAATGGAATGGAATGGAGTGGAGCAAACCCGAATGGAATGGAATGGAATGCAATTGAATGTAATGGAATCAACCTGAATGTAATCGAATGGAATGGAATGGAATGGAAAGGAATCAACCCGAATGGAATGGAATGGAATGGAATGGAATGGAATGAACCCGAATGGAATGGAATAGAAATAAATGGAATGGAATGGAAGGGAATGGAATGGAATAGAATGGAGCAAACCCGAATGGAATGGAATGGAATGGAAAGGAAAGGAATGAAATCAACCCGAATGGAATGGAATGGAATGGAATGGAATGGAATGGAATAGAATGGAATGGAATGGAATGGAATGGAATGGAATGGAATGGAATGGAATAGAATGGAATGGAACGGAATGGAATGGAATCAACCCGAATGGAATGGAATGGAATGGAATGGAATGCATCGGAATGCAATGGAATGGAATCAACCCGAATGGAATGGAAAGAATGGAATCAACCCGAATGGAATGGAATGGAGGGGAATGGAAAGGAATGGAATCAACCCGAATGGAAGGGAATGGAATGGAATGGAATTGAAAGGAATGGAATCAACACGAATGGAATGGAACAAAATGGAATGCAATGGAATGGAGTGGAATCAACCCGAATGTAATGGAATGGAATGGAATGGAATGGAATGGAATGGAATGGAATGAAATGAAATAAACCGGAATGAAATGTAATGTAATGGAATGGAATCGAATGGAATGGAACGGAATCAACTCGAATGGCATGGAATGGAATGGAATGGAATCACATGGCATGGATTGTAATTGAATCAACCCGAACGGAATGGAATGGAATGGAATGGAATCAACCCGAATGGAGTGGAAAGCAATGGAATGGAATGGAATGGAATGGAATGGAACGGAATGGAATCAACAGGAAAGGAATGGAATGCAATGGAATGGAATGGAGTGGAAAAGAATCGACACAAAAAGAATGGAATGGAATGGAATGGAATAGAATGGAATGGAATCAACCCGAATGGAATGGAATGGAATGGAATGGAATGGAATGGAATTGAATGGAATGGAATCATCCCGAATGGAATGGAATGGAATGGAATGGAATGGAGTCAACCCGAAAGGAATGGAACGGAATGGAATGGAATGGAATGGAATAGAATGGAATGGAATCAACCGGAATGTAATGTAATGGAATGGAATGGAATTTAATGGAATGGAATGCAATGGAATCAACTCGAATGGCATGGAATGGAATGGAACGGAATGCAATGGAATGGAGTAAACCCGAAAGGAATGGAACGGAATGGAATGGAATGGAATGGAATGGAATGGAATGGAATGGAATGGAATGGAATCAATCCGAATGGAATGGAATGGCATGGAATGGATTGGAACGGAATCTACCCGAATGGAATGGATTGGAATGGAATGGATGTAACACGAATGTAATGGAATGGAATGGAATGGAATGGAATGGAATCAACCCAAATGGAATGGAATGGAATGGAATGCAATGGAATGGAATGGAATGGATTCAACCCGAAAGGAATGGAACGGAATGGAATGGAATGGAATCAACCCGAATGGAATGGAATGGAATGGAATGGAATGGAATCAACCCGAATGGAATATCATGCAATCAACCCGAGTGGAATTGAATGGAATGGAATGGAAATAATCCGAATGGAATGGAATGGAATGGAATGGAATCAACGAGAAAGGAATCGAATGGAATGGAATGGAGTGGAATGGAATTGAAAGGAATGGAATCAACCCGAATGAAATGGAATGGAATGGAATGGAATCAAAACGAATGGAATGGAATGGAATGGAAAGGAATGGAATGGAATCAAGCCGAATGGAATCAAGCCGAATGGAATGGAATGAAATGGAATCATCCCGAATGGATTGGAATGGAATCAAATTAAATGGAATAAAACCGAAGGGAATGGAATGGAATGGAATGGAATGGAATGGAATGGAATGGAATGGAATCAACCCGAATGGAATGGAATGGAAAGCCATTGAATGGAATGGAATCAACCCGAATGGAGTGGAATGGAATGGAATGGAATCAACCCGAATGGACTGGAATGGAATGGAATAGAATTAAATGGAATAGAATGGAATAGAATCACCCCAAAAGGAATGGAATGGAATGGAATGGAATTGAATGGAATGGAATGGAATGAACCCGAATTGAATGGAATGGCATGGGATGGAATGGAATGGAATCAACCCAAATGGAATGGAATGGAATGGAATGGAATGGAATGGAATCAACACGAATGGCATGGAAAGGAATGGAATGGAATGGAATGGAATCAACCCGATTGGACTGGAATGGCATGGAATGGAATGGAATGGAATGGAATGGAATGGAGTTAACACAAATGGAATGGAATGGAATGGAATGGAGTGGAAGGGAATGGAATGGAATGGAATCAACCCGAATGGAATGGAATGCAATGGAATGGAATAAAATGGAATGGAATAGAATCTCCCCGAAAGGAATGGAGTGGAATGGAATGGAACGGAATGGAATGGAATAGAATGATTTGGAATCAAACCGAATGGAATGGAATGGAATGGATGTAACACGAATGGAATGGAATGGAATGGAATGGAATCAACCCGAATGGAATGGAATGGAATGGAATGAAATGGAGTCAACCTTAAAGGAATGGGATGGAATGGAATGGAAAGGAATGGAATGGAATCAACCCGATTGGAATGGAATGGAATGGAATGGAATGCAATGGAGTTAACCCAAATTGAATGGAATGGAATGGAATGGAGTGGAATGGAATGGAATGGAATGGTATCAACCCGAATGGAATGGAATGGAATGGAATGGAATGGAATGGAAAAGAATCAACCCGAAAGGAATGGAGTGGAATGGAATGGAACGGAATGGAATGGAATAAAATGATTTGGAATCAACCCGAATGGAATGGAATGGAATGGAATAGAATGCAATGGAGTCAACCTCAAAGGAATGGAATGGAATGGAATGGAATGGAATGCAATGGAATGGAATCAATCGGAATGGAATGGAATGGAATGGAATGGAATGGAATGGAATGGAATCAAACAGAATAGAATATAATGGAATCAACCCGAGTGGAATTGAATGGAATGGAATGGAAATAACCCGAATTGAATGGAATGTAATGGAATGGAATCAACGAGAATGAAATCGAATGGATGGAATGGATTGGAATGGAATTGAATGGAATGGAATCAACCCGAATTGAACGGAATTTAATGGAATGGGATCAAAACGAATGGAATGGAATGGAATGGAATGGAATGAAATGGAATGGAATGGAATGAAATGGAATGGAATGGAATGGACTGGAGTCAACCCGAAAGGAATGGAACGGAATGGAATGGAATGGAATGGAATGGAATGGAACAGAATGGAATGGAGTCAACCGGAATGTAATGTAATGGAATGGAATGGAATTTAATGGAATGGAATGCAATGGAATCAACTCGAATGGCATGGAATGGAATGGAACGGAATGCAATGGAATGGAGTAAACCCGAAAGGAATGGAACGGGATGGAATGGAATGGAATGGAATGGAATGGAATGGAATGGAATGGAATCAATCCGAATGGAATGGAATGGCATGGAATGGATTGGAACGGAATCTACCCGAATGGAATGGATTGGAATGTAATGGATGTAACACGAATGGAATGGAATGGAATGGAATGGAATGGAATGGAATGGAATCCACCCAAAGGGAATGGAATTGAATGGAATGGAATGGATTCAACCCGAAAGGAATGGAACGGAATGGAATGGAATGGAATCAATCCGAATGGAATGGAATGGAATGGAATGGAATCAACCCGAATGGAATATAATGCAATCCACCCGAGTGGAATTGAATGGAATGGAATGGAAATAATCCGAATGGAATGGAATGGAATGGAATGGAATCAACGAGAAAGGAATCGAATGGAATGGAATGGAGTGGAATGGAATTGAATGGAATGGAATCAACCCGAATGAAATGGAATGGAATGGAATGGAATCAAAACGCATGGAATGGAATGGAATGGAATGGAAAGGAATGGAATGGAATCAAGCTGAATGGAATCAAGCCGAATGGAATGGAATGCAATGCAATCATCCCGAATGGAATGGAATGGAATCAAATGGAATGGAATAAAACCGAATGGAATGGAATGGAATGGAATGGAATGGAATGGAATAGAATGGAATCAACCCGAAAGGAATGGAATGGAATGCAATTGAATGGAATGGAATCAACCCGAATGGAGTGGAATGGAATGGAATGGAATCAACCCGAATGGAATGGAATGGAATGGAATAGAATGAAATGGAATAGAATGGAATAGAATCACCCCGAAAGGAATGGAATGTAATGGAATGGAATGGAATGGAATGGAATGAACCCGAATTGAATGGAATGGCATGGAATGGAATGGAATGGAATCAACCCAAATGGAATGGAATGGAATGTAATGGAATTTAATGGAATCAACACGAATGGCATGGAAAGGAATGGAATGGAATGGAATGGAATCAACCCGATTGGACTGGAATGGAATGGAATGGAATGGAGTTAACACAAATGGAATGGAATGGATTGGAATGGAGTGGAAGGGAATGGAATGGAATGGAATCAACCCGAATGGAATGGAATGCAATGGAATGGAATGGAATGGAATGGAACAGAATCACCCCGAAAGGAATGGAATGGAATGGAATGGAACGGAATGGAAAGGAATAGAATGATTTGGAATCAACCCGAATGGAATGGAATGGAATGGAATGGAATGGATATAACACGAATGGAATGGAATGGAATGGAATGGAATCAACCCGAATGGAAAGGAATGGAATGGAATGGAATGGAGTCAACCTGAAAGGAATGGGATGGAATGGAATGGAAAGGAATGGAATGGAATCAACCCGATTGCAATGGAATGGAATGAAATGGAATGCAATGGAGTTAACCCAAATGGAATGGAATGGAATTGAATGGAGTGGAATGGAATGGAATGGAATGGTATCAACCCGAATGGAATGGAATGGAATGGAATGGAAAAGAATCAACCCGAAAGGAATGGAGTGGAATGGAATGGAACGGAATGGAATGGAATAAAATGATTTGGAATCAACCCGAATGGAATGGAATGGAATGGAATGGAATGGAATGGAATGGAATGGAATGGAGTCAACCTCAAAGGAATGGAATGGAATGGAATGGAATGGAATGGAATGGAATCAATCGGAATGGAATGGAATGGAATGGAATGAAATGGAATGGAATGGAATCAACCCGAATGGAATGGAATGGAATGGAATGGAATCAAACAGAATAGAATATAATGGAATCAACCCGAGTGGAATTGAATGGAATGGAATGTAATGGAATCAACGAGAATGAAATCGAATGGATGGAATGGATTGGAATGGAATTGAATGGAATGGAATCAACCCGAATGGAACGGAATTTAATGGAATGGGATCAAAACGAATGGAATGGAATGGAATGGAATGGAATGAAATGGAATGGAATGGAATGAAATGGAATGGAATGGAATCAAGCCGAATGGAATGGAATGGGATGGAATCATCCGGAATGGAATGGAATGGAATGAAATGGAATGGAATTGAATGGAATGGAATGGAATAAACCCGAATGGAATGCAATGGAATGGAATGGAATGGAATGGAATCAATCCGAAGGGAATGGAATGGAATGCAATGGAATGGAATGGAATGGAATGGAATCAACACGAATGGAATGGAATGGAATGGCATGGAATGGAATCAAACCGAATGGAATGGAATGGAATGGAATGGAATGGAATCAACCCAAATGGAATGGAATGTAATGTAATTGAATGGAATGGAATCAACCCGAATGGAGTGGAATGGAATGGAATGGAATCAACCCGAATGGAATGGAATGGAGTGGAATAGAATGAAATGGCATAGAATGGAATAGAATCACCCCGAAAGGAATGGAATGGAATGGAATGGAATGGAATGGAATGGAATGGAATGAACCCGAATTGAATGGAATGGCATGGAATTGAATGGAATGGAATCAACCCAAATGGAATGGAATGTAATGTAATGGAATGGAATGGAATCATCACGAATGGCATGGAATGGAATGGAATGGAATGGAATGGAATCAACCCGATTGGACTGGAATGGAATGGAATGGAATGGAATGGAATGCAATGGAATCAACCCGAATGGAATGGAATGGAATGTATTGGAATGGAATGAAATGGAAAGGAATGGAATGGAATCAACCCGAATGGAATGGAATGGAATAGAATGGAATGGAATGGAATGGAATCAACACGAATGGAATGGAATGGAATCAACTCGAATGGAATGGAATGGAATGGACTCAACCCGAATGGAATGGAATGGAATGGAATGGAATGGAATCAGCACGTATGTCATGGAATGGTATAGAATGGAATGGAATGGAATGGAATCAACCCGGTTGGAATGGAATGGAATGGAATGGAATGGAATGGAATGGAATGGAATGGAATGGAGTTAACCCAAATGGAATGGAATGGAATGGAAAGGAATGGAATGGAATGAACCCGAATGGAATGTAATAGAAATGAATGGAATGGAATGGAAGGGAATGGAATGGAATGGAATGGAGCAAACCCGAATGGAATGGAATGGAATGCAATTGAATGGAATGGAATCAACCTCAATGGAATCGAATGGAATGGAATGGAATGGAAAGGAATCAACCCGAATGGAATGGAATGGAATGGAATGGAATGGAATGAACCAGAATGGAATGGAATAGAAATGAATGGAATGGAATGGAAGGGAGTGGAATGGAATGGAGTGGAGCAAACCCGAATGGAATGGAATGGAATGGACAGGAAAGGAATGCAATCAACACGAATGGAATGGAATGGAATGGAATGGAATGGAATAGAATGGAATGGAATGGAATGGAATGGAATGGAATAGAACGGAATGGAACGGAATGGAATTGAATCAACCCGAATGGAATGGAATGGAATGGAATGGAATGCATCGGAATGCAATGGAAAGGAATCAACCCGAATGGAATGGATAGAATGGAATCAACCCGAATGGAATGGAATGGAGGGAAATGGAAAGGAATGGAATCAACCCGAATAGAAGGGAATGGAATGGAATGGAATTGAAAGGAATGGAATCAACACGAATGGAATGGAACGGAATGGAATGCAATGGAATGGAGTGGAATCAACCCGAATGTAATGGAATGGAATGGAATGGAATGGAATGAAATGGAATAAACCGGAATGTAATGTAATGTAATGGAATGGAATGGAATGGAATGGAATGGAATGGAATGGAATGGAACGGAATCAACTCGAATGGCATGGAATGGAATGGAATGGAATCACATGGCATGGAATGGAATGGAATCAACCCGAACGGAATGGAATGGAATGCAATGGAATGGAATGGAATCAACCCGAATTGAGTGGAAAGCAATGGAATGGAATGGAATGGAATGGAATGGAATGGAATGGAACGGAATGGAATCAACACGAAAGGAATGGAATGCAATGGAATGGAATGGAATGGAAAAGAATCGACACGAAAAGAATGAAATGGAATGGAATGGAATGGAATGGAATGGAATCAACCCGAATGGAAAGGAATGGAATGGAATGGAATTGAATGGAATGGAATCATCCCGAATGGAATGGAATGGAATGGAAGGGAATGGAATGGAATGGAGTCAACCCGAAAGGAATGGAATGGAATGGATTGGAATGGAATGGAATAGAATGGAATGGAAGCAACCGGAATGTAATGGAATGGAATGGAATGGAATTTAATGGAATGGAATGCAATGGAATCAACTCGAATGGCATGGAATGGATTGGAACGGAATGCAATGGAATGGAGTAAACCCGAAAGGAATGGAACGGAATGGAATGGAATGGAATGGAATGGAATGGAATGGAATCAATCCGAATGGAATGGAATGGCATGGAATGGATTGGAACGGAATCTACCCGAATGGAATGGATTGGAATGGAATGGATGTAACACGAATGGAATGGAATGGAATGGAATGGAATGGAATGGAATGGAATGGAATCAACCCAAATGAAATGGAATAGAATAGAATGGAAAGGAATGGAATGGATTCAACACGAAAGGAATGGAACGGAATGGAATGGAATGGAATGGAATGGAATCAATCCGAATGGAATGGAATGGAATGGAATGGAATGGAATGGAATGGAATCCACACGAATGGAATGGAATGGAATGGAATCAACACGAATGGAATGGAATGGAATGGAATCAACCCGAAAGCAATGGAATGGAATGGAATGGAATGGAATGGAATGGAATGGAATCAACCCAAATGGAATGGAATGGAACGGAATGGAATGGAAACAACACGAATGGCATGGAATGGAATAGAATGGAATCGAATGGAATGGAATCAACCCGATTGGAATGGAATGGAATGGAATGCAATGGAATGGAATGGAATGGAATGGAGTTAACCCAAATGGAATGTAATGGAATGGAATGGAGTGCAATGGAATGGAATGGAATGGAGAGGAATCAACCCAAGTGGAATGGAATGGAATGGAATTGAATGGAATGGAATGGAATAAAATCTCCCCGAAAGGAATGGAGTGGAATGGAATGGAATGGAATGGAATGGAATGGAATGGAATAGAATGATTTGGAATCAACCCGAATGGAATGGAATGGAATGGAATGGAATGGATGTAACACGAATGGAATGGAATGGAATGGAATGGAATGGAATCAACCCGAATGGAATGGAATGGAATGGAATGGAATGGAATGGAAAGGAATGGAATCAATCCGAATAGAATGGAATGGAATGGAAAGGAATGGAATGGAATCAACCCGAATGGAATGGAATGGAATGGAATGGAATGGAATGGAGTCAACCTGAAAGGAATGGGATGGAATGGAATGGAAAGGAATGGAATGGAATCAACCCGATTGCAATGGAATGGAATGGAATGGAATGCAATGGAGTTAACACAAATGGAATGGAATGGAATTGAATGGAGTGGAATGGAATGGAATGGAATGGTATCAACCCGAATGGAATGGAATGGAATGGAATGGAAAAGAATCAACCCGAAAGGAATGGAGTGGAATGGAATGGAACGGAATGCAATGGAATAAAATGATTTGGAATCAACCCGAATGGAATGGAATGGAATGGAATGGAATGGAGTAAACCTCAAAGGAATGGAATGGAATGGAATGGAATGCAATGGAATGGAATCAATCGGAATGGAATGGAATGGAATGGAATGAAATGGAATGGAATGGAGTCAACCCGAATGGAATGGAATGGAATGGAATGGAATCAAACAGAATAGAATATAATGGAATCAACCCGAGTGGAATTGAATGGAATGGAATGTAATGGAATCAACGAGAATGAAATCGAATGGATGGAATGGATTGGAATGGAATTGAATGGAATGGAATCAACCCGAATGGAACGGAATTTAATGGAATGGGATCAAAACGAATGGAATGGAATGGAATGGAATGAAATGGAATGGAATGGAATGAAATGGAATGGAATGGAATCAAGCCGAATGGAATGGAATGGGATGGAATCATCCGGAATGGAATGGAATGAAATGAAATGGAATGGAATTGAATGGAATGGAATGGAATAAACCCGAATGGAATGCAATGGAATGGAATGGAATGGAATGGAATCAACCCGAAGGGAATGGAATGGAATGCAATGGAATGGAATGGAATGGAATGGAATGCAATGGAATGGAATGGAATGGAATGGAATGGAGTCAACCTGAAAGGAATGGAATGGAATGGAATAGAAAGGAATGGAATCAATCCGAATAGAATGGAATGGAATGGAAAGGAATGGAATGGAATCAACCCGAATGGAATGGAATGGAATCAACCAGAATAGAGTATAATGGAATCAACCCGAGTGGAATGGAATGGAATGGAATGGAATGGAATCAACGAGAATGGAATCGAATGGAATGGAATGGAGTCGAATGGAATTCAATGGAATGGAATCAACCCGAATGGAAAGGAATTTAATGGAATGGAATCAAAATCAATGGAATGGAATGGAATGGAATGGAATGGAATGGAAAGGAATCAAGCCGAATGGAATGGAATGGAATGGAATCATCCCGAATGGAATGGAATGGAATGGAATGGAATGGAATGGAACGGAATGCAATAAACCCGAATGGAATGGAATGGAATGGAATGGAATGGAATGGAATGGAATGGAATGGAATCAACCCGAATGGAATGGAATGGCATGGAATGGAATGGAATGGAATGGAATGGAATGAATGGAATCAACCCAAATGGCATTGAATGGAATGGAATGGAATGGAATCAGCACGAATGGGATGGAATGCAATGGAATTGAATGGCATGGAATGGAATGGAATCAACAAGCATGGAAAGGAATGGAATGGAATGGAATGGATTGGAATGGAATGAAATGGAATTGAATGGAATGGAGTCAATCCGAGTGGAATGCAATGGAACGGAATGGAATGGAATGGAATGGAATGCAATCAACACAAATGGAATGGAATGGAATGGAATGGAATCAACCCGAATGGAATGGAATGGAATCAACCCGAATGGAATGGAATTGAATGGAATGGAAATAACCCGAATGGAAGGGATTGGAATGGAATGGAATGGAATGGAATGGAATCAACCCGAATGGAATGGAATGGAATGGAAATGAATGGAATGGAATCAACACGAATGGAATGGAATGGAACGGAACGGGATGGAATGGAATGGGATGGAATAAACCCGAATGGAATGGAATGGAATCAAGTCTTATGTAATGGAATGGAATGGAATGGAATGGAATGGAATCAACCCGAATGCAATAGAATGGAACGGAATGGAATGGAATGGAATGGAATGGAATGGAATCAACCCGAATGGAATGGAATGGAATGGAAATGAATGGAATGGAATCAACACGAATGGAATGGAATGGAATGGAACGGGATGGAATGGAATTGGATGGAATAAACCCGAATGGAATGCAATGGAATCAAGTCTTATGTAATGGAATGGAATGGAATGGAATGGAATGGAATCAACCCGAATGCAATATAATGGAACGGAATAGCATGGAATGAAATGGAATGGAATGGAATGGAATGGAATGGAATCAAACCAAATGGAATGGAATGGAATGGAATGGAATGGAATGGAATGCAATGGAATCAACCCGAATGGAATGGAATGGAATGGAATGGAATGGAATGGAATCAACCCGAATGGAATGGAATGGAATGGAATGGAATGGAATGGAATGGAATGGAATCAACCCGAATGGAATGGAATGGAATGGAATGGAATGGAATGGAATGGAATGGAATCAACACGAATGGAATGGAATGAAATGGAATCAACCCGAATGGAATGGAATTGAATGGAATGGAAGTAACCCGAATGGCATGAATTGGAATGGAATGGAATCAACCCGAATGGAATGGAATGGAATGGAATGGAATGGAATGGAATGGAATCAACCCGAATGGAATGGAATGGAATGGAACGGGATGGAATGGAATGGAAAGGAATCAAGCCGAATGGAATGGAATGGAATGGAATGGAATGGAATGGACTGGGATGGAATAAACCCAAATGGAATGGAATGGGATCAAGTCTTATGTAATGTAATGGAATGGAATGGAATGGAATGGAATCAACCCGTATGGAATAGAATGGAATGGAATAGCATGGAATGAAATGGAATGAAATGGAATGGAATGGAATGGAATCAACCCAAATGGAATGGAATGGAATGCAATGGAATGGAATGGAATGGAATGGAATGGAATGGAATGGAATGCAATGGAATCAACCCGAATGGAATGGAATGGAATGGAATGGAATGGAATCAACCCGAATGGAATGGATTGGAATGGAATGGAATCAACGCGAATGGAATGGAATGGAATGGAATCAACACGAATGGAATGGAATGGAATGGAATCAACACGAATGGAATGGAATGGAATGGAATCAACCCGAATGGAATGGAATGGAATGGAATGGAAACAACACGAATGGCATGGAATGGAATAGAATGGAATGGTATGGAATGGAATGGAGTCAACCCGATTGGAATGGCATGGAATGGAATGGAATGGAATGGAATGGAATGGAATGGAATGGAGTTAACCCAAATGGAATGGAATGGAATGGAAGGGAGTGGAAGGGAATGGAATGGAATGGAATCAACCCGAATGGAATGGAATGGAATGGAATGGAAACAACACGAATGGCATTGAATGGAATAGAATGGAATGGAATGGAATGGAATCAACCCGATTGGAATGGAATGGAATGGAATGCAATGGAATGGAATGGAATGGAATGCAGTTAACCCAAATGGAATGGAATGGAATGGAAGGGAGTGGAAGGGAATGGAATGGAATGGAATCAACCCGAATGGAATGGAATGGAATGGAATGGAAAGGAATGGAATGGAATGGAATAGCATCACCCCGAAAGGAATGGAGTGGAATGGAATGGAACGGAATGGAATGGAATAGAATGATTTCGAATCAACCCGAATGGAATGGAGTTGAATGGAATGGAATGTATGTAACACGAATGGAATGGAATGGAATCAACCCGAATGGAATGGCATGGAATGGAATGGAATGGAATGGAATGGAATGGAATGGAATGGAGTCAACCTGAAAGTAATGGAATGGAATGGAATGGAATGGAATGGAATGGAATGGAATGGAATGGAATGGTATCAAATGGAATGGAATGGAATGGAATGGAATGGAATGGAATGGAGTGGAATGGAATGGAATCAACCCGATTGGAATGGAATGGAATGGAATGGAATGGAATGGAATGGAATGGAATGGAATGGAATGCAATGGAGTTAACCCAAATGGAATGGAAAGGAGTAGAATGGAGTTGAATGGAATGGAATGGAATGGATGTAACACGAATGGAATGGAATGAAATGGAATGGAATGGAATCATCCCGAATGGAATGGAATGGAATGGAATGAAATGGAATGGAATGGAATGGAATGGAATGGAATGGAATGGAATGGAATGGAATCAATCCGAATATAATGGAATGGAATGGAAAGGAATGGAATGGAATCAACCCGAATGGAATGGAATGGAATGGCATGGAATCAACCAGAATAGAATATAATGGAAACAACCCGAGTGGAATTGAATGGAATGGAATGGAAATAACCCGAATGGAATGTAATGTAATGGAATGGAATCAACGAGAATGGAATCGAATGGAATGGAATGGAATCGAATGGAATTGAATGGAATGGAATCAACCCGAATGGAAAGGAATTTAATGGAATGGAATCAAAACCAATGGAATGGAATGGAATGGAATGGAATGGAATGGAAAGGAATCAAGCCGAATGGAATGGAATGGAATGGAATCATCCCGAATGGAATGGAATGGAATGGAATGGAATGGAATGGAATGGAATGGAACGGAATGCAATAAACCCGAATGGAATGGAATGGAATGGAATGGAATGGAATCAACCCGAATGGAATGGAATGGCATGGAATGGAATGGAATGGAATGGAATGGAATGAATGGAATCAACCCAAATGGAATTGAATGGAATGGAATGGAATGGAATCAGCACGAATGGGATGGAATGCAATGGAATTGAATGGCATGGAATGGAATGGAATCAACAAGCATGGAAAGGAATGGAATGGAATGGAATGGATTGGAATGGAATGAAATGGAATTGAATGGAATGAAACCGAATGGAATG
This sequence comes from Pan paniscus, assembly GCF_029289425.2. Taxonomy (NCBI): domain Eukaryota; kingdom Metazoa; phylum Chordata; class Mammalia; order Primates; family Hominidae; genus Pan; species Pan paniscus. The sequence continues at coordinate 13,466,341 of NC_085927.1, read as the reverse complement.
AAATGGAATGGAATGGAATGGAGTCAATCCGAGTGGAATGCAATGGAACGGAATGGAATGGAATGGAATGGAATGCAATCAACCCAAATGGAATGGAATGGAATGGAATGGAATGGAATCAACCCGAATGGAATGGAATGGAATCAACCCGAATGGAATGGAATTGAATGGAATGGAAATAACCCGAATGGAAGGGATTGGAATGGAATGGAATGGAATGGAATGGAATGGAATGGAATCAACCCGAATGGAATGGAATGGAATGGAAATGAATGGAATGGAATCAACACGAATGGAATGGAATGGAATGGAACGGGATTGAATGGAATGGGATGGAATAAACCCGAATGGAATGGAATGGAATCAAGTCTTATGTAATGGAATGGAATGGAATGGAATGGAATGGAATCAACCCGAATGCAGTAGAATGGAACGGAATAGCATGGAATGAAATGGAATGGAATGGAATGGAATGGAATGGAATCAAACCAAATGGAATGGAATGGAATGGAATGGAATGGAATGGAATGGAATGGAATGGAATGCAATGGAATCAACACGAATGGAATGGAATGGAATGGAATGCAATGGAATCAACACGAATAGAATGGAATGGAATGGAATGGAATGGAATGGAATGGAATCAACCCGAATGGAATGGAATGGAATGGAATGGAATGGAATGGAATGGAATCAACATGAATGGAATGGAATGAAATGGAATCAACCCGAATGGAATGGAATTGAATGGAATGGAAGTAACCCGAATGGAATGAATTGGAATGGAATGGAATCAACCCGAATGGAATGGAATGGAATGGAATGGAATGGAATGGAATCAACCCGAATGGAATGGAATGGAATGGAACGGGATGGAATGGAATGGAAAGGAATCAAGCCGAATGGAATGGAATGGAATGGAATGGAATGGAATGGACTGGGATGGAATAAACCCGAATGGAATGGAATGGGATCAAGTCTTATGTAATGTAATGGAATGGAATGGAATGGAATCAACCCGTATGGAATAGAATGGAATGGAATAGCATGGAATGAAATGGAATGAAATGGAATGGAATGGAATGGAATCAACCCAAATGGAATGGAATGGAATGCAATGGAATGGAATGGAATGGAATGGAATGGAATGCAATGGAATCAACCCGAATGGAATGGAATGGAATGGAATGGAATGGAATGGAATGGAATGGAATGGAATCAACCCGAATGGAATGGATTGGAATGGAATGGAATCAACGCGAATGGAATGGAATGGAATGGAATCAACACGAATGGAATGGAATGGAATGGAATCAACACGAATGGAATGGAATGGAATGGAATCAACCCGAATGGAATGGAATGGAATGGAATGGAAACAACACGAATGGCATGGAATGGAATAGAATGGAATGGAATGGAATGGAATGGAGTCAACCCGATTGGAATGGCATGGAATGGAATGGAATGGAATGGAATGGAATGGAATGGAATGGAGTTAACCCAAATGGAATGGAATGGAATGGAAGGGAGTGGAAGGGAATGGAATGGAATGGAATCAACCCGAATGGAATGGAATGGAATGGAATGGAAACAACACGAATGGCATTGAATGGAATAGAATGGAATGGAATGGAATGGAATCAACCCGATTGGAATGGAATGGAATGGAATGCAATGGAATGGAATGGAATGGAATGGAGTTAACCCAAATGGAATGGAATGGAATGGAAGGGAGTGGAAGGGAATGGAATGGAATGGAATCAACCCGAATGGAATGGAATGGAATGGAATGGAATGGAAAGGAATGGAATGGAATGGAATAGCATCACCCCGAAAGGAATGGAGTGGAATGGAATGGAACGGAATGGAATGGAATAGAATGATTTGGAATCAACCCGAATGGAATGGAGTTGAATGGAATGGAATGTATGTAACACGAATGGAATGGAATGGAATCAACCCGAATGGAATGGCATGGAATGGAATGGAATGGAATGGAATGGAATGGAATGGAATAGAATGGAGTCAACCTGAAAGTAATGGAATGGAATGGAATGGAATGTAATGGAATGGAATGGAATGGTATCAAATCGAATGGAATGGAATGGAATGGAATGGAATGGAATGGAATGGAATGGAATCAACCCGATTGGAATGGAATGGAATGGAATGGAATGGAATGCAATGGAGTTAACCCAAATGGAATTGAAAGGAATGGAATGGAGTTGAATGGAATGGAATGGAATGGAATGGAATCAACCCGAATGGAATGGAATGGAATGGAATAGAATCACCCACAAAGGAATGCAGTGGAATGGAATGTAACGGAATGGAATGGAATAGAATGATACGGAATCAACCCGAATGGAATGGAATTGAATGGAATGGAATGGATGTAACACGAATGGAATGGAATGAAATGGAATGGAATGGAATCATCCCGAATGGAATGGAATGGAATGGAATGGAATGGAATGGAATGGAATGGAATGGAATGGAAAGGAGTCAACCTGAAAGGAATGGAATGGAATGGAATGGAATGGAATGGAATGGAATGGAATGGAATCAATCCGAATATAATGGAATGGAATGGAAAGGAATGGAATGGAATCAACCCGAATGGAATGGAATGGAATGGCATGGAATCAACCAGAATAGAATATAATGGAAACAACCCGAGTGGAATTGAATGGAATGGAATGGAAATAACCCGAATGGAATGTAATGTAATGGAATGGAATCAACGAGAATGGAATGGAATGGAATGGAATGGAATCGAATGGAATTGAATGGAATGGAATCAACCCGAATGGAAAGGAATTTAATGGAATGGAATCAAAACCAATGGAATGGAATGGAATGGAATGGAATGGAATGGAATGGAATGGAATGGAATCAAGCCGAATGGAATGGAATGGAATGGAATCATCCCGAATGGAATGGAATGGAATGGATTGGAATGGAATGGAATGGAATGGAATGGAACGGAATGCAATAAACCCGAATGGAATGGAATGGAATGGAATGGAATGGAATGGAATCAACCCGAATGGAATGGAATGGCATGGAATGGAACGGAATGGAATGGAATGGAATGGAATGGAATGAATGGAATCAACCCAAATGGAATTGAATGGAATGGAATGGAATGGAATAAGCACGAATGGGATGGAATGCAATGGAATTGAATGGCATGGAATGGAATGGAATCAACAAGCATGGAAAGGATTGGAATGGAATGGAATGGATTGGAATGGAATGAAATGGAATTGAATGGAATGAAACCCAATGGAATGAAATGGAATGGAATGGAATGGAATGGAATGGAACGGAATGGAGTCAATCCGAGTGGAATGCAATGAAACGGAATGGAATGGAATGGAATGGAATGGAATGGAATGGAATGCAATCACCCCAAATGGAATGGAATGGAATGGAATGGAATGGAATCAACCCGAATGGAATGGAATGGAATCAACCAGAATGGAGTGGAATGGAATGGAATGGAAATAACCCGAATGGAATGGATTGGAATGGAATGGAATGGAATGGAATGGAATGGAATGGAATCAACCCGAATGGAATGGAATGGAATGGACGTGAATGGAATGGAATGAACACGAATGGAATGGAATGGAATGGAACGGGATGGAATGGAATGGGATGGAATAAACCCGAACGGAATGGAATGGAATCAAGTCTTATGTAATGGAATGGAATGGAATGGAATGGAATGGAATGGAATGGAATCAACCCGAATGGAATAGAATGGAATGGAATAGCATGGAATGAAATGGAATGGAATGGAATGGAATGGATTGGAATCAAACCAAATGGAATGGAAGGGAATGGAATGGAATGGAATGCAGTGGAATCAACCCGAATGGAATGTAATGGAATGGAATGGAATGGAATCAACCCAAATGAAATGGAATGGAATGGAATGGAATGGAATGGAATGGAATGGAATGGAATGGAATCAACCCGAATGGAATGGAATGGAATGGAATGGAATGGAATGGAATGGAATCAACCAGAATGGAATGGAATGGGATGGAATGGAATTGAATGGAATGGAATGGAATGGAATGGAATCAACCCGAATGGAAAGGAAAGGAATGGAATGGAATGGAATGGAATCAACACGAATGGAATGGAATGAAATGGAATCAACCCGAATGGAATGGAATTGAATGGAATGGCAGTAACCCGAATGGAATGAATTGGAATGGAATGGAATCAACCCGAATGGAATGGAATGGAATGGAATGGAATGGAATGGAATGGAATCAACCCGAATGGAATGGAATGGAATGGAAGTGAATGGAATGGATTCAACACGATTGGAATGGAATGGAATGGAACGGGATGGAATGGAATGGAAAGGAATCAAGCCGAATGGAATGGAATGGAATGGAATGGAATGGAATGGAATGGAATGGAATGGAATGGAATGGACTGGGATGGAATAAACCCGAATGGAATGGAATGGGATCAAGTCTTATGTAATGTAATGGAATGGAATGGAATGGAATCAACCCGTATGGAATAGAATGGAATGGAATAGCATGGAATGAAATGGAATGAAATGGAATGGAATGGAATGGAATCAACCCAAATGGAATGGAATGGAATGGAATGGAATGGAATGGAATGCAATGGAATCAACCCGAATGGAATGGAGTGGAATGGAATGGAATGGAATGGAATGGAATTAACCCGAATGGAATGGATTGGAATGGAATGGAATCAACCAGAATGGAATGGAATGGAATGGAATGGAATCAACACGAATGGAATGGAATGGAATGGAATCAACACGAATGGAATGGAATGGAATGCAATGGAGTTAACCCAAATGGAATGGAAAGGAATGGAATGGAATTGAAGGGAATGGAATGGAATGGAATGGAATCAACCCGAATGGAATGGAATGGAATGGAATGGAATTGAATGGAATAGAATCACCCATAAAGGAATGCAGTGGAATGGAATGTAACGGAATGGAATGGAATAGAATGATACGGAATCAACCCGATTGGAATGGAATGGAATGGAATGGAATGGATGTAACACGAATGGAATGGAATGAAATGGAATGGAATGGAATCAACCCGAATGGAATGGAATGCAATGGAATGGAATGGAATGGAATGGAGTCAACCTGAAAGGAATGGAATGGAATGGAATGGAAAGGAATGGAATCAATCCGAATAGAATGGAATGGAATGGAAAGGAATGGAATGGAATCAACACGAATGGAATGGAATGGAATCAACCAGAATAGAGTATAATGGAATCAACCCGAGTGGAATGGAATGGAATGGAATGGAATGGAATCAACGAGAATGGAATCAAATGGAATGGAATGGAGTCGAATGGAATTGAATGGAATGGAATCAACCCGAATGGAAAGGAATTTAATGGAATGGAATCAAAATCAATGGAATGGAATGGAATGGAATGGAATGGAATGGAATGGGATCAACACGAATGGAATGGAATGGAATGGAATGGAATGGAATGGAATGGAATGGAATGGAATGGAATCAACCCGAATGGAATGGAATGGCATGGAATGTAATGGAATGGAATGGAATGGAATGGAATGGAATGGAATGGAATGGAATCAACCCAAATGGAATGGAATGGAATGGAATGGAATGGAATGGAATGGAATCAACACGAATGGGATGGAATGGAATGGAATTGAATGGAATGGAATGGAATGGAATCAACAAGCATGGAAAGGAATGGAATGGAATGGAATGGATTGGAATGGAATGAAATGGAATGGAATGAAATAGAATGGAATGAAATGGAATGGAATGGAATGGAATGGAATGGAATGGAATGGAATGGAATCAACCCAAATGGAATGGAATGGAATGGAATGGAATGGAATGGAATGGAATGGAATTTAATCAACCCGAATGGAATGGAATGGAATCACCCCGAATGGAATGGAATGGAATGGAATGGAAGTAACCCGAATGGAATGGATTGGAATGGAATGGAATGGAATGGAATGGAATGGAATGGAATCAACCCGAATGGAATGGAATGGAATGGACGTGAATGGAATGGAATGAACACGAATGGAATGGAATGGAATGGAACGGGATGGAATGGAATGGGATGGAATAAACCCGAACGGAATGGAATGGAATCAAGTCTTATGTAATGGAATGGAATGGAATGGAATGGAATGGAATGGAATCAACCCGAATGGAATAGAATGGAATGGAATAGCATGGAATGAAATGGAATGGAATGGAATGGAATGGATTGGAATCAAACCAAATGGAATGGAAGGGAATGGAATGGAATGGAATGCAGTGGAATCAACCCGAATGGAATGGAATGGAATGGAATGGAATGGAATGGAATGGAATGGAATGGAATCAACCCGAATGAAATGGAATGGAATGGAATGGAATGGAATGGAATGGAATGGAATGGAATGGAATCAACCCGAATGGAATGGAAGGGAATGGAATGGAATGGAATGGAATGGAATCAACACGAATGGAATGGAATGAAATGGAATCAACCCGAATGGAATGGAATGGAATGGAATGGAAGTAACCCGAATGGAATGAATTGGAATGGAATGGAATCAACCCGAATGGAATCGAATGGAATGGAATGGAATGGAATGGAATGGAATGGAATCAACCCGAATGGAATGGAATGGAATGGAAGTGAATGGAATGGAATCAACACGAATGCAATGGAATGGAATGGAACGGGATGGAATGGAATGGAAAGGAATCAACCCGAATGGAATGGAATGGAATGGAATGGAATGGAATGGAATGGAATGGAATGGAATGGAATGGAATGGACTGGGATGGAATAAAGCCGAATGGAAAGGAATGGAATCAAGTCTTATGTAATGGAATGGAATGGAATGGAATGGAATCAACCCAAATGAAATGGAATGGAATGGAATGGAATGGAATGGAATGGAATCAAGCCAAATGGAATGGAATGGAATGGAATGGAATGGAATGGAATGGAATGGAATGGAATGGAATCAACCCGAATGGAATGGAATGAAATGGAATGGAATCAACCCGAATGGAATGGAATGGAATGGAATGGAATCAACACGAATGGAATGGAATGGAATGGAATCAACACGAATGGAATGGAATGGAATGGAATCAACCCGAATGGAATGGAATGGAATGGAATGGAAACAACACGAATGGCATGGAATGGAATAGAATGGAATGGAATGGAATGGAATGGAGTCAACCCGATTGGAATGGCATGGAATGGAATGGAATGGAATGGAATGGAATGGAATGGAGTTAACCCAAATGGAATGGAATGGAATGGAAGGGAGTGGAAGGGAATGGAATGGAATGGAATCAACCCGAATGGAATGGAATGGAATGGAATGGAAACAACACGAATGGCATTGAATGGAATAGAATGGAATGGAATGGATTGGAATCAACCCGATTGGAATGGAATGGAATGGAATGCAATGGAATGGAATGGAATGGAATGGAGTTAACCCAAATGGAATGGAATGGAATGGAAGGGAGTGGAAGGGAATGGAATGGAATGGAATCAACCCGAATGGAATGGAATGGAATGGAATGGAAAGGAATGGAATGGAATGGAATAGCATCACCCCGAAAGGAATGGAGTGGAATGGAATGGAACGGAATGGAATGGAATAGAATGATTTCGAATCAACCCGAATGGAATGGAATTGAATGGAATGGAATGTATGTAACACGAATGGAATGGAATGGAATCAACCCGAATGGAATGGCATGGAATGGAATGGAATGGAATGGAATGGAATGGAAAGGAGTCAACCTGAAAGTAATGCAATGGAATGGAATGGAATGGAATGGAATGGTATGGAATGGAATGGAATCAAATCGAATGGAATGGAATGGAATGGAATGGAATGGAATGCAATGGATTTAACCCAAATGGAATGGAAAGGAATGGAATGGAATGGAATCAACCCGAATGAAACGGAATGGAATGGAATGGAATGGAATAGAATCACCCAGAAAGGAATGCAGTGGAATGGAATGTAACGGAATGGAATGGAATAGAATGATACGGAATCAACCCGAATGGAATGGAATGGAATGGAATGGTATGGATGTAACACGAATGGAATGGAATGAAATGGAATGGAATGGTATCTTCCCGAATGGAATGGAATGGAATGGAATGGAATGGAAAGGAGTCAACCTGAAAGGAATGGAATGGAATGGAATGGAATGGAATGGAATCAATCCGAATATAATAGAATGGAATGGAAAGGAATGGAATGGAATCAACCCGAATGGAATGGAATGGAATGGCATGGAATCAACCAGAATAGAATATAATGGAAACAACCCGAGTGGAATTGAAGGGAATGGAATGGAAATAACCAGAATGGAATGTAATGGAATGGAATGGAATCAACGAGAATGGAATCGAATGGAATGGAATGGAATCGAATGGAATTGAATGGAATGGAATCAACCCGAATGGAAAGGAATTTAATGGAATGGAATCAAAACCAATGGAATGGAATGGAATGGAATGGAATGGAATGGAATGGAATCAACCCGAATGGAATGGAATGGAATGGACGTGAATGGAATGGAATGAACACGAATGGAATGGAATGGAATGGAACGGGATGGAATGGAATGGGATGGAATAAACCCGAACGGAATGGAATGGAATCAAGTCTTATGTAATGGAATGGAATGGAATGGAATGGAATGGAATGGAATGGAATCAACCCGAATGGAATAGAATGGAATGGAATAGCATGGAATGAAATGGAATGGAATGGAATGGAATGGATTGGAATCAAACCAAATGGAATGGAAGGGAATGGAATGGAATGGAATGCAGTGGAATCAACCCGAATGGAATGTAATGGAATGGAATGGAATGGAATCAACCCAAATGAAATGGAATGGAATGGAATGGAATGGAATGGAATGGAATGGAATGGAATGGAATCAACCCGAATGGAATGGAATGGAATGGAATGGAATGGAATGGAATGGAATCAACCAGAATGGAATGGAATGGGATGGAATGGAATTGAATGGAATGGAATGGAATGGAATGGAATCAACCCGAATGGAAAGGAAAGGAATGGAATGGAATGGAATGGAATCAACACGAATGGAATGGAATGAAATGGAATCAACCCGAATGGAATGGAATTGAATGGAATGGCAGTAACCCGAATGGAATGAATTGGAATGGAATGGAATCAACCCGAATGGAATGGAATGGAATGGAATGGAATGGAATGGAATGGAATCAACCCGAATGGAATGGAATGGAATGGAAGTGAATGGAATGGATTCAACACGATTGGAATGGAATGGAATGGAACGGGATGGAATGGAATGGAAAGGAATCAAGCCGAATGGAATGGAATGGAATGGAATGGAATGGAATGGAATGGAATGGAATGGAATGGAATGGACTGGGATGGAATAAACCCGAATGGAATGGAATGGGATCAAGTCTTATGTAATGTAATGGAATGGAATGGAATGGAATCAACCCGTATGGAATAGAATGGAATGGAATAGCATGGAATGAAATGGAATGAAATGGAATGGAATGGAATGGAATCAACCCAAATGGAATGGAATGGAATGGAATGGAATGGAATGGAATGGAATGCAATGGAATCAACCCGAATGGAATGGAGTGGAATGGAATGGAATGGAATGGAATGGAATCAACCCGAATGGAATGGATTGGAATGGAATGGAATCAACCAGAATGGAATGGAATGGAATGGAATGGAATGGAATGGAATCAACACGAATGGAATGGAATGGAATGGAATCAACACGAATGGAATGGAATGGAATGCAATGGAGTTAACCCAAATGGAATGGAAAGGAATGGAATGGAATTGAATGGAATGGAATGGAATGGAATGGAATCAACCCGAATGGAATGGAATGGAATGGAATGGAATTGAATGGAATAGAATCACCCAGAAAGGAATGCAGTGGAATGGAATGTAACGGAATGGAATGGAATAGAATGATACGGAATCAACCCGATTGGAATGGAATGGAATGGAATGGAATGGATGTAACACGAATGGAATGGAATGAAATGGAATGGAATGGAATCAACCCGAATGGAATGGAATGCAATGGAATGGAATGGAATGGAATGGAGTCAACCTGAAAGGAATGGAATGGAATGGAATGGAAAGGAATGGAATCAATCCGAATAGAATGGAATGGAATGGAAAGGAATGGAATGGAATCAACACGAATGGAATGGAATGGAATCAACCAGAATAGAGTATAATGGAATCAACCCGAGTGGAATGGAATGGAATGGAATGGAATGGAATGGAATCAACGAGAATGGAATCAAATGGAATGGAATGGAGTCGAATGGAATTGAATGGAATGGAATCAACCCGAATGGAAAGGAATTTAATGGAATGGAATCAAAATCAATGGAATGGAATGGAATGGAATGGAATGGAATGGAATGGAATGGAATGGGATCAACACGAATGGAATGGAATGGAATGGAATGGAATGGAATGGAATGGAATGGAATCAACCCGAATGGAATGGAATGGCATGGAATGTAATGGAATGGAATGGAATGGAATGGAATGGAATGGAATGGAATGGAATGGAATGGAATGGAATCAACCCAAATGGAATGGAATGGAATGGAATGGAATGGAATGGAATGGAATCAACACGAATGGGATGGAATGCAATGGAATTGAATGGAATGGAATGGAATGGAATCAACAAGCATGGAAAGGAATGGAATGGAATGGAATGGATTGGAATGGAATGAAATGGAATGGAATGAAATAGAATGGAATGAAATGGAATGGAATGGAATGGAATGGAATGGAATGGAATGGAATGGAATCAACCCAAATGGAATGGAATGGAATGGAATGGAATGGAATGGAATGGAATTTAATCAACCCGAATGGAATGGAATGGAATCAACCCGAATGGAATGGAATGGAATGGAATGGAAGTAACCCGAATGGAATGGATTGGAATGGAATGGAATGGAATGGAATGGAATGGAATGGAATCAACCCGAATGGAATGGAATGGAATGGACGTGAATGGAATGGAATGAACACGAATGGAATGGAATGGAATGGAACGGGATGGAATGGAATGGGATGGAATAAACCCGAACGGAATGGAATGGAATCAAGTCTTATGTAATGGAATGGAATGGAATGGAATGGAATGGAATGGAATCAACCCGAATGGAATAGAATGGAATGGAATAGCATGGAATGAAATGGAATGGAATGGAATGGAATGGATTGGAATCAAACCAAATGGAATGGAAGGGAATGGAATGGAATGGAATGCAGTGGAATCAACCCGAATGGAATGGAATGGAATGGAATGGAATGGAATGGAATGGAATCAACCCGAATGAAATGGAATGGAATGGAATGGAATGGAATGGAATGGAATGGAATGGAATCAACCCGAATGGAATGGAAGGGAATGGAATGGAATGGAATGGAATGGAATCAACACGAATGGAATGGAATGAAATGGAATCAACCCGAATGGAATGGAATGGAATGGAATGGAAGTAACCCGAATGGAATGAATTGGAATGGAATGGAATCAACCCGAATGGAATCGAATGGAATGGAATGGAATGGAATGGAATGGAATGGAATCAACCCGAATGGAATGGAATCAACCCGAATGGAATGGAATGGAATGGAAGTGAATGGAATGGAATCAACACGAATGCAATGGAATGGAATGGAACGGGATGGAATGGAATGGAAAGGAATCAAGCCGAATGGAATGGAATGGAATGGAATGGAATGGAATGGAATGGAATGGAATGGAATGGAATGGAATGGAATGGACTGGGATGGAATAAAGCCGAATGGAATGGAATGGAATCAAGTCTTATGTAATGGAATGGAATGGAATGGAATGGAATCAACCCAAATGGAATGGAATGGAATGGAATGGAATGGAATGGAATGGAATCAAGCCAAATGGAATGGAATGGAATGGAATGGAATGGAATGGAATGGAATGGAATGGAATGGAATCAACGCGAATGGAATGGAATGAAATGGAATGGAATCAACCCGAATGGAATGGAATGGAATGGAATGGAATCAACACGAATGGAATGGAATGGAATGGAATCAACACGAATGGAATGGAATGGAATGGAATCAACCCGAATGGAATGGAATGGAATGGAATGGAAACAACACGAATGGCATGGAATGGAATAGAATGGAATGGAATGGAATGGAATGGAGTCAACCCGATTGGAATGGCATGGAATGGAATGGAATGGAATGGAATGGAATGGAGTTAACCCAAATGGAATGGAATGGAATGGAAGGGAGTGGAAGGGAATGGAATGGAATGGAATCAACCCGAATGGAATGGAATGGAATGGAATGGAAACAACACGAATGGCATTGAATGGAATAGAATGGAATGGAATGGATTGGAATCAACCCGATTGGAATGGAATGGAATGGAATGCAATGGAATGGAATGGAATGGAATGGAGTTAACCCAAATGGAATGGAATGGAATGGAAGGGAGTGGAAGGGAATGGAATGGAATGGAATCAACCCGAATGGAATGGAATGGAATGGAATGGAAAGGAATGGAATGGAATGGAATAGCATCACCCCGAAAGAATGGAGTGGAATGGAATGGAACGGAATGGAATGGAATAGAATGATTTCGAATCAACCCGAATGGATTGGAATTGAATGGAATGGAATGTATGTAACACGAATGGAATGGAATGGAATCAACCCGAATGGAATGGCATGGAATGGAATGGAATGGAATGGAATGGAATGGAAAGGAGTCAACCTGAAAGTAATGCAATGGAATGGAATGGAATGGAATGGAATGGTATGGAATGGAATGGAATCAAATCGAATGGAATGGAATGGAATGGAATGGAATGGAATGCAATGGATTTAACCCAAATGGAATGGAAAGGAATGGAATGGAATGGAATCAACCCGAATGAAACGGAATGGAATGGAATGGAATGGAATAGAATCACCCAGAAAGGAATGCAGTGGAATGGAATGTAACGGAATGGAATGGAATAGAATGATACGGAATCAACCCGAATGGAATGGAATGGAATGGAATGGTATGGATGTAACACGAATGGAATGGAATGAAATGGAATGGAATGGTATCATCCCGAATGGAATGGAATGGAATGGAATGGAATGGAAAGGAGTCAACCTGAAAGGAATGGAATGGAATGGAATGGAATGGAATGGAATCAATCCGAATATAATTGAATGGAATGGAAAGGAATGGAATGGAATCAACCCGAATGGAATGGAATGGAATGGCATGGAATCAACCAGAATAGAATATAATGGAAACAACCCGAGTGGAATTGAAGGGAATGGAATGGAAATAACCAGAATGGAATGTAATGGAATGGAATGGAATCAACGAGAATGGAATCGAATGGAATGGAATGGAATCGAATGGAATTGAATGGAATGGAATCAACCCGAATGGAAAGGAATTTAATGGAATGGAATCAAAACCAATGGAATGGAATGGAATGGAATGGAATGGAATGGAATGGAATCAAGCCGAATGGAATGGAATGGACTGGAATCATCCCGAATGGAATGGAAAGGAATGGAATGGAATGGAATGGAACGGAATGCAATAAACCCGAATGGAATGGAATGGAATGGAATGGAATGGAATGGAATGGAATCAACCCGAATGGAATGGAATGGCATGGAATGGAATGGAATGGAATGGAATGGAATGGAATGGAATGAATGGAATCAACCCAAATGGAATTGAATGGAATGGAATGGAATGGAATCAGCACGAATGGGATGGAATGCAATGAAATTGAATGGCATGGAATGGAATGGAATCAACAAGAATGGAAAGGAATGGAATGGAATGGAATGGATTGGAATGGAATGAAATGGAATTGAATGGAATGAAACCGAATGGAATGAAATGGAATGGAATGGAATGGAGTCAATCCGAGTGGAATGCAATGGAATGGAATGGAATGGAATCCACCCGAATGGAATGGAATGGAATGGAATGGAAATAACCCGAAAGGAATGGATTGGAATGGAATGGAATGGAATGGAATGGAATGGAATGGAATGGAATTGAATGGAATCAACCCGAATGGAATGGAATGGAATGGAAGTGAATGGAATGGAATCAACACGAATGGAATGGAATGGAATGGAACGGGATGGAATGGAATGGGATGGAATAAACCCGAATGGGATGGAATGGATTCAAGTCTTATGTAATGGAATGGAATGGAATGGAATGGAATGGAATCAACCCGAATGCAATAGAATGGAATGGAATAGCATGGAATGAAATGGAATGGAATGGAATGGAATGGAATGGAATCAAACCAAATGGAATGGAATTGAATGGAATGGAATGGAATGGAATGCAATGGAATCAACCCGAATGGAATGGAATGGAATGGAATGGAATGGAATGGAATGGAATGGAATGGAATCAACCCGAATGGAATGGAATGGAATGGAATGGAATGGAATGGAATGGATTGGAATAGAATCAACACGAATGGAATGGAATGAAATGGAATCAACCCGAATGGAATGGAATTGAATGGAATGGAAGTAACCCGAATGGAATGAATTGGAATGGAATGGAATCAACCCGAATGGAATGGAATGGAATGGAATGGAATGGAATGGAATGGAATCAACCCGAATGGAATGGAATGGAATGGAAGTGAATGGAATGGAATCAACACGAATGGAATGGAATGGAATGGAACGGGATGGAATGGAATGGAAAGGAATCAAGCCGAATGGAATGGAATGGAATGGAATGGAATGGAATGGAATGGAATGGACTGGGATGGAATAAACCCGAATGGAATGGATTGGAATGGAATGGAATGGAATGGAATGGACTGGGATGGAATAAACCCGAATGGAATGGAATGGGATCAAGTCTTATGTAATGTAATGGAATGGAATGGAATGGAATCAAACCGTATTGAATAGAATGGAATGGAATAGCATGGAATGAAATGGAATGAAATGGAATGGAATGGAATGGAATCAACCCAAATGGAATGGAATGGAATGGAATGGAATGGAATGGAATGGAATGGAATGCAATGGAATCAACCCGAATGGAATGGAATGGAATGGAATGGAATGGAATGGAATGGAATGGAATGGAATGGAATGGAATCAACCCGAATGGAATGGATTGGAATGGAATGGAATCCACGCGAATGGAATGGAATGGAATGGAATCAACACGAATGGAATGGAATGGAATGGAATCAACAAGAATGGAATGGAATGGAATGGAATCAACCCGAATGGAATGGAATGGAATGGAAACAACACGAATGGCATGGAATGGAATAGAATGGAATGGAATGGAATGGAATGGAGTCAACCCGATTGGAATGGCATGGAATGGAATGGAATGGAATGGAATGGAATGGAGTTATACCAAATGGAATGGAATGGAATGGAAGGGAGTGGAAGGGAATGGAGTGGAATGGAATCAACCCGAATGGAATGGAATGGAATGGAATGGAAATAACACGAATGGCATTGAATGGAATAGAATGGAATGGAATGGAATGGAATCAACCCGATTGTAATGGAATGGAATGGAATGCAATGGAATGGAATGGAATGGAATGGAGTTAACCCAAATGGAATGGAATGGAATGGAAGGGAGTGGAAGGGAATGGAATGGAATGGAATCAACCCGAATGGAATGGAATGGAATGGAATGGAAAGGAATGGAATGGAATGGAATAGCATCACCCCGAAAGGAATGGAGTGGAATGGAATGGAACGGAATGGAATGGAATAGAATGATTTGGAATCAACCCGAATGGAATGGAATTGAATGGAATGGAATGTATGTAACACGAATGGAATGGAATGGAATCAACCCGAATGGAATGGCATGGAATGGAATGGAATGGAATGGAATGGAATGGAGTCAACCTGAAACTAATGGAATGGAATGGAATGGAATGGAATGGAATGGAATGGTATCAAATCGAATGGAATGGAATGGAATGGAATGGAATGGAATGGAATGGAATGGAATCAACCCGATTGGAATGGAATGGAATGGAATGGAATGGAACGGAATGGAATGCAATGGAGTTAACCCAAATGGAATGGAAAGGAATGGAATGGAGTTGAATGGAATGGAATGGAATGGAATCAACCCGAATGGAATGGAATGGAATGGAATGGAATGGAATAGAATCACCCACAAAGGAATGCAGTGGAATGGAATGTAACGGAATGGAATGGAATAGAATGATACGGAATCAACCCGAATGGAATGGAATGGAATGGAATGGAATGGATGTAACACGAATGGAATGGAATGAAATGGAATGGAATGGAATCATCCCGAATGGAATGGAATGGAATGGAATGGAATGGAATGGAATGGAATGGAAAGGAGTCAACCTGAAAGGAATGGAATGGAATGGAATGGAATGGAATGGAATCAATCCGAATATAATGGAATGGAATGGAAAGGAATGGAATGGAATCAACCCGAATGGAATGGAATGGAATGGCATGGAATCAACCAGAATAGAATATAATGGAAACAACCCGAGTGGAATTGAATGGAATGGAATGGAAATAACCCGAATGGAATGTAATGTAATGGAATGGAATCAACGAGAATGGAATCGAATGGAATGGAATGGAATCGAATGGAATTGAATGGAATGGAATCAACCCGAATGGAAAGGAATTTAATGGAATGGAATCAAAACCAATGGAATGGAATGGAATGGAATGGAATGGAATGGAATGGAATCAAGCCGAATGGAATGGAATGGAATGGAATCATCCCGAATGGAATGGAATGGAATGGAATGGAATGGAACGGAATGCAATAAACCCGAATGGAATGGAATGGAATGGAATGGAATGGTATGGATTGGAATGGAATCAACCCGAATGGAATGGAATGGCATGGAATGGAATGGAATGGAATGGAATGGAATGGAATGAATGGAATCAACCCAAATGGAATGGAATGGAATGGAATGGAATGGAATCAGCACGAATGGGATGGAATGCAATGGAATTGAATGGCATGGAATGGAATGGAATCAACAAGCATGGAAAGGAATGGAATGGAATGGAATGGATTGGAATGGAATGAAATGGAATTGAATGGAATGAAACCGAATGGAATGAAATGGAATGGAATGGAATGGAATGGAATGGAATGGAATGGAGTCAATCCGAGTGGAATGCAATGGAACGGAATGGAATGGAATGGAATGGAATGGAATGCAATCAACCCAAATGGAATGGAATGGAATGGAATGGAATGGAATCAACCCGAATGGAATGGAATGGAATCAACCCGAATGGAATGGAATGGAATGGAATGGAAATAACCCGAATGGAATGGATTGGAATGGAATGGAATGGAATGGAATGGAATGGAATGGAATCAACCCGAATGGAATGGAATGGAATGGAAGTGAATGGAATGGAATCAACACGAATGGAATGGAATGGAATGGAACGGGATGGAATGGAATGGGATGGAATAAACCCGAATGGAATGGAATGGAATCAAGTCTTATGGAATGGAATGGAATGGAATGGAATGGAATGGAATGGAATGGAATCAAACCAAATGGAATGGAATGGAATGGAATGGAATGGAATGGAATGCAATGGAATCAACCCGAATGGAATGGAATGGAATGGAATGGAATGGAATCAACCCGAATGGAATGGAATGGGATGGAATGGAATTGAATGGAATGGAATGGAATGGAATGGAATCAACCCGAATGGAAAGGAATGGAATGGAATGGAATGGAATGCAATCAACACGAATGGAATGGAATGAAATGGAATCAACCCGAATTGAATGGAATTGAATGGAATGGAAGTAACCCGAATGGAATGAATTGGAATGGAATGGAATCAACCCGAATGGAATGGAATGGAATGGAATGGAATGGAATGGAATGGAATGGAATGGAATCAACCCGAATGGAATGGAATGGAATGGAAGTGAATGGAATGGAATCAACACGATTGGAATGGAATGGAATGGAACGGGATGGAATGGAATGGAAAGGAATCAAGCCGAAAGGAATGGAATGGAATGGAATGGAATGGAATGGAATGGAATGGAATGGACTGGGATGGAATAAACCCGAATGGAATGGAACGGGATCAAGTCTTATGTAATGTAATGGAATGGAATGGAATGGAATCAACCCGTATGGAATAGAATGGAATGGAATAGCGTGGAATGAAATGGAATGAAATGGAATGGAATGGAATGGAATCAACCCAAATGGAATGGAATGGAACGGAATGGAATGGAATGGAATGGAATGCAATGGAATGCGATGGAATCAACCCGAATGGAATGGAATGGAATGGAATGGAATGGAATGGAATGGAATGGAATCAACCCGAATGGAATGGATTGGAATGGAATGGAATCAACCCGAATGGAATGGAATGGAATGGAATGGAATGGAATGCAATGGAATGCGATGGAATCAACCCGAATGGAATGGAATGGAATGGAATGGAATGGAATGGAATGGAATGGAATGGAATCAACCCGAATGGAATGGATTGGAATGGAATGGAATCAACCCGAATGGAATGGAATGGAATGGAATGGAATCAACACGAATGGAATGGAATGGAATGGAATCAACACGAATGGAATGGAATGGAATGGAATCAACCCGAATGGAATGGAATGGAATGGAATGGAATGGAAACAACACGAATGGCATGGAATGGAATAGAATGGAATGGAATGGAATGGAATGGAGTCAACCCGATTGGAATGGCATGGAATGGAATGGAATGGAACGGAATGCAATGGAGTTAACCCAAATGGAATGGAAAGGAATGGAATGGAATTGAATGGAATGGAATGGAATCAACCCGAATGGAATGGAATGGAATGGAATGGAATGGAATGGAATGGAATAGAATCACCCAGAAAGGAATGCAGTGGAATGGAATGTAACGTAATGGAATGGAATAGAATGATACGGAATCAACCCGAATGGAATGGAATGGAATGGAATGGAATGGATGTAACACGAATGGAATGGAATGAAATGGAATGGAATGGAATCAACCCGAATGGAATGGAATGGAATGGAATGGAATGGAATGGAATGGAATGGAATGGAGTCAACCTGAAAGGAATGGAATGGAATGGAATGGAAAGGAATGGAATCAATCCGAATAGAATGGAATGGAATGGAAAGGAATGGAATGGAATCAACACGAATGGAATGGAATGGAATCAACCAGAATAGAGTATAATGGAATCAACCCGAGTGGAATGGAATGGAATGGAATGGAATGGAATGGAATGGAATCAACGAGAATGGAATCGAATGGAATGGAATGGAGTCGAATGGAATTGAATGGAATGGAATCAACCCGAATGGAAAGGAATTTAATGGAATGGAATCAAAATCAATGGAATGGAATGGAATGGAAAGGAATGGAATGGAATGGGATCAACACGAATGGAATGGAATGGAATGGAATGGAATGGAATGGAATGGAATGGAATGGAATGGAATCAACCCGAATGGAATTGAATGAAATAGAATGAAATGGAATAGAATGGAATAGGATCACTCAGAAAGGAGTGAAATAGAATGGAATGGAATGGAATCAACCCGAATGGAATGGAATGGCATGGAATGGAATGGAATGGAATGGAATGGAATGGAATGGAATGGAATGAATGGAATCAACCCAAATGGAATTGAATGGAATGGAATGGAATGGAATCAGCACGAATGGGATGGAATGCAATGGAATTGAATGGCATGGAATGGAATGGAATCAACAAGCATGGAAAGGAATGGAATGGAATGGAATGGATTGGAATGGAATGAAATGGAATTGAATGGAATGAAACCGAATGGAATGAAATGGAATGGAATGGAATGGAATGGAATGGAATGGAATGGAGTCAATCCGAGTGGAATGCAATGGAACGGAATGGAATGGAATGGAATGGAATGGAATGCAATCAACCCAAATGGAATGGAATGGAATGGAATGGAATGGAATCAACCCGAATGGAATGGAATGGAATCAACCCGAATGGAATGGAATGGAATGGAATGGAAATAACCCGAATGGAATGGATTGGAATGGAATGGAATGGAATGGAATGGAATGGAATCAACCCGAATGGAATGGAATGGAATGGAAGTGAATGGAATGGAATCAACACGAATGGAATGGAATGGAATGGAACGGGATGGAATGGAATGGGATGGAATAAACCCGAATGGAATGGAATGGAATCAAGTCTTATGTAATGGAATGGAATGGAATGGAATGGAATGGAATGGAATGGAATCAAACCAAATGGAATGGAATGGAATGGAATGGAATGGAATGGAATGGAATGGAATGCAATGGAATCAACCCGAATGGAATGGAATGGAATGGAATGGAATGGAATCAACCCGAATGGAATGGAATGGGATGGAATGGAATTGAATGGAATGGAATGGAATGGAATGGAATCAACCCGAATGGAAAGGAATGGAATGGAATGGAATGGAATGCAATCAACACGAATGGAATGGAATGGAATGGAATCAACCCGAATGGAATGGAATGGAATGGAATGGAATGGAATGCAATGGAATCAACCCGAATGGAATGGAATGGAATGGAATGGAATGGAATCAACCCGAATGGAATGGAATGGAATGGAATGGAATGGAATGGAATGGAATGGAATGGAATGGAATGGAATGGAATGGAATCAACCCGAATGGAATGGAATGGAATGGAATGGAATGGAATGGAATGGAATGGAATAGAATCACCCAGAAAGGAATGCAGTGGAATGGAATGTAACGTAATGGAATGGAATAGAATGATACGGAATCAACCCGAATGGAATGGAATGGAATGGAATGGAATGGATGTAACACGAATGGAATGGAATGAAATGGAATGGAATGGAATCAACCCGAATGGAATGGAATGGAATGGAATGGAATGGAATGGAATGGAATGGAATGGAGTCAACCTGAAAGGAATGGAATGGAATGGAATGGAAAGGAATGGAATCAATCCGAATAGAATGGAATGGAATGGAAAGGAATGGAATGGAATCAACACGAATGGAATGGAATGGAATCAACCAGAATAGAGTATAATGGAATCAACCCGAGTGGAATGGAATGGAATGGAATGGAATGGAATGGAATGGAATCAACGAGAATGGAATCGAATGGAATGGAATGGAGTCGAATGGAATTGAATGGAATGGAATCAACCCGAATGGAAAGGAATTTAATGGAATGGAATCAAAATCAATGGAATGGAATGGAATGGAAAGGAATGGAATGGAATGGGATCAACACGAATGGAATGGAATGGAATGGAATGGAATGGAATGGAATGGAATGGAATGGAATGGAATCAACCCGAATGGAATTGAATGAAATAGAATGAAATGGAATAGAATGGAATAGAATCACTCAGAAAGGAGTGAAATAGAATGGAATGGAATGGAATCAACCCGAATGGAATGGAATGGCATGGAATGGAATGGAATGGAATGGAATGGAATGGAATGGAATGAATGGAATCAACCCAAATGGAATTGAATGGAATGGAATGGAATGGAATCAGCACGAATGGGATGGAATGCAATGGAATTGAATGGCATGGAATGGAATGGAATCAACAAGCATGGAAAGGAATGGAATGGAATGGAATGGATTGGAATGGAATGAAATGGAATTGAATGGAATGAAACCGAATGGAATGAAATGGAATGGAATGGAATGGAATGGAATGGAATGGAATGGAGTCAATCCGAGTGGAATGCAATGGAACGGAATGGAATGGAATGGAATGGAATGGAATGCAATCAACCCAAATGGAATGGAATGGAATGGAATGGAATGGAATCAACCCGAATGGAATGGAATGGAATCAACCCGAATGGAATGGAATGGAATGGAATGGAAATAACCCGAATGGAATGGATTGGAATGGAATGGAATGGAATGGAATGGAATGGAATCAACCCGAATGGAATGGAATGGAATGGAAGTGAATGGAATGGAATCAACACGAATGGAATGGAATGGAATGGAACGGGATGGAATGGAATGGGATGGAATAAACCCGAATGGAATGGAATGGAATCAAGTCTTATGTAATGGAATGGAATGGAATGGAATGGAATGGAATGGAATGGAATCAAACCAAATGGAATGGAATGGAATGGAATGGAATGGAATGGAATGGAATGGAATGCAATGGAATCAACCCGAATGGAATGGAATGGAATGGAATGGAATCAACCCGAATGGAATGGAATGGGATGGAATGGAATTGAATGGAATGGAATGGAATGGAATGGAATCAACCCGAATGGAAAGGAATGGAATGGAATGGAATGGAATGCAATCAACACGAATGGAATGGAATGGAATGGAATCAACCCGAATGGAATGGAATGGAATGGAATGGAATGGAATGCAATGGAATCAACCCGAATGGAATGGAATGGAATGGAATGGAATGGAATCAACCCGAATGGAATGGAATGGAATGGAATGGAATGGAATGGAATGGAATGGAATGGAATGGAATGGAATGGAATGGAATCAACCCGAATGGAATGGAATGGAATGGAAGTGAATGGAATGGAATCAACACGATTGGAATGGAATGGAATGGAACGGGATGGAATGGAATGGAAAGGAATCAAGCCGAAAGGAATGGAATGGAATGGAATGGAATGGAATGGAATGGAATGGAATGGAATGGAATGGAATGGACTGGGATGGAATAAACCCGAATGGAATGGAATGGGATCAAGTCTTATGTAATGTAATGGAATGGAATGGAATGGAATCAACCCGTATGGAATAGAATGGAATGGAATAGCGTGGAATGAAATGGAATGAAATGGAATGGAATGGAATGGAATCAACCCAAATGGAATGGAATGGAATGGAATGGAATGGAATGGAATGGAATGGAATGCAATGGAATGCAATGGAATCAACCCGAATGGAATGGAATGGAATGGAATGGAATGGAATGGAATGGAATGGAATGGAATCAACCCGAATGGAATGGATTGGAATGGAATGGAATCAACCCGAATGGAATGGAATGGAATGGAATGGAATCAACACGAATGGAATGGAATGGAATGGAATCAACACGAATGGAATGGAATGGAATGGAATCAACCCGAATGGAATGGAATGGAATGGAATGGAATGGAATGGAAACAACACTAATGGCATGGAATGGAATAGAATGGAATGGAATGGAATGGAATGGAGTCAACCCGATTGGCATGGCATGGAATGGAATGGAATGGAACGGAATGCAATGGAGTTAACCCAAATGGAATGGAAAGGAATGGAATGGAATTGAATGGAATGGAATGGAATGGAATGGAATCAACCCGAATGGAATGGAATGGAATGGAATGGAATGGAATGGAATAGAATCACCCAGAAAGGAATGCAGTGGAATGGAATGTAACGTAATGGAATGGAATAGTATGATACGGAATCAACCCGAATGGAATGGAATGGAATGGAATGGAATGGATGTAACACGAATGGAATGGAATGAAATGGAATGGAATGGAATCAACCCGAATGGAATGGAATGGAATGGAATGGAATGGAATGGAGTCAACCTGAAAGGAATGGAATGGAATGGAATGGAATGGAATGGAATCAATCCGAATAGAATGGAATGGAATGGAAAGGAATGGAATGGAATCAACACGAATGGAATGGAATGGAATCAACCAGAATAGAGTATAATGGAATCAACCCGAGTGGAATGGAATGGAATGGAATGGAATGGAATGGAATGGAATCAACGAGAATGGAATCGAATGGAATGGAATGGAGTCGAATGGAATTGAATGGAATGGAATCAACCCGAATGGAAAGGAATTTAATGGAATGGAATCAAAATCAATGGAATGGAATGGAATGGAAAGGAATGGAATGGAATGGGATCAACACGAATGGAATGGAATGGAATGGAATGGAATGGAATGGAATGGAATGGAATGGAATCAACCCGAATGGAATTGAATGAAATAGAATGAAATGGAATAGAATGGAATAGAATCACTCAGAAAGGAGTGAAATAGAATGGAATGGAATGGAATCAACCCGAATGGAATGGAATGGCATGGAATGGAATGGAATGGAATGGAATGGAATGGAATGGAATGGAATCAACCCAAATGGAATGGAATGGAATGGAATGGAATGGAATGGAATGGAATGGAATGGATTGGAATCAACACGAATGGGATGGAATGCAATGGAATTGAATGGAATGGAATGGAATGAAATCAATAAGCATGGAAAGGAATGGAATGGAATGGAATGGATTGGAATGGAATGAAATGGAATGGAATGAAATAGAATGGAATGGAATGGAATGGAATGGAATGGTATGGAATGGAATGGAATGGAATGGAATCAACCCAAATGGAATGGAATGGAATGGAATGGAATGGAATGGAATTTAATCAACCCAAATGGAATGGAATGGAAACAACCCGAATGGAATGGAATGGAATGGAATGGAAGTAACCCGAATGGAATGGATTGGAATGGAATGGAATGGAATGGAATGGAATGGAATCAACCCGAATGGAATGGAATGGAATGGACGTGAATGGAATGGAATCAACACGAATGGAATGGAATGGAATGGAACGGGATGGAATGGAATGGGATGGAATAAACCCGAATGGAATGGAATGGAATCAAGTCTTATGTAATGGAATGGAATGGAATGGAATGGAATGGAATCAACCCGAATGGAATAGAATGGAATGGAGTAGCATGGAATGAAATGGAATGGAATGGAATGGAATGGAATGGAATCAAACCAAATGGAATGGAATGGAATGGAATGGAATGGAATGGAATGGAATGCAGTGGAATCAACCCGAATGAAATGGAAAGGAATGGAATGGAATGGAATGGAATCAAACCAAATGGAATGGAATGGAATGGAATGGAATGGAATGGAATGGAATGCAGTGGAATCAACCCGAATGGAATGGAATGGAATGGAATGGAATGGAATGGAATGGAATGGAAAGGAATGGAATGGAATGGAATGGAATCAACACGAATGGAATGGAATGAAATGGAATCAACCCGAATGGAATGGAATGGAATGGAATGGAAGTAACCCCAATGGAATGAATTGGAATGGAATGGAATCAACCCGAATGGAATGGAATGGAATGGAATGGAATGGAATGGAATGGAATGGAATCAACCCGAATGGAATGGAATGGAATGTAAGTGAATGGAATGGAATCAACACGAATGGAATGGAATGGAATGGAACGGGATGTAATGGAATGGAAAGGAATCAAGCCGAATGGAATGGAATGGAATGGAATGGAATGGCATGGAATGGACTGGGATGGAATAAAGCCGAATGGAATGGAATGGAATCAAGTCTTATGTAATGGAATGGAATGGAATGGAATGGAATGGAATCAACCCAAATGGAATGGAATGGAATGGAATGGAATGGAATGGAATGGAATCAAGCCAAATGGAATGGAATGGAATGGAATGGAATGGAATGGAATGGAATGCAGTGGAATCAACCCGAATGGAATGGAATGGAATGGAATGGAATGGAATGGAATGGAATGGAATGGAATCAACCCGAATGGAATGGAATGAAATGGAATGGAATCAACCCGAATGGAATGGAATGGAATGGAATGGAATGGAATCAACACGAATGGAATGGAATGGAATGGAATCAACACGAATGGAATGGAATGGAATGGAACCAACCCGAATAGAATGGAATGGAATGGAATGGAATGGAAACAACACGAATGGCATGGAATGGAATAGAATGGAATGGAATGGAATGGAATGGAGTGAACCCGATTGGAATGGCATGGAATGGAATGGAATGGAATGGAATGGAGTTAACCCAAATGTAATGGAATGGAATGGAATGGAGTGGAAGGGAATGGAATGGAATGGAATCAACCCGAATGGAATGGAATG
The DNA here is from genome assembly GCF_029289425.2 of Pan paniscus. Lineage (NCBI taxonomy): Eukaryota > Metazoa > Chordata > Mammalia > Primates > Hominidae > Pan > Pan paniscus. The sequence goes on along the minus strand of NC_085927.1, from coordinate 13,440,157 downwards.
GAAACAACACGAATGGCATTGAATGGAATAGAATGGAATGGAATGGATTGGAATCAACCCGATTGGAATGGAATGGAATGGAATGCAATGGAATGGAATGGAATGGAATGGAGTTAACCCAAATGGAATGGAATGGAATGGAAGGGAGTGGAAGGGAATGGAATGGAATGGAATCAACCAGAATGGAATGGAATGGAATGGAATGGAAAGGAATGGAATGGAATGGAATAGCATCACCCCGAAAGGAATGGAGTGGAATGGAATGGAACGGAATGGAATGGAATAGAATGATTTGGAATCAACACGAATGGAATGGAATTGAATGGAATGGAATGTATGTAACACGAATGGAATGGAATGGAATCAACCCGAATGGAATGGCATGGAATGGAATGGAATGGAATGGAATGGAATGGAATGGAATGGAATGGAGTCAACCTGAAAGTAATGCAATGGAATGGAATGGAATGGAATGGAATGGTATGGAATGGAATGGAATCAAATCGAATGGAATGGAATGGAATGGAATGGAATGGAATGGAATCAACCCGATTGGAATGGAATGGAATGGAATGGAATGGAATGCAATGGAGTTAACCCAAATGGAATGGAAAGGAATGGAATGGATTTGAATGGAATGGAATGGAATGGAATGGAATCAACCCGAATGGAATGGAATGGAATGGAATGGAATGGTATAGAATCACCCAGAAAGGAATGCAGTGGAATGGAATGTAACGGAATGGAATGGAATAGAATGATACGGAATCAACCCGAATGGAATGGAATGGAATGGAATGGAATGGATGTAACACGAATGGAATGGAATGAAATGGAATGGAATGGAATCATCCCGAATGGAATGGAATGGAATGGAATGGAATGGAATGGAAAGGAGTCAACCTGAAAGGAATGGAATGGAATGGAATGGAATGGAATGGAATGGAATCAATCCGAATATAATGGAATGGAATGGAAAGGAATGGAATGGAATCAACCCGAATGGAATGGAATGGAATGGCATGGAATCAACCAGAATAGAATATAATGGAAACAACCCGAGTGGAATTGAATGGAATGGAATGGAAATAACCCGAATGGAATGTAATGTAATGGAAAGGAATCAACGAGAATGGAATCGAATGGAATGGAATGGAATCGAATGGAATTGAATGGAATGGAATCAACCCGAATGGAAAGGAATTTAATGGAATGGAATCAAAACCAATGGAATGGAATGGAATGGAATGGAATGGAATGGAATGGAATCAAGCCAAATGGAATGGAATGGAATGGAATTATCCCGAATGGAATGGAATGGAATGAAATGGAATGGAATGGAATGGAATGGAACTGAATGCAATAAACCCGAATGGAATGGAATGGAATGGAATGGAATGGAATGGAATGGAATGGAATCAAACCGAATGGAATGGAATGGCATGGAATGGAATGGAATGGAATGGAATGGAATGAATGGAATCAACCCAAATGGAATTGAATGGAATGGAATGGAATGGAATCAGCACGAATGGGACGGAATGCAATGGAATTGAATGGCATGGAATGGAAAGGAATCAACAAGCATGGAAAGGAATGGAATGGAATGGAATGGATTGGAATGGAATGAAATGGAATTGAATGGAATGAAACCGAATGGAATGAAATGGAACGGAATGGAATGGAATGGAATGGAATGGAATGGAATGGAATGCAATCAACCCAAATGGAATGCAATGGAATGGAATGGAATGGAATCAACCCGAATGGAATGGAATGGAATCAACCCGAATGGAATGGAATGGAATGGAATGGAAATAACCCGAATGGAATGGATTGGAATGGAATGGAATGGAATAGAATGGAATGGAATGGAATCAACCCGAATGGAATGGAATGGAATGGAAGTGAATGGAATGGAATCAACACGAATTGAATGGAATGGAATGGAACGGGATGGAATGGAATGGGATGGAATAAACCCGAATGGAATGGAATGGAATCAAGTTTTATGTAATGGAATGGAATGGAATTGAATGGAATGGAATGGAATCAAACCAAATGCAGTGGAATGGAATGGAATGGAATGGAATGCAATGGAATCAACCCGAATGGAATGGAATGGAAAGGAATGGAAATAACCCGAATGGAATGGATTGGAATGGAATGGAATGGAATGCAATGGACTTAACCCAAATGGAATGGAATGGAATGTAATGGAGTGGAATGGAATGGAATGGAATGGAAAAGAATGACCCCGAAAGGAATGGAGTGGAATGGAATGGAACGGAATGGAATGGAATAAAATGATTTGGAATCAACCCGAATGGAATGGAATGGAATGGAATGGAATGGAATGGAATGGAATGGAGTCAACCTCAAAGGAATGGAATGGAATGGAATTGAATGGAATGGAATGGAATGGAATGAAATGGAATAGAATGGAATAGAATCACCACGAAAGGAATGTAATGTAATGGAATGGCATGGAATGGATTGGAACGGAATCAACCCGAATGGAATGGATTGGATTGGAATGGATGTAACACGAATGGAATGGAATGGAATGGAATGGAATGGAACCAACCCGAATGGAATGGAATGGAATGGAATGGAATGGAATGGAATGGAGTCAACCCGAAAGGAATGGAACGGAATGGAATGGAATGGAATGGAATGGAATGGAATCAATCCGAATGGAATGGAATGGAATGGAATGGAATGGAATGGAATGGAATCAACCCGAATGGAATATAATGGAATCACCCCGAGTGGAATTGAATGGAATGGAATGGAATCAACGAGAAAGGAATCGAATGAAATGGAATGGAGTGGAATGGAATTGAATGGAATGGAATCAACCCGAATGAAATGGAATGGAATGGAATGGAATCAAAACGAATGGAATGGAATGGAATGGAAAGGAATGGAATGGAATCAAGCTGAATGGAATGGAATGGAATGGAATCATCCCGAATGGAATGGAATGGAATGGAATGGAATGGAATGGAATGGAATGGAATGGAATCAACCAGAATGGAATGGAATGCAATGCAATTGAATGGAATGGAGTCAACCCGAATGGAGTGGAATGGAATGGAATGGAATCAACCCGAATGGAATGGAATGGAATAGAATGAAATGGAATAGAATGGAATAGAATCACCACGAAAGGAATGGAATGGAATGGAATGGAATGCAATGGAAAAAACCCGTCTGAAATGGAATGGCATGGAATGGAATGGAATGGAATGGAATGCAATCAACACAAAATGAATGGAATGTAATGTAATGGAATGGATTGGAATCAACACGAATGGCATGGAATGGAATGGAATGGAATGGAATGGAATGGAATGGAATGGAATCAACCCGATTGGAATGGAATGGAATGGAATGGAAGGGAATGGAATGGAATGGAGTTAACCCAAATGGAATGGAATGGAATGGAATGGAGTGGAAAGGAATGGAATGGAATGGAATCAACCCGAATGGAATGGAATGGAATAGAATCACCCTGAAAGGAATGGAGTGGAACGGAATGGAACGGAATGGAATGGAATAGAATGATTTGGAATTAACCCGAATGGAATGGATTGGAATGGAATGGAATGGAATAGAATGGAATGGAATGGAATCAACCCGAATGGAATGGAATGGAATGGAAGTGAATGGAATGGAATCAACACGAATTGAATGGAATGGAATGGAACGGGATGGAATGGAATGGGATGGAATAAACCCGAATGGAATGGAATGGAATCAAGTTTTATGTAATGGAATGGAATGGAATTGAATGGAATGGAATGGAATCAAACCAAATGCAGTGGAATGGAATGGAATGGAATGGAATGCAATGGAATCAACCCGAATGGAATGGAATGGAAAGGAATGGAAATAACCCGAATGGAATGGATTGGAATGGAATGGAATGGAATGCAATGGACTTAACCCAAATGGAATGGAATGGAATGTAATGGAGTGGAATGGAATGGAATGGAATGGAAAAGAATGACCCCGAAAGGAATGGAGTGGAATGGAATGGAACGGAATGGAATGGAATAAAATGATTTGGAATCAACCCGAATGGAATGGAATGGAATGGAATGGAATGGAATGGAATGGAATGGAGTCAACCTCAAAGGAATGGAATGGAATGGAATTGAATGGAATGGAATGGAATGGAATGAAATGGAATAGAATGGAATAGAATCACCACGAAAGGAATGTAATGTAATGGAATGGCATGGAATGGATTGGAACGGAATCAACCCGAATGGAATGGATTGGATTGGAATGGATGTAACACGAATGGAATGGAATGGAATGGAATGGAATGGAACCAACCCGAATGGAATGGAATGGAATGGAATGGAATGGAATGGAATGGAGTCAACCCGAAAGGAATGGAACGGAATGGAATGGAATGGAATGGAATGGAATGGAATCAATCCGAATGGAATGGAATGGAATGGAATGGAATGGAATGGAATGGAATCAACCCGAATGGAATATAATGGAATCACCCCGAGTGGAATTGAATGGAATGGAATGGAATCAACGAGAAAGGAATCGAATGAAATGGAATGGAGTGGAATGGAATTGAATGGAATGGAATCAACCCGAATGAAATGGAATGGAATGGAATGGAATCAAAACGAATGGAATGGAATGGAATGGAAAGGAATGGAATGGAATCAAGCTGAATGGAATGGAATGGAATGGAATCATCCCGAATGGAATGGAATGGAATGGAATGGAATGGAATGGAATGGAATGGAATGGAATCAACCAGAATGGAATGGAATGCAATGCAATTGAATGGAATGGAGTCAACCCGAATGGAGTGGAATGGAATGGAATGGAATCAACCCGAATGGAATGGAATGGAATAGAATGAAATGGAATAGAATGGAATAGAATCACCACGAAAGGAATGGAATGGAATGGAATGGAATGCAATGGAAAAAACCCGTCTGAAATGGAATGGCATGGAATGGAATGGAATGGAATGGAATGCAATCAACACAAAATGAATGGAATGTAATGTAATGGAATGGATTGGAATCAACACGAATGGCATGGAATGGAATGGAATGGAATGGAATGGAATGGAATGGAATGGAATCAACCCGATTGGAATGGAATGGAATGGAATGGAAGGGAATGGAATGGAATGGAGTTAACCCAAATGGAATGGAATGGAATGGAATGGAGTGGAAAGGAATGGAATGGAATGGAATCAACCCGAATGGAATGGAATGGAATAGAATCACCCTGAAAGGAATGGAGTGGAACGGAATGGAACGGAATGGAATGGAATAGAATGATTTGGAATTAACCCGAATGGAATGGAATGGAATGGAATGGAATCAACCCGAATGGAATATAATCGTATGGAATGTAATTGAATGGAATGGAATGGAATGGAGTCAACCTGAAAGGAATGGAATGGAATGGAATGGAATGGAATGGAATGGAATGGAATCAATCCGAAAAGAATGGAATGGAATGGAATGGAATGGAATGGAATGGAATCAACACGAATGGAATGGAATGGAATCAACCAGAATAGAATATAATGGAATCAACCCGAGTAGCATTGAATGGAATGGAATGGAAATAACCGGAATGGAATGGAATGGAATGGAATGGAATCAACGAGAATGAGATCGAATGGAATGGAATGGAGTGGAATGGAATTGAATGCAATGGAATCAACCCGAATGGAATGGAATTTAATGGAATGGAATCAAAACGAATGGAATGGAATGGAATGGAATGGAATGGAATGGAATGGAATGGAATGGAATGGAAAGGAATCAAGCCGAATGGAATGGAATGGAATCAACCCGAATGGAATGGAATGGAATGCAATTGAATGGAATGGAATCAACACGAATGGAATGGAATGGAATGGAATGGAATGGAATGGATTCAACCTGAATGGAATAGAATGGAATGGAATGGCATGGAATGTAGTGGAATGGGATGGAATGGAATGGAATCAACACGAATGTAATGGAATAGAATGGAATGGAATGGCATGGAATGTAATGGAATGGCATGGAATGGAATGGAAGGCAATGGAATGGAATCAAACCGAATGGAATGGAATGGAATGGAACGGAATGCAATGGAATGGAGTCAACCCGAAAGGAATGGAACGGAATGGAAAGGAATGGAATGGAATGGAATGGAATCAATCCGAATGCAATGGAATGGCATGGAATGGATTGGAACGGAATCAACCCGAAAGGAATGGATTGGAATGGAATGGATGCAACACGAATGGAATGGAATGGAATGGAATGGAATGGAATGGAATGGAATCAACCCGAATGGAATGGAATGGAATGGAATGGAATGGAATGGAATGGAATGGAGTCAACCCGAAAGGAATGGAAGGGATTGAAATGGAATGGAATCAATCCGAATGGAATGGAATGGAATGGAATGGCATGTAATCAACCCGAATGGAATATAATGGAATCAACCCGAGTGGAATTGAATGGAATGGAATGGAAATAAACCGAATGGAATGGAATGGAATGGAATGGAATCAACCCAATTGGAATGGAATGGAATGGAATGGAATGGAATGGAATGGAATGGAATGGAATGCAATGGACTTAACCCAAATGGAATGGAATGGAATGGAATGGAGTGGAATGGAATGGAATGGAATGGAAAAGAATCACCCCGAAAGGAGTGGAGTGGAATGGAATGGAACGGAATGGAATGGAATAAAATGATTTGGAATCAACCCGAATGGAATGGAATGGAATGGAATGGAATGGAATGGAATGGAATGGAATGGAGTCAACCTCAAAGGAATGGAACGGAATGGAATGGAATGGAATGGAATGAAATGGAATAGAATGGAATAGAATCACCACGAAAGGAATGGAATGTAATGGAATGGCATGGAATGGATTGGAACGGAATCAACCCGAATGGAATGGATTGGAATGGAATGGATTTAACACGAATGGAATGGAATGGAATGGAATGGAATGGAATCAACCCGAATGGAATGGAATGGAATGGAATGGAATGGAATGGAATGGAGTCAACCCGAAAGGAATGGAACGGAATGGAATGGAATGGAATGGAATGGAATCAATCCGAATGGAATGGAATGGAATGGAATGGAATGGAATCAACCCGAATGGAATATAATGGAATCACCCCGAGTGGAATTGAATGGAATGGAATGGAATCAACGAGAAAGGAATCGAATGAAATGGAATGGAGTGGAATGGAATTGAATGGAATGGAATCAACCCGAATGAAATGGAATGGAATGGAATGGAATCAAAACGAATGGAATGGAATGGAATGGAAAGGAATGGAATGGAATCAAGCTGAATGGAATGGAATGGAATGGAATCATCCCGAATGGAATGGAATGGAATCAAATGGAATGGAATGGAATGGAATGGAATGGAATGGAATGGAATGGAATGGAATGGAATGGAATCAACCAGAATGGAATGGAATGCAATGCAATTGAATGGAATGGAATCAACCCGAATGGAGTGGAATGGAATGGAATGGAATCAACCCGAATGGAATGGAATGGAATAGAATGAAATGGAATAGAATGGAATACAATCACCACGAAAGGAATGGAATGGAATGGAATGGAATGCAATGGAAAAAACCCGACTGAAATGGAATGGCATGGAATGGAATGGAATGGAATGGAATGCAATCAACACAAAAGGAATGGAATGTAATGTAATGGAATGGATTGGAATCAACACGAATGGCATGGAATGGAATGGAATGGAATGGAATGGAATGGAATGGAATGGAATGGAATGGAATGGAATGGAATCAACCCGATTGGAATGGAATGGAATGGAATGGAAGGGAATGGAATGGAATGGAGTTAACCCAAATGGAATGGAATGGAATGGAATGGAGTGGAAGGGAATGGAATGGAATGGAATCAACCCGAATGGAATGGAATGGAATGGAATGGAATAGAATCACCCTGAAAGGAATGGAGTGGAACGGAATGGAACGGAATGGAATGGAATAGAATGATTTGGAATCAACCCGAATGGAATGGAATGGAATGGAATGGAATCAACCCGAATGGAATATAATGGTATGGAATGGAATTGAATGGAATGGAATGGAATGGAGTCAACCTGAAAGGAATGGAATGGAATGGAATGGAATGGAATGGAATGGAATGGAACGGAATGGAATCAATGCGAAAAGAATGGAATGGAATGGAATGGAATGGAATGGAATGGAATGGAATCAACACGAATGGAATGGAATGGAATCAACCAGAATAGAATATAATGGAATCAACCCGAGTGGCATTGAATGGAATGGAATGGAAATAACCCGAATGGAATGGAATGGAATGGAATGGAATCAACGAGAATGAAATGGAATGGAATGGAATGGAGTGGAATGGAATTGAATGCAATGGAATCAACCCGAATGGAATGGAATTTAATGGAATGGAATCAAAACGAATGGAATGGAATGGAATGGAATGGAATGGAATGGAATGGAATGGAAAGGAATCAAGCCGAATGGAATGGAATGGAATCAACCCGAATGGAATGGAATGGAATGCAATTGAATGGAATGGAATCAACACGAATGGAATGGAATGGTATGGAATGGAATGGAATGGAATGGATTGAACCTGAATGGAATAGAATGGAATGGAATGGCATGGAATGTAGTGGAATGGGATGGAATGGAATGGAATCAACACGAATGGAATGGAATAGAATGGAATGGAATGGCATGGAATGTAATGGAATGGCATGGAATGGAATGGAATGGCATGGAATGGAATGGAAGGGAATGGAACGGAATCAACCCGAATGGAATGGAATGGAATGGAACGGAATGCATTGGAATGGAGTCAACCCGAAAGGAATGGAACGGAATGGAAAGGAATGGAATGGAATGGAATGGAATCAATCCGAATGGAATGGAATGGCATGGAATGGATTGGAACGGAATCAACCCGAATGGAATGGATTGGAATGGAATGGATGCAACACGAATGGAATGGAATGGAATGGAATGGAATGGAATGGAATCAACCCGAATGGAATGGAATGGAATGGAATGGAATGGAATGGAATGGAATGGAATGGAATGGAGTCAACCCGAAAGGAATGGAACGGAATGAAATGGAATGGAATCAATCCGAATGGAATGGAATGGAATGGAATGGCATGTAATCAACCCGAATGGAATATAATGGAATCAACCCGAGTGGAATTGAATGGAATGGAATGGAAATAAACCGAATGGAATGGAATGGAATGGAATGGAATCAACCCGATTGGAATGGAATGGAATGGAATGGAATGGAATGGAATGGAATGGAATGGAATGGAATGCAATGGACTTAACCCAAATGGAATGGAATGGAATGGAATGGAGTGGAATGGAATGGAATGGAATGGAAAAGAATCACCCCGAATGGAATGGAGTGGAGTGGAATGGAACGGAATGGAATGGAATAAAATGATTTGGAATCAACCCGAATGGAATGGAATGGAATGGAATGGAATGGAATGAAATGGAATGGAATGGAATGGAGTCAACCTCAAAGGAATGGAATGGAATGGAATGGAATGGAATGGAATGGAATGGAATGAAATGGAATAGAATGGAATAGAATCACCACGAAAGGAATGGAATGTAATGGAATGGCATGGAATGGATTGGAACGGAATCAACCCGAATGGAATGGATTGGAATGGAATGGATGTAACACGAATGGAATGGAATGGAATGGAATGGAGTGGAATCAACCCGAATGGAATGGAATGGAATGGAATGGAATGGAATGGAGTCAACCCGAAAGGAATGGAACGGAATGGAATGGAATGGAATGGAATGGAATCAATCCGAATGGAATGGAATGGAATGGAATGGAATCAACCCGAATGGAATATATTGGAATCACCCCGAGTGGAATTGAATGGAATGGAATGGAATCAACGAGAAAGGAATCGAATGAAATGGAATGGAGTGGAATGGAATTGAATGGAATGGAATCAACCCGAATGAAATGGAGTGGAATGGAATGGAATCAAAACGAATGGAATGGAATGGAATGGAAAGGAATGGAATGGAATCAAGCCGAATGGAATGGAATGGAATGGAATCATCCCGAATGGAATGGAATGGAATCAAATGGAATGGAATGGAATGGAATGGAATGGAATGGAATGGAATGGAATGGAGTCAACCAGAATGGAATGGAATGCAATGCAATTGAATGGAATGGAATCAACCCGAATGGAGTGGAATGGAATGGAATGGAATCAACCCGAATGGAATAGAATGAAATGGAATAGAATGGAATAGAATCACCACGAAAGGAATGGAATGGAATGGAATGGAATGCAATGGAAAAAACCCGACTGAAATGGAATGGCATGGAATGGAATGGAATGGAATGGAATGCAATCAACACAAAAGGAATGGAATGTAATGTAATGGAATGGATTGGAATCAACACGAATGGCATGGAATGGAATGGAATGGAATGGAATGGAATGGAATGGAATGGAATGGAATGGAATGGAATCAACCCGATTGGAATGGAATGGAATGGAATGGAAGGGAATGGAAAGGAATGGAGTTAACCCAAATGGAATGGAATGGAATGGAATGGAGTGGAAGGGAATGGAATGCAATGGAATCAACCCGAATGGAATGGAATGGAATGGAATGGAATAGAATCACCCTGAAAGGAATGGAGTGGAATGGAATGGAACGGAATGGAATGGAATAGAATGATTTGGAATCAACCCGAATGGAATGGAATGGAATGGAATGGAATGGAATCAACCCGAATGGAATATAATGGTATGGAATGGAATTGAATGGAATGGAATGGCATGGAGTCAACCTGAAAGGAATGGAATGGAATGGAATGGAATGGAATGGAATGGAATGGAATGGAATCAATCCGAAAATAATGGAATGGAATGGAATGGAATGGAATGGAATGGAATGGAATGGAATGGAATCAACACGAATGGAATGGAATGGAATGGAATCAACCAGAATAGAATATAATGGAATCAACCCGAGTGGCATTGAATGGAATGGAATGGAAATAACCCGATTGGAATGGAATGGAATGGAACGGAATCAACGAGAATGAAATGGAATGGAATGGAATGGAGTGGAATGGAATTGAATGCAATGGAATCAACCCGAATGGAATGGAATTTAATGGAATGGAATCAAAACGAATGGAATGGAATGGAATGAAATGGAATGGAAAGGAATCAAGCCGAATGGAATGGAATGGAATCAACCCGAATCGAATGGAATGGAATGCTATTGAATGGAACAGAATCACCCCGAAAGGAATGGAATGGAATGGAATGGAATGGAATCAACCCGAATGGAATGGAATGACATGGAATGGAATGGAATGGAATGGAATGATCCCAAATGGAATGGAATGGAATGGAATCAACACGAATGGAATGGAATGCAATGGAATGGAATGGAATGGAATCAAATCGAATGGAATGGAATGGAATGGAATGGAGTGGAGTGGAATGGAAAGGAATGGAATCAACCCGATTGGAATGGAATGGAATGGAATGGAATGGAATGGAATGGAATGGATTGGAATGGAGTTAACCCAAATGGAATGGAACGGAATGGAATGGAACGGAATGGAATGGAATCAACCCGAATGGAATGGAATGGAATGGAATGGAATAGAATCACCTTGAAAGGAATTGAGTGGAATGGAAAGCAAAGGAATGGAATTGAATGGAATGACTTGACATCAACTCGAATGGGATGCAATGGAATGGTTTGGAATGGATTCAACCTGAATGGAATAGAATGGAATGGAATGGAATGGAATGGAATGGAATGAAATCAACCCGAATGGAATGGAATGGAATAGAATGAAATGGAATAGAATGGAACAGAATCACCCCGAAAGGAATGGAATGGAATGGAATGGAATGGAATCAACCCGAATGGAATGGAATGACATGGAATGGAATGGAATGGAATGGAATGATCCCAAATGGAATGGAATGGAATGGAATCAACACGAATGGAATGGAATGCAATGGAATGGAATGGAATGGAATCAAATCGAATGGAATGGAATGGAATGGAATGGAGTGGAGTGGAATGGAAAGGAATGGAATCAACCCGACTGGAATGGAATGGAATGGAATGGAATGGAATGGATTGGAATAGAGTTAACCCAAATGGAATGGAACGGAATGGAATGGAATGGAATGGAATGGAATCAACCCGAATGGAATGGAATGGAATGGAATGGAATGGAATAGAATCACCTTGAAAGGAATAGAGTGGAATGGAAAGCAAAGGAATGGAATTGAATGGAATGACTTGAAATCAACTCGAATGGGATGCAATGGAATGGTATGGAATGGATTCAACCTGAAAGGAATAGAATGGAATGGAATGGCATGGAATGGAGTGGAATGGAAAGGAATGGAATGGAATCAACACGAATGGAATGGAATGGAATGGAATATAATGGAATGGAATGGCATGGAATGGAATGGAATGGCATGGAATGGAATGGAAGGGAATGGAATGGAATCAACCCGAATGGAATGGAATGGCATGGAATGGAGTGGAATGGAAAGGAATGGAATCAACGCGATTGGAATGGAATGGAATGGAATGGAATGGAATGGAATGGAGTTAACCCAAATGGAATGGAACGGAATGGAATGGAACGGAATGGAATGGAATCAACCCGAATGGAATGGAATGGAATGGAATGGAATTGAATGGAATGGAATGGAATTGAATGGAATGGAATGGAATGACTTGCAATCAACTCGAATGGAATGGAATGGAATGGAATGGAATGGAATGGAATGGATTCAACCTGAATGGAATAGAATGGAATGGAATGGCATGGAATGGAGTGGAATGGAATGGAATGGAATCAACCCGAATGGAATGGAATGGAATGGAACGGAATGGAATGGAATGGAATCAACCCGAATGGAATGGAATGGAATGCAATAGAATGGAATGGAATGGCATGGAATGGAATGGAATGGAATGGAATGGAATCAACCCGAATGGAATGGAATGGAATGGAACGGAATGCAATGGAATGGAGTCAACCCGAAAGGAATGGAACGGAATGGAAAGGAATGGAATGGAATGGAATGGAATCAATCCGAATGGAATGGAATGGCATGGAATGGATTGGAACGGAATCAACCCGAATGGAATGGATTTGAATGGAATGGATGTAACACGAATGGAATGGAATGGAATGGAATGGAATGGAATGGAATGGAATCAACCAGAATGGAATGGAATGGAATGGAATGGAATGGAATGGAGTCAACCCGAAAGGAATGGAACGGAATGGAATGGAATGGAATGGAATCAATCCGAATGGAATGGAATGGAATGGAAAGGAATGGAATGGAATCAACCCGAATGGAATATAATGGAATCAACCCGAGTGGAATTGAATGGAATGGAATGGAATCAACGAGAAAGGAATCGAATGAAATGGAATGGAGTGGAATGGAATTGAATGGAATGGAATCAACCCGAATGAAATGGAATGGAATGGAATGGAATCAAAACGAATGGAATGGAATGGAATGGAAAGGAATGGAATGGAATCAAGCCGAATGGAATGGAATGGAATGGAATCATCCCGAATGGAATGGAATGGAATCAAATGGAATGGAATGGAATGGCATGGAATGGAATCAACCCGAATGGAGTGGAATGGAATAGAATGGAATCAACCCGAATGGAATGGAATGGAATAGAGTGAAATGGAATAGAATGGAATAGAAACACCCCAAAAGGAATGGAATGGAATGGAATGGAATGCGATGGTAAAAACCCGACTGAAATGGAATGGCATGGAATGGAATGGAATGGAATGGAATGCAATCAACACAATAGGAATGTAATGTAATGTAATGTAATGGAATGGAATCAACACGAATGGCATGGAATGGAATGGAATGGAATGGAATGGAATGGAATGGAATGGAATGTAATCAACCCGAATGGAATGGAATGGAATGGAATGGAATGGAATGGAATGGAATGGAATGGAATGGAATAGAATCACCCCGAAAGGAATGGAGTGGAATGGAATGGAACGGAATGGAATGGAATAGAATGATTTGGAATCAACCCGAATGGAATGGAACGGAATGGAATGGAATCAACCCGAATGGAATATAATGGTATGGAATGGAATTGAATGGAATGGAATGGAATGGAGTCAACCTGAAAGGAATGGAATGGAATGGAATGGAATGGAATGGAATGGAATCAATCCGAAAGGAATGGAATGGAATGGAATGGAATGGAATGGAATGGAATGGAATGGAATGGAATGGAATCAACACGAATGGAATGGAATGGAATGGAATGGAATCAACCAGAATAGAATGGAATGTAATGAAATGGAATCAACGACAATGAAATGGAATGGAATGGAATGGAGTGGAATGGAATTGAATGGAATGGAATCAACCCGAATGGAATGGAATTTAATGGAATGGAATCACAAAGATTGGAATGGAAGGGAATGGAATGGAATGGAATGGAATGGAAAGGAATCAAGCCGAATGGAATGGAATGGAATGGAATCATCCCCAATGGAATGGAATGGAATGAAATGGAATGGAATGGAATGGAATAAACCCGAATGGAATGGAATGGAATGGAATCAACCCGAATGGAATGGAATGGAATGGAATGGAATGGAATGGAATCAACCCGAATGGAATGGAATGGAATAGAATGAAATCGAATAGAATGGAATAGAATCACCCCGAAAGGAATGGAATGGAATGGAATGGAATGGAATGGAATGGAATGGAGTCAACCCGAATGGAATGGAATGGCATGGAATGGAATGGAATGGAATGGAATGAACCCAAACGGAATGGAATGGAATGGAATCAACACGAATGGAATGGAATGGAATGGAATGGAATGGAATAGAATCACCCCGAAAGGAATAGAGTGGAATGGAATGGAAAGGAATGGAATGGAATGGAATGACTTGGAATCAACTCGAATGGAATGGAATGGAATGGAATGGAATGGATGCAACCTGAATGGAATAGAATGGAATGGAATGGCATGGAATGGAGTGGAATGGAATGGAATGGAATGGAATCAACACGAATGGAATGGAATGGAATGGAATAGAATGGAATAGAATGGCATGGAATGGAATGGAATGGCATGGAATGGAATGGAAGGGAATGGAAGGGAATCAACCCGAATGGAATGGAATGGAATGGAACGGAATGCAATGCAATGGAGTCCACCCGAAAGGAATGGAACGGAATGGAAAGGAATGGTATGGAATGGAATGGAATCAATCCGAATGGAATGGAATGTCATGGAATGGAGTGGAATGGAAAGGAATGGAATCAACCCGATTGGAATGGAACGGAATGGAATGGAACGGAATGGAATGGAATCAAACCGAATGGAATGGAATGGAATGGAATGGAATGGAATAGAATCACCTGGAAAGGAATAGAGTGGAATGGAATGGAACGGAATGGAATGGAATGGAATGACTTGGAATCAACTCGAATGGAATGGAATGGAATGGATTCAACCTGAATGGAATAGAATGGAATGGAATGGCATGGAATGGAGTGGAATGGAATGGAATGGAATCAACCCGAATGGAATGGAATGGAATGGAACGGAATGGAATGGAATGGAATCAACCCGAATGGAATGGAATGGAATGCAATAGAATGGAATGGAATGGCATGGAATGTAATGGAATTGAATGGAATGGAATGGAATGGAATGGAATGGAATCAACCCGAATGGAATGGAATGGAATGGAACGGAATGCAATGGAATGGAGTCAACCCGAAAGGAATGGAACGGAATGGAAAGGAATGGAATGGAATGGAATGGAATCAATCCGAATGGAATTGAATGGCATGGAATGGATTGGAACGGAATCAACCCGAATGGAATGGATTGGAATGGAATGGATGTAACAAGAATGGAATGGAATGGAATGGAATGGAATCAACCCGAATGGAATGGAATGGAATGGAATGGAGTCAACCCGAAAGGAATGGAACGGAATGGAATGGAATGGAATGGAATGGAATCAATCCGAATGGAATGGAATGGAATGGAATGGAATCAACCCGAATGGAATATAATGGAATCAACCCGAGTGGAATTGAATGGAATGGAATGGAATCAACGAGAAAGGAATCGAATGAAATGGAATGGAGTGGAATGGAATTGAATGCAATGGAATCAACCCGAATGAAATGGAATGGAATGGAATGGAATCAAAACGAATGGAATGGAATGGAATGGAAAGGAATGGAATGGAATCAAGCCGAATGGAATGGAATGGAATGGAATCAACCCGAATGGAATGGAATGGAATGGAATGGATGTAACACGAATGGAATGGAATGGAATGGAATGGAATGGAATCAACCCGAATGGAATGGAGTGGAATGGAATGGAATGGAATGGAGTCAACCCGAAAGGAATGGAACGGAATGGAATGGAATGGAATGGAATCAATCCGAATGGAATGGAATGGAATGGAAAGGAATGGAATGGAATCAACCCGAATGGAATATAATGGAATCAACCCGAGTGGAATTGAATGGAATGGAATGGAATCAACGAGAAAGGAATCGAATGAAATGGAATGGAGTGGAATGGAATTGAATGGAATGGAATCAACCCGAATGAAATGGAATGGAATGGAATGGAATCAAAACGAATGGAATGGAATGGAATGGAAAGGAATGGAATGGAATCAAGCCGAATGGAATGGAATGGAATGGAATCATCCCGAATGGAATGGAATGGAATCAAATGGAATGGAATGGAATGGCATGGAATGGAATCAACCCGAATGGAGTGGAATGGAATAGAATGGAATCAACCCGAATGGAATGGAATGGAATAGAGTGAAATGGAATAGAATGGAATAGAAACACCCCAAAAGGAATGGAATGGAATGGAATGGAATGCAATGGTAAAAACCCGACTGAAATGGAATGGCATGGAATGGAATGGAATGGAATGGAATGCAATCAACACAATAGGAATGTAATGTAATGTAATGTAATGGAATGGAATCAACACGAATGGCATGGAATGGAATGGAATGGAATGGAATGGAATGGAATGGAATGGAATGGAATCAACCGGAATGGAATGGAATGGAATGGAATGGAATGGAATGGAATGGAATGGAATGGAATGGAATAGAATCACCCCGAAAGGAATGGAGTGGAATGGAATGGAACGGAATGGAATGGAATAGAATGATTTGCAATCAACCCGAATGGAATGGAACGGAATGGAATGGAATCAACCCGAATGGAATATAATGGTATGGAATGGAATTGAATGGAATGGAATGGAATGGAGTCAACCTGAAAGGAATGGAATGGAATGGAATGGAATGGAATGGAATGGAATCAATCCGAAAGGAATGGAATGGAATGGAATGGAATGGAATAGAATCACCTGGAAAGGAATAGAGTGGAATGGAATGGAACGGAATGGAATGGAATGGAATGACTTGGAATCAACTCGAATGGAATGGAATGGAATGGATTCAACCTGAATGGAATAGAATGGAATGGAATGGCATGGAATGGAGTGGAATGGAATGGAATGGAATCAACCCGAATGGAATGGAATGGAATGGAACGGAATGGAATGGAATGGAATCAACCCGAATGGAATGGAATGGAATGCAATAGAATGGAATGGAATGGCATGGAATGGAATGGAATGGAATGGAATGGAATGGAATGGAATGGAATGGAATCAACCCGAATGGAATGGAATGGAATGGAACGGAATGCAATGGAATGGAGTCAACCCGAAAGGAATGGAACGGAATGGAAAGGAATGGAATGGAATGGAATGGAATCAATCCGAATGGAATGGAATGGCATGGAATGGATTGGAACGGAATCAACCCGAATGGAATGGATTGGAATGGAATGGATGTAACAAGAAAGGAATGGAATGGAATGGAATGGAATCAACCCGAATGGAATGGAATGGAATGGAATGGAGTCAACCCGAAAGGAATGGAACGGAATGGAATGGAATGGAATGGAATGGAATCAATCCGAATGGAATGGAATGGAATGGAATGGAATCAACCCGAATGGAATATAATGGAATCAACCCGAGTGGAATTGAATGGAATGGAATGGAATCAACGAGAAAGGAATCGAATGAAATGGAATGGAGTGGAATGGAATTGAATGCAATGGAATCAACCCGAATGAAATGGAATGGAATGGAATGGAATCAAAACGAATGGAATGGAATGGAATGGAAAGGAATGGAATGGAATCAAGCCGAATGGAATGGAATGGAATGGAATCATCCCGAATGGAATGGAATGGAATCAAATGGAATGGAATGGAATGGAATGGAATGGAATGGAATCAACCCGAATGGAATGGAATGGAATGGAACGGAATGGAATGGAATGGAATCAACCCGAATGGAATGGAATGGAATGCAATAGAATGGAATGGAATGGCATGGAATGGAATGGAATGGAATGGAATGGAATCAACCCGAATGGAATGGAATGGAACGGAATGCAATGGAATGGAGTCAACCCGAAAGGAATGGAACGGAATGGAAAGGAATGGAATGGAATGGAATGGAATCAATCCGAATGGAATGGAATGGCATGGAATGGATTGGAACGGAATCAACCCGAATGAAATGGATGGGAATGGAATGGATGTAACACGAATGGAATGGAATGGAATGGAATGGAATGGAATCAACCCGAATGGAATGGAATGGAATGGAATGGAGTCAACCCGAAAGGAATGGAACGGAATGGAATGGAATGGAATGGAATCAATCCGAATGGAATGGAATGGAATGGAAGGGAATGGAATGGAATCAACCCGAATGGAATATAATGGAATCAACACGAGTGGAATTGAATGGAATGGAATGGAATCAACGAGAAAGGAATCGAATGAAATGGAATGGAGTGGAATGGAATTGAATGGAATGGAATCAACCCGAATGAAATGGAATGGAATGGAATGGAATCAAAACGAATGGAATGGAATGGAATGGAAAGGAATGGAATGGAATCAAGCCGAATGGAATGGAATGGAATGGAATCATCCCGAATGGAATGGAATGGAATCAAATGGAATGGAATGGAATGGCATGGAATGGAATCAACCCGAATGGAGTGGAATGGAATAGAATGGAATCAACCCGAATGGAATGGAATGGAATAGAGTGAAATGGAATAGAATGGAATAGAAACACCCCAAAAGGAATGGAATGGAATGGAATGGAATGCAATGGTAAAAACCCGACTGAAATGGAATGGCATGGAATGGAATGGAATGGAATGGAATGCAATCAACACAATAGGAATGTAATGTAATGTAATGTAATGGAATGGAATCAACACGAATGGCATGGAATGGAATGGAATGGAATGGAATGGAATGGAATGGAATGGAATCAACCCGAATGGAATGGAATGGAATGGAATGGAATGGAATGGAATGGAATGGAATGGAATAGAATCACCCCGAAAGGAATGGAGTGGAATGGAATGGAACGGAATGGAATGGAATAGAATGATTTGGAATCAACCCGAATGGAATGGAACGGAATGGAATGGAATCAACCCGAATGGAATATAATGGTATGGAATGGAATTGAATGGAATGGAATGGAATGGAGTCAACCTGAAAGGAATGGAATGGAATGGAATGGAATGGAATGGAATGGAATCAATCCGAAAGGAATGGAATGGAATGGAATGGAATGGAATGGAATGGAATGGAATCAACACGAATGGAATGGAATGGAATGGAATGGAATCAACCAGAATAGAATGGAATGTAATGAAATGGAATCAACGAGAATGAAATGGAATGGAAGGGAATGGAGTGGAATGGAATTGAATGGAATGGAATCAACCCGAATGGAATGGAATTTAATGGAATGGAATCACAAAGATTGGAATGGAATGGAATGGAATGGAATGGAATGGAATGGAATGGAAAGGAATCAAGCCGAATGGAACGGAATGGAATGGAATCATCCCCAATGGAATGGAATGGAATGAAATGGAATGGAATGGAATGGAATAAACCCGAATGGAATGGAATGGAATGGAATCAACCCGAATGGAATGGAATGGAATGGAATGGAATGGAATGGAATCAACCCGAATGGAATGGAATGGAATAGAATGAAATCGAATAGAATGGAATAGAATCACCCCGAAAGGAATGGAATGGAATGGAATGGAATGGAATGGAATGGAATGGAGTCAACCCGAATGGAATGGAATGGCATGGAATGGAATGGAATGGAATGGAATGAACCCAAATGGAATGGAATGGAATGGAATCAACACGAATGGAATGGAATGCAGTGGAATGGAATGGAATGGAATCAAATCGAATGGAATGGAATGGAATGGAATGGAATGGAATGGAGTGGAATGGTAAGGAATGGAATCAACCCGATTGGAATGGAATGGAATGGAATGGAATGGAATGGAATGGAATGGATTGGAATGGAGTTAATCCAAATGGAATTTAACGGAATGGAATGGAACGGAATGGAATGGAATCAACCCGAATGGAATGGAATGGAATGGAATGGAATGGAATAGAATCACCCCGAAAGGAATAGAGTGGAATGGAATGGAAAGGAATGGAATGGAATGGAATGACTTGGAATCAACTCGAATGGAATGGAATGGAATGGAATGGAATGGAATGGATGCAACCTGAATGGAATAGAATGGAATGGAATGGCATGGAATGGAGTGGAATGGAATGGAATGGAATGGAATCAACACGAATGGAATGGAATGGAATGGAATAGAATGGAATGGAATGGCATGGAATGGAATGGAATGGCATGGAATGGAATGGAAGGGAATGGAAGGGAATCAACCCGAATGGAATGGAATGGAATGGAACGGAATGCAATGCAATGGAGTCCACCCGAAAGGAATGGAACGGAATGGAAAGGAATGGTATGGAATGGAATGGAATCAATCCGAATGGAATGGAATGTCATGGAATGGAGTGGAATGGAAAGGAATGGAATCAACCCGATTGGAATGGAACGGAATGGAATGGAACGGAATGGAATGGAATCAACCCGAATGGAATGGAATGGAATGGAATGGAATGGAATAGAATCACCTGGAAAGGAATAGAGTGGAATGGAATGGAACGGAATGGAATGGAATGGAATGACTTGGAATCAACTCGAATGGAATGGAATGGAATGGATTCAACCTGAATGGAATAGAATGGAATGGAATGGCATGGAATGGAGTGGAATGGAATGGAATGGAATCAACCCGAATGGAATGGAATGGAATGGAACGGAATGGAATGGAATGGAATCAACCCGAATGGAATGGAATGGAATGCAATAGAATGGAATGGAATGGCATGGAATGGAATGGAATTGAATGGAATGGAATGGAATGGAATGGAATGGAATCAACCCGAATGGAATGGAATGGAATGGAACGGAATGCAATGGAATGGAGTCAACCCGAAAGGAATGGAACGGAATGGAAAGGAATGGAATGGAATGGAATGGAATCAATCCGAATGGAATGGAATGGCATGGAATGGATTGGAACGGAATCAACCCGAATGGAATGGATTGGAATGGAATGGATGTAACAAGAATGGAATGGAATGGAATGGAATGGAATCAACCCGAATGGAATGGAATGGAATGGAATGGAATCAAAACGAATGGAATGGAATGGAATGGAAAGGAATGGAATGGAATCAAGCCGAATGGAATGGAATGGAATGGAATCATCCCGAATGGAATGGAATGGAATCAAATGGAATGGAATGGAATGGAATGGAATGGAATGGAATCAACCCGAATGGAATGGAATGGAATGGAACGGAATGGAATGGAATGGAATCAACCCGAATGGAATGGAATGGAATGCAATAGAATGGAATGGAATGGCATGGAATGGAATGGAATGGAATGGAATGGAATCAACCCGAATGGAATGGAATGGAACGGAATGCAATGGAATGGAGTCAACCCGAAAGGAATGGAACGGAATGGAAAGGAATGGAATGGAATGGAATGGAATCAATCCGAATGGAATGGAATGGCATGGAATGGATTGGAACGGAATCAACCCGAATGAAATGGATGGGAATGGAATGGATGTAACACGAATGGAATGGAATGGAATGGAATGGAATGGAATCAACCCGAATGGAATGGAATGGAATGGAATGGAGTCAACCCGAAAGGAATGGAACGGAATGGAATGGAATGGAATGGAATCAATCCGAATGGAATGGAATGGAATGGAAGGGAATGGAATGGAATCAACCCGAATGGAATATAATGGAATCAACACGAGTGGAATTGAATGGAATGGAATGGAATCAACGAGAAAGGAATCGAATGAAATGGAATGGAGTGGAATGGAATTGAATGGAATGGAATCAACCCGAATGAAATGGAATGGAATGGAATGGAATCAAAACGAATGGAATGGAATGGAATGGAAAGGAATGGAATGGAATCAAGCCGAATGGAATGGAATGGAATGGAATCATCCCGAATGGAATGGAATGGAATCAAATGGAATGGAATGGAATGGCATGGAATGGAATCAACCCGAATGGAGTGGAATGGAATAGAATGGAATCAACCCGAATGGAATGGAATGGAATAGAGTGAAATGGAATAGAATGGAATAGAAACACCCCAAAAGGAATGGAATGGAATGGAATGGAATGCAATGGTAAAAACCCGACTGAAATGGAATGGCATGGAATGGAATGGAATTGAATGGAATGCAATCAACACAATAGGAATGTAATGTAATGTAATGTAATGGAATGGAATCAACACGAATGGCATGGAATGGAATGGAATGGAATGGAATGGAATGGAATGGAATGGAATCAACCCGAATGGAATGGAATGGAATGGAATGGAATGGAATGGAATGGAATGGAATAGAATCACCCCGAAAGGAATGGAGTGGAATGGAATGGAACGGAATGGAATGGAATAGAATGATTTGGAATCAACCCGAATGGAATGGAACGGAATGGAATGGAATCAACCCGAATGGAATATAATGGTATGGAATGGAATTGAATGGAATGGAATGGAATGGAGTCAACCTGAAAGGAATGGAATGGAGTGGAATGGAATGGAATGGAATGGAATCAATCCGAAAGGAATGGAATGGAATGGAATGGAATGGAATGGAATGGAATGGAATGGAATCAACACGAATGGAATGGAATGGAATGGAATGGAATCAACCAGAATAGAATGGAATGTAATGAAATGGAATCAACGAGAATGAAATGGAATGGAAGGGAATGGAGTGGAATGGAATTGAATGGAATGGAATCAACCCGAATGGAATGGAATTTAATGGAATGGAATCACAAAGATTGGAATGGAATGTAATGGAATGGAATGGAATGGAATGGAATGGAAAGGAATCAAGCCGAATGGAACGGAATGGAATGGAATCATCCCCAATGGAATGGAATGGAATGAAATGGAATGGAATGGAATGGAATAAACCCGAATGGAATGGAATGGAATGGAATCAACCCGAATGGAATGGAATGGAATGGAATGGAATGGAATGGAATCAACCCGAATGGAATGGAATGGAATAGAATGAAATCGAATAGAATGGAATAGAATCACCCCGAAAGGAATGGAATGGAATGGAATGGAATGGAATGGAATGGAATGGAATGGAATGGAATGGAGTCAACCCGAATGGAATGGAATGGCATGGAATGGAATGGAATGGAATGGAATGAACCCAAATGGAATGGAATGGAATGGAATCAACACGAATGGAATGGAATGCAGTGGAATGGAATGGAATGGAATCAAATCGAATGGAATGGAATGGAATGGAATGGAATGGAATGGAGTGGAATGGTAAGGAATGGAATCAACCCGATTGGAATGGAATGGAATGGAATGGAATGGAATGGAATGGAATGGATTGGAATGGAGTTAATCCAAATGGAATTTAACGGAATGGAATGGAACGGAATGGAATGGAATCAACCCGAATGGAATGGAATGGAATGGAATGGAATGGAATAGAATCACCCCGAAAGGAATAGAGTGGAATGGAATGGAAAGGAATGGAATGGAATGGAATGACTTGGAATCAACTCGAATGGAATGGAATGGAATGGAATGGAATGGAATGGATGCAACCTGAATGGAATAGAATGGAATGGAATGGCATGGAATGGAGTGGAATGGAATGGAATGGAATGGAATCAACACGAATGGAATGGAATGGAATGGAATAGAATGGAATGGAATGGCATGGAATGGAATGGAATGGCATGGAATGGAATGGAAGGGAATGGAAGGGAATCAACCCGAATGGAATGGAATGGAATGGAACGGAATGCAATGCAATGGAGTCCACCCGAAAGGAATGGAACGGAATGGAAAGGAATGGTATGGAATGGAATGGAATCAATCCGAATGGAATGGAATGTCATGGAATGGAGTGGAATGGAAAGGAATGGAATCAACCCGATTGGAATGGAACGGAATGGAATGGAACGGAATGGAATGGAATCAACCCGAATGGAATGGAATGGAATGGAATGGAATGGAATAGAATCACCTGGAAAGGAATAGAGTGGAATGGAATGGAACGGAATGGAATGGAATGGAATGACTTGGAATCAACTCGAATGGAATGGAATGGAATGGATTCAACCTGAATGGAATAGAATGGAATGGAATGGCATGGAATGGAGTGGAATGGAATGGAATGGAATCAACCCGAATGGAATGGAATGGAATGGAACGGAATGGAATGGAATGGAATCAACCCGAATGGAATGGAATGGAATGCAATAGAATGGAATGGAATGGCATGGAATGGAATGGAATTGAATGGAATGGAATGGAATGGAATGGAATGGAATCAACCCGAATGGAATGGAATGGAATGGAACGGAATGCAATGGAATGGAGTCAACCCGAAAGGAATGGAACGGAATGGAAAGGAATGGAATGGAATGGAATGGAATCAATCCGAATGGAATGGAATGGCATGGAATGGATTGGAACGGAATCAACCCGAATGGAATGGATTGGAATGGAATGGATGTAACAAGAATGGAATGGAATGGAATGGAATGGAATCAACCCGAATGGAATGGAATGGAATGGAATGGAGTCAACCCGAAAGGAATGGAACGGAATGGAATGGAATGGAATGGAATGGAATCAATCCGAATGGAATGGAATGGAATGGAATGGAATCAACCCGAATGGAATATAATGGAATCAACCCGAGTGGAATTGAATGGAATGGAATGGAATCAACGAGAAAGGAATCGAATGAAATGGAATGGAGTGGAATGGAATTGAATGCAATGGAATCAACCCGAATGAAATGGAATGGAACGGAATGGAATCAAAACGAATGGAATGGAATGGAATGGAAAGGAATGGAATGGAATCAAGCCGAATGGAATGGAATGGAATGGAATCATCCCGAATGGAATGGAATGGAATCAAATGGAATGGAATGGAATGGAATGGAATGGAATGGAATGGAATGGAATCAACCAGAATGGAATGGAATGGAATTGAATGGAATGGAATCAACCCGAATATAGTGGAATGGAATGGAATGGAATGGAATCAACACGAATGGAATGGAATGGAATAGAATGAAATGGAATAGAATGGAATAGAATCACCCCGAAAGGAATGTAATGGAATGGAATGGAATGCAATGGAAAAAACCCGACTGAAATGGAATGGCATGGAATGGAATGGAATGGAATGGAATGCAATCAACACAAAAGGAATGGATTGTAATGTAATGGAATGGAATGGAATCAACACGAATGGCATGGAATGGAATGGAATGGAATGGAATGGAATGGAATCAACACGATTGGAATGGAATGGAATGGAGTTAACCCAAATGGAATGGAATGGAATGGAATGGAGTGGAAGGGAATGGAATGGAATGGAATCAACCCGAATGGAATGGAATGGAATGGAATGGAATGGAATGGAATGGAATGGAAAAGAATCACCCCGAAAGGAATGGAGTGGAATGGAATGGAACGGAATGGAATGGAATAGAATGATTTGGAATCAACCCGAATGGAATGGAATGGAATGGAATGGAATCAACCCGAATGGAATATAATGGTATGGAATGGAATTGAAAGGAATGGAATGGAATGGAGTCAACCTGAAAGGAATGGAATGGAATGGAATGGAATGGAATGGAATGGAATGGAATGGAATCAATCCGAAAGGAATGGAATGGAATGGAATGGAATGGAATGGAATGGAATGGAATGGAATGGAATCAACACGAATGGAATGGAATGGAATGGAATGGAATCAACCAGAATAGAATATAATGGAATCAACCCGAGTGGAATTGAATGGAATGGAATGGAAATAACCCGAATGGAATGGAATGTAATGGAATGGAATCAACGAGAATGAAATGGAATGGAATGGAATGGAATGGAATGGAATGTAAAGGAATCAAGCCGAATGGAATGGAATGGAATGGAATCATCCCCAATGGAATGGAATGGAATGAAATGGAATGGAATGGAATGGAATAAACCCGAATGGAATGGAATGGAATGGATTCAACCCGAATGGAATGGAATGGAATGCAATAGAATGGAATGGAATCAACACGAATGGAATGGAATGGAATGGAATGGAATGGAATGGAATGGAATGGAATGGAATGGAATGGAATCAACCCGAATGGAATGGAATGGAATAGAATGAAATGGAATAGAATGGAATAGAATCACCCCGAAAGGAATGGAATGGAATGGAATGGAATGGAATGGAGTCAACCAAAATTGAATGGAATGGCATGGAATGGAATGGAATGGAATGAACCCAAATGGAATGGAATGGAATGGAATCAACACAAATGGAATGGAATGCAATGGAATGGAATGGAATGGAATCAAATCGAATGGAATGGAATGGAATGGAATGGAATGGAATGGAGTGGAATGGAAAGGAATGGAATCAACCCGATTGGAATGGAATGGAATGGAATGGAATGGAGTGGAATGGAACGGAATGGAATGGAGTTAACCCAAATGGAATGGAACGGAATGGAATGGAACGGAATGGAATGGAATCAACCCGAATGGAATGGAATGGAATGGAATGGAATGGAATGGAATGGAATCAACCCGAATGGAATGGAATGGAATGGAAAAGAATGAAATGGAATAGAATGGAATAGAATCACCCCGAAAGGAATGGAATGGAATGGAATGGAATGGAATGGAATGGAATGGATTGGAATGGAATGAACCCGAATGGAATGGAATGGCATGGAATGGAATGGAATGGAATCAACAAGAATGGCATGGAACGGAATGGAATGGAATGGAATGGAATGGAATGGAATGGAATGGAATCAACCAGATTGGAATGGAATGGAATGGAATGGAATGGAATGGAATGGAATGGAATGGAATGGAGTTAAGCCAAATGGAATGGAATGGAATGGAATGGAGTGGTAGGGAATGGAATGGAATGGAATCAACCCGAATGGAATGGAATGCAATGGAATGGAATGGAATCGAATGGAATTGAATCACCCAAAAGGAATGGAGTGGAATGGAATGGAACGGAATGGAATGGAATAGAATGATTTGGAATCAACCCGAATGTAATGGAATGGAATGGAATTGAATGGATGTAACACGAATGGAATGGAATGGAATGGAATGGAATGGAATGGAATGGAATGGAATCAACCCGAATGGAATGGAAAGGAATGGAATGGAATGGAATGGAATGGAGACAACCTGTAAGGAATGGAATGGAATGGAATGGAATGGAATGGAATGGAAACAAATCGAATGGAATGGAATGGAATGGAATGGAATGGAATGAAATCAACACGATTGGAATGGAATGGAATGGAATGGAATGGATTGGAATGCAATGGAGTCAACCCTAATGGAAAGGAATGCAATGGAATCAACCCGAATGGAATGGAATGGAATGGAATGGAATCAAAACGAATGGAATGGAATGGAATGGAAATGAATGGAATGGAATCAAGCCGAATGGAATGGAATGGAATGGAATCATCCCGAATGGATAGGAATGGAATCAAATGGAATGGAATGGAATGGAATAAAACCGAATGGAATGGAATGGAATGGAATGGAATGGAATGGAATGGAATGGAATGGAATCAACCCGAATGGAATGGAATAGAATGCAATTGAATGGAATGGAATCAACCCGAATGGAGTGGAATGGAATGGAATGGAATCAACCCGAATGCAATGGAATGGAATGGAATAGAATGAAATGGAATAGAATGTAATAGAATCACCCCGAAAGGAATGGAATGGAATGTCATGGAATGGAATGGAATGGAATGGAATGAACCCGAATGGAATGGAATGGCATGGAATGGAATGGAATGGAATGGAATGGAATGGAATCAACCCAAATGGAATGGAATATAATGGAATGGAATGGAATGGGATCAACACGAATGGCATGGAATGTAATGGAATGGAATGGAATGGAATCAACCCGATTGGAATGGAATGGAATGGAATGCAATGGAATGGAGTTAAGCCAAATGGAATGGAATGGAATGGAATGGAGAGGAAGGGAATGGAATGGAATTGAATCAACACGAATGGAATGGAATGCAATGGAATGGAATGGAATGGAATGGAATGGAATAGAATCACCTGAAAGGAATGGAGTGGAATGGAATGGAACGGAATGGAATGGAATAGAATGATTTGGAATCAACCCGAATGGAATGGAATGGAATGGAATGGAATGGAATGGATGTAACACGAATGGAATGGAATGGAATGGAATGGAATGGAATGGAATGGAATGGAATGGAATGGATTCAACCTGTAAGGAATGGAATGGAATGGAATGGAATGGAGTGGAATGGAGTCAACCTGTAAGGAGTGGAATGGAATGGAATGGAATGGAATGGAAACAAATCGAATTGAATGGAATGGAATGGAATGGAGTCAACCTCAAAGGAATGGAATGGAATGGAATGCAATGGAATGAAATGGAATGGAATGAAATGGAATAGAATGGAATAGAATCACCACGAATGGAATGGAATGGAACGGAATGGAATGCAATCAACCCGAATGGAATGGAATGGAATGGAATGGAATGGAATGGAATGGAATGGAATGGAGTCAACCCGAAAGGAATGGAACGGAATGGAATGGAATGGAATCAATCCGAATGGAATGGAATGGAATGGAATGGAATGGAATGGAATGGAATCAACGCGAATGGAATATAATGGAATCACCCCGAGTGGAATTGAATGGAATGGAATGGAATCAACGAGAAAGGAATCGAATGAAATGGAATGGAGTGGAATGGAATTGAATGAAATGGAATCAACCCGAATGAAATGGAATGGAATGGAAAGGAATCAAGCCGAATGGAATGGAATGGAATGGAATCAACCCGAATGGAATGGAATGGAATGCAATTGAATGGAATGGAATCAACACGAATGGAATGGAATGGAAAGGAATGGAATGGAATGGAATCAACCCGAATGGAATGGAATGGAATAGAATGAAATGGAATAGAATGGAATAGAATCACCCCGAAAGGAATGGAATGGAATGGAATGGAATGGAATCAACCCGAATGGAATGGAATGGCATGGAATGGAATGGAATGGAATGGAATGGAATGGAGTGGAATGGAACGGAATGGAATGGAGTTAACCCAAATGGAATGGAACGGAATGGAATGGAACGGAATGGAATGGAATCAACCCGAATGGAATGGAATGGAATGGAATGGAATGGAATGGAATGGAATCAACCCGAATGGAATGGAATGGAATGGAAAAGAATGAAATGGAATAGAATGGAATAGAATCACCCCGAAAGGAATGGAATGGAATGGAATGGAATGGAATGGAATGGAATGGATTGGAATGGAATGAACCCGAATGGAATGGAATGGCATGGAATGGAATGGAATGGAATCAACAAGAATGGCATGGAACGGAATGGAATGGAATGGAATGGAATGGAATGGAATGGAATGGAATGGAATGGAATGGAATGGATTTAAGCCAAATGGAATGGAATGGAATGGAATGGAGTGGTAGGGAATGGAATGGAATGGAATCAACCCGAATGGAATGGAATGCAATGGAATGGAATGGAATCGAATGGAATTGAATCACCCAAAAGGAATGGAGTGGAATGGAATGGAACGGAATGGAATGGAATAGAATGATTTGGAATCAACCCGAATGTAATGGAATGGAATGGAATTGCATGGATGTAACACGAATGGAATGGAATGGAATGGAATGGAATGGAATGGAATGGAATGGAATCAACCCGAATGGAATGGAAAGGAATGGAATGGAATGGAATGGAATGGAGACAACCTGTAAGGAATGGAATGGAATGGAATGGAATGGAATGGAATGGAAACAAATCGAATGGAATGGAATGGAATGGAATGGAATGGAATGAAATCAACACGATTGGAATGGAATGGAATGGAATGGAATGGATTGGAATGCAATGGAGTCAACCCTAATGGAAAGGAATGCAATGGAATCAACCCGAATGGAATGGAATGGAATGGAATGGAATCAAAACGAATGGAATGGAATGGAATGGAAATGAATGGAATGGAATCAAGCCGAATGGAATGGAATGGAATGGAATCATCCCGAATGGATAGGAATGGAATCAAATGGAATGGAATGGAATGGAATAAAACCGAATGGAATGGAATGGAATGGAATGGAATGGAATGGAATGGAATCAACCCGAATGGAATGGAATAGAATGCAATTGAATGGAATGGAATCAACCCGAATGGAGTGGAATGGAATGGAATGGAATCAACCCGAATGCAATGGAATGGAATGGAATAGAATGAAATGGAATAGAATGTAATAGAATCACCCCGAAAGGAATGGAATGGAATGTCATGGAATGGAATGGAATGGAATGGAATGAACCCGAATGGAATGGAATATAATGGAATGGAATGGAATGGAATCAACACGAATGGCATGGAATGTAATGGAATGGAATGGAATGGAATCAACCCGATTGGAATGGAATGGAATGGAATGCAATGGAATGGAGTTAAGCCAAATGGAATGGAATGGAATGGAATGGAGAGGAAGGGAATGGAATGGAATTGAATCAACACGAATGGAATGGAATGCAATGGAATGGAATGGAATGGAATGGAATAGAATCACCTGAAAGGAATGGAGTGGAATGGAATGGAACGGAATGGAATGGAATAGAATGATTTGGAATCAACCCGAATGGAATGGAATGGAATGGAATGGAATGGAATGGATGTAACACGAATGGAATGGAATGGAATCGAATGGAATGGAATGGAATGGAATGGAATGGAGTCAACCTGTAAGGAATGGATAGGAATGGAATGGAATGGAGTGGAATGGAGTCAACCTGTAAGGAATGGAATGGAATGGAATGGAATGGAATGGAAACAAATCGAATTGAATGGAATGGAATGGAATGGAGTCAACCTCAAAGGAATGGAATGGAATGGAATGCAATGGAATGAAATGGAATGGAATGAAATGGAATAGAATGGAATAGAATCACCACGAATGGAATGGAATGGAACGGAATGGAATGCAATCAACCCGAATGGAATGGAATGGAATGGAATGGAATGGAATGGAATGGAATGGAGTGAACCCGAAAGGAATGGAACGGAATGGAATGGAATGGAATCAATCCGAATGGAATGGAATGGAATGGAATGGAATGGAATGGAATCAACCCGAATGGAATATAATGGAATCACCCCGAGTGGAATTGAATGGAATGGAATGGAATCAACGAGAAAGGAATCGAATGAAATGGAATGGAGTGGAATGGAATTGAATGAAATGGAATCAACCCGAATGAAATGGAATGGAATGGAATGGAATCAAAACGAATGGAATGGAATGGAATGGAAAGGAATGGAATGGAATCAAGCCGAAGGGAATGGAATGGAATGGAATCATCCCGAATGGAATGGAATGGAATCAAATGGAATGGAATGGAATGGAATGGAATGGAATCAACCAGAATGGAATGGAATGGAATGCAATTGAATGGAATGGAATCAACCCGAATGGAGTGGAATGGAATGGAATGGAATCAACCCGAATGGAATGGAATGGAATAGAATGAAATGGAATATAATGGAATAGAATCACCCCGAAAGGAATGGAATGGAATGGAATGGAATGGAATGCAATGGAAAAAACCCGACTGAAATGGAATGGCATGGAATGGAATGGAATGGAATGGAATGGAATGCAATCAACAGAAAAGGAATGGAATGTAATGTAATGGAATGGATTGGAATCAACACGAATGGCATGGAATGGAATGGAATGGAATGGAATGGAATGGAATGGAATCAACCCGATTGGAATGGAATGGAATGGAATGGAAGGGAATGGAATGGAATGGAGTTAACCCAAATGGAATGGAATGGAATGGAATGGAGTGGAAGGGAATGGAATGGAATGGAATCAACCCGAATGGAATGGAATGGAATGGAATGGAATGGAATAGAATCACCCCGAAAGGAATGGAGTGGAATGGAATGGAACGGAATGGAATGGAATAGAATGATTTGGAATCAACCCGAATGGAATGGAATGGAATGGAATGGAATCAACCCGAAAGGAATATAATGGTATGGAATGGAATTGAATGGAACGGAATGGAATGGAGTCAACCTGAAAGGAATGGAATGGAATGGAATGGAATGGAATGGAATGGAATGGAATCAATCCGAAAGGAATGGAAAGGAATGGAATGGAATGGAATGGAATGGAATGGAATGGAATGGAATCAACACGAATGGAATGGAATGGAATCAACCAGAATAGAATATAATGGAATCAACCCGAGTGGCATTGAATGGAATGGAATGGAAATTACCCGAATGGAATGGAATGGAATGGAATGGAATCAACGAGAATGAAATGGAATGGAATGGAATGGAGTGGAATGGAATTGAATGCAATGGAATCAACCTGAATGGAATGGAATTTAATGGAATGGAATCAAAACGAATGGAATGGAATGGAATGGAATGGAATGGAAAGGAATCAAGCCGAATGGAATGGAATGGAATGGAATCAACCCGAATGGAATGGAATGGAATGCAATTGAATGGAATGGAATCAACACGAATGGAATGGAATGGAAAGGAACGGAATGGAATGGAATCAACCCGAATGGAATGGAATGGAATAGAATGAAATGGAATAGAATGGAATAGAATCACCCCGAAAGGAATGGAATGGAATGGAATGGAATGGAATCAACCCGAATGGAATGGAATGGCATGGAATGGAATGGAATGGAATGGAATGAACCCAAATGGAATGGAATGGAATGGAATCAACACGAATGGAATGGAATGCCTGAAATGGAATGGAATGGAATCAAATCAAATGGAATGGAATGGAATGGAATGGAATGGAATGGAATGGAATGGAATAGAATCACCTTGAAAGGAATAGAGTGGAATGGAAAGCAAAGGAATGGAATTGAATGGAATGACTTGAAATCAACTCGAATGGGATGCAATGGAATGGAATGGAATGGATTCAACCTGAATGCAATAGAATGGAATGGAATGGCATGGAATGGAGTGGAATGGAATGGAATGGAATGGAATCAACACGAATGGAATGGAATGGAATGGAATAGAATGGAATGGAATGGCATGGAATGGAATGGAATGGCATGGAATGGAATGGAAGTGAATGGAATGGAATCAAACCGAATGGAATGGAATGGAATGGAACGGAATGCAATGGAATGGAGTCAACCCGAAAGGAATGGAACGGAATGGAAAGGAATGGAATGGAATGGAATGGAATCAATCCGAATGGAATGGAATGGCATGGAATGGAGTGGAATGGAAAGGAATGGAATCAACGCGATTGGAATGGAATGGAATGGAATGGAATGGAATGGAGTTAACCCAAATGGAATGGAACGGAATGGAATGGAAGGGAATGGAATGGAAACTACCCGAATGGAATGGAATGGAATGGAATGGAATGGAATGGAATGGAATAGAATCACCTCGAAAGGAATAGAGTGGAATGGAATGTAACGGAATGAAATGGAATGGAATGACTTGCAATCAACTCGGATGGAATGGAATGGAATGGAATGGATTCAACCTGAATGGAATAGAATGGAATGGAATGGCATGGAATGGAGTGGAATGGAATGGAATGGAATCAACCCGAATGGAATGGAATGGAATGGAACGGAATGGAATGGAATGGAATCAACCCGAATGGAATGGAATGGAATGCAACAGAATGGAATGGAATGGCATGGCATGGAATGGAATGCAATGGAATGGAATGCAATGGAATCAACCCGAATGGAATGGAATGGAATGGAACGGAATGCAATGGAATGGATTCAACCCGAAAGGAATGGAACGGAATGGAAAGGAATGGAATGGAATGGAATGGAATCAATCCGAATGGAATGGAGTGGCATGGAATGG
Organism: Pan paniscus; assembly: GCF_029289425.2. Lineage (NCBI taxonomy): Eukaryota > Metazoa > Chordata > Mammalia > Primates > Hominidae > Pan > Pan paniscus. Next base: position 13,405,432 of record NC_085927.1, on the reverse strand, counting down.
ATTGGAACGGAATCAACCCGAATGGAATGGATTGGAATGGAATGGATGTAACACGAAAGGAATGGAATGGAATGGAATGGAATGGAATCAACCCGAATGGAATGGAATGGAATGGAATGGATTCAACCCGAAAGGAATGGAACGGAATGGAATGGAATGGAATGGAATCAATCCGAATGGAATGGAATGGAATGGAATGGAATCAAACCGAATGGAATATAATGGAATCAACCCGAGTGGAATTGAATGGAATTGAATGGAATCAACGAGAAAGGAATCGAATGAAATGGAACGGAGTGGAATGGAATTGAATGGAATGGAATCAACCCGAATGAAATGGAAAGGAATGGAATGGAATCAAAACGAATGGAATGGAATGGAATGGAAAGGAATGGAATGGAATCAAGCCGAATGGAATGGAATGGAATGGAATCATCCCGAATGGAATGGAATGGAATCAAATGGAATGGAATGGAATGGAATGGAATGGAATGGAATGGAATCAACCAGAATGGAATGGAATGGAATGCAATTGAATGGAATGGAATCAACCCGAATGGAGTGGAATGGAATGGAATGGAATCAACACGAATGGAATGGAATGGAATAGAGTGAAATGGAATAGAATGGAATAGAAACACCCCGAAAGGAATGGAATGGAATGGAATGGAATGCAATGGTAAAAACCCGACTGAAATGGAATGGCATGGAATGGAATGGAATGGAATGGAATGCAATCAACACAATAGGAATGGAATGTAATGTAATGGAATGGAATGGAATCAACACGAATGGCATGGAATGGAATGGAATGGAATGGAATGGAATGGAATCAACCCGATTGGAATGGAATGGAATGGAATGGAATGGAATGGAATAGAATCACCCCGAAAGGAATGTAGTGGAATGGAATGGAACGGAATGGAATGGAATAGAATGATTTGGAATCAACCCGAATGGAATGGAACGGAATGGAATGGAATCAACCCGAATGGAATGGAACGGAATGGAATGGAATCAACCCGAATGGAATATAATGGTATGGAATGGAATTGAATGGAATGGAATGGAATGGAGTCAACCTGAAAGGAATGGAATGGAATGGAATGGAATGGAATGGAATGGAATGGAATCAACACGAATGGAATGGAATGGAATGGAATGGAATCAACCAGAATAGAATGGAATGTAATGAAATGGAATCAACGAGAATGAAATGGAATGGAATGGAATGGAGTGGAATGGAATTGAATGGAATTGAATCAACCCGAATGGAATGGAATTTAATGGAATGGAATCAAAACGAATGCAATGGAATGGAATGGAATGGAATGGAATGGAATGGAATGGAATGGAAAGGAATCAAGCCGAATGGAATGGAATGGAATGGAATCATCCCCAATGGAATGGAATGGAATGAAATGGAATGGAATGGAATGGAATAAACCCGAATGGAATGGAATGGAATGGAATCAACCCGAGTGGAATGGAATGGAATGGAATGGAATGGAATGGAATGGAATGGAATGGAATGGAATGGAATCAACCCGAATGGAATGGAATGGAATAGAATGAAATGGAATAGAATGGAATAGAATCACCCCGAAAGGAATGGAATGGAATGGAATGGAATAGAGTCAACCCGAATGGAATGGAATGGCATGGAATGGAATGGAATGGAATGGAATGAACCCAAATGGAATGGAATGGAATGGAATCAACACAATTGGAATGGAATGCAGTGGAATGGAATTGAATGGAATCAAATCGAATGGAATGGAATGGAATGGAATGGAATGGAATGGAGTGGAATGGTAAGGAATGGAATCAACCCGATTGGAATGGAATGGAATGGAATGGAATGGAATGGAATGGATTGGAATGGAGTTACCCCAAATGGAATTTAACGGAATGGAATGGAACGGAATGGAATGGAGTCAACCCGAATGGAATGGAATGGAATGGAATGGAATGGAATAGAATCACCCCGAAAGGAATAGAGTGGAATGGAATGGAAAGAAATGGAATGGAATGGAATGACTTGGAATCAACTCGAATGGAATGGAATGGAATGGAATGGAATGGATTCAACCTGAATGGAATAGAATGGAATGGAATGGCATGGAATGGAGTGGAATGGAATGGAATGGAATGGAATCAACACGAATGGAATGGAATGGAATGGAATAGAATGGAATGGAATGGCATGGAATGGAATGGAATGGCATGGAATGGAATGGAAGGGAATGGAATGGAATCAACCCGAATGGAATGGAATGGAATGGAACGGAATGCAATGCAATGGAGTCCACCCGAAAGGAATGGAACGGAATGGAAAGGAATGGAATGGAATGGAATGGAATCAATCCGAATGGAATGGAGTGGCATGGAATGGAGTGGAATGGAAAGGAATGGAATCAACCCGATTGGAATGGAACGGAATGGAATGGAACGGAATGGAATGGAATCAACCCGAATGGAATGGAATGGAATGGAATGGAATGGAATAGAATCACCTGGAAAGGAATAGAGTGGAATGGAATGGAACGGAATGGAATGGAATGGAATGACTTGGAATCAACTCGAATGGAATGGAATGGAATGGAATGGAATGGAATGGATTCAACCTGAATGGAATAGAATGGAATGGAATGGCATGGAATGGAATGGAATGGAATGGAATGGAATCAACCCGAATGGAATGGAATGGAATGGAACGGAAAGGAATGGAATGGAATCAACCCGAATGGAATGGAATGGAATGCCATAGAATGGAATGGAATGGCATGGAATTAAATGGAATGGAATGGAATGGAATGGAATGGAATGGAATGGAATCAACCCGAGTGGAATGGAATGGAATGGAACGGAATGCAATGGAATGGAGTCAACCCGAAAGGAATGGAACGGAATGGAAAGGAATGGAATGGAATGGAATGGAATCAATCCGAATGGAATGGAATGGCATGGAATGGATTGGAACGGAATCAACCCGAATGGAATGGATTGGAATGGAATGGATGTAACAAGAATGGAATGGAATGGAATGGAATGGAATGGAATCAACCCGAATGGAATGGAATGGAATGGAATGGGGTCAACCCGAAAGGAATGGAACGGAATGGAATGGAATGGAATGGAATGGAATCAATCCGAATGGAATGGAATGGAATGGAATGGAATCAACCCGAATGGAATATAATGGAATCAACCCGAGTGGAATGGAATGGAATGGAATGGAATCAACGAGAAAGGAATCGAATGAAATGGAATGGAGTGGAATGGAATTGAATGCAATGGAATCAACCCGAATGGAATGGAATGGAATGGAAGGGAATCAAAACGAATGGAATGGAATGGAATGGAAAGGAATGGAATGGAATCAAGCCGAATGGAATGGAATGGAATGGAATCATCCCGAATGGAATGGAATGGAATCAAATGGAATGGAATGGAATGGAATGGAATCAACCAGAATGGAATGGAATGGAATGCAATTGAATGGAACGGAATCAACCCGAATGGAGTGGAATGGAATGGAATGGAATCAACCCGAATGGAATGGAATGGAATAGAATGAAATGGAATAGAATGGAATAGAATCACCCCGAAAGGAATGGAATGGAATGGAATGGAATGGAATGCAATGGAAAAAACCCGACTGAAATGGAATGGCATGGAATGGAATGGAATGGAATGGAATGCAATCAACACAAAAGGAATGTAATGTAATGTAATGGAATGGAATGGAATCAACACGAATGGCATGGAATGGCATGGAATGGAATGGAATGGAATGGAATGGAATGGAATCAACACGATTGGAATGGAATGGAATGGAGTTAACCCAAATGGAATGGAATGGAGTGGAAGGGAATGGAATGGAATGGAATCAACCCGAATGGAATGGAATGGAATGGAATGGAAAAGAATCACCCCGAAAGGAATGGAGTGGAATGGAATGGAACGGAATGGAATGGAATAGAATGATTTGGAATCAACCCGAATGGAATGGAATGGAATGGAATGGAATCAACCCAAATGGAATATAATGGTATGGAATGGAATTGAATGGAATGGAATGGAATGGAGTCAACCTGAAAGGAATGGAATGGAATGGAATGGAATGGAATGGAGTGGAATGGAATCAATCCGAAAGGAATGGAATGGAATGGAATGGAATGGAATGGAATGGAATGGAATCAACACGAATGGAATGGAATGGAATGAAATGGAATCAACCAGAATAGAATATAATGGAATCAACCCGAGTGGAATTGAATGGAATGGAATGGAAATAACCCGAATGGAATGGAATGTAATGGAATGGAATCAACGAGAATGAAATGGAATGGAATGGAATGGAATGGAATGGAATGGAAAGGAATCAAGCCGAATGGAATGGAATGGAATGGAATCATCCCCAATGGAATGGAATGGAATGGAATGGAATCAACACGAATGGAATGGAATGGAATCAACCAGAATAGAATATAATGGAATCAACCCGAGTGGCATTGAATGGAATGGAATGGAAATTACCCGAATGGAATGGAATGGAATGGAATGGAATCAACGAGAATGAAATGGAATGGAATGGAATGGAGTGGAATGGAATTGAATGCAATGGAATCAACCTGAATGGAATGGAATTTAATGGAATGGAATCAAAACGAATGGAATGGAATGGAATGGAATGGAATGGAAAGGAATCAAGCCGAATGGAATGGAATGGAATGGAATCAACCCGAATGGAATGGAATGGAATGCAATTGAATGGAATGGAATCAACACGAATGGAATGGAATGGAAAGGAACGGAATGGAATGGAATCAACCCGAATGGAATGGAATGGAATAGAATGAAATGGAATAGAATGGAATAGAATCACCCCGAAAGGAATGGAATGGAATGGAATGGAATGGAATCAACCCGAATGGAATGGAATGGCATGGAATGGAATGGAATGGAATGGAATGAACCCAAATGGAATGGAATGGAATGGAATCAACACGAATGGAATGGAATGCCTGAAATGGAATGGAATGGAATCAAATCAAATGGAATGGAATGGAATGGAATGGAATGGAATGGAATGGAATGGAATAGAATCACCTTGAAAGGAATAGAGTGGAATGGAAAGCAAAGGAATGGAATTGAATGGAATGACTTGAAATCAACTCGAATGGGATGCAATGGAATGGAATGGAATGGATTCAACCTGAATGCAATAGAATGGAATGGAATGGCATGGAATGGAGTGGAATGGAATGGAATGGAATGGAATCAACACGAATGGAATGGAATGGAATGGAATAGAATGGAATGGAATGGCATGGAATGGAATGGAATGGCATGGAATGGAATGGAAGTGAATGGAATGGAATCAAACCGAATGGAATGGAATGGAATGGAACGGAATGCAATGGAATGGAGTCAACCCGAAAGGAATGGAACGGAATGGAAAGGAATGGAATGGAATGGAATGGAATCAATCCGAATGGAATGGAATGGCATGGAATGGAGTGGAATGGAAAGGAATGGAATCAACGCGATTGGAATGGAATGGAATGGAATGGAATGGAATGGAGTTAACCCAAATGGAATGGAACGGAATGGAATGGAAGGGAATGGAATGGAAACTACCCGAATGGAATGGAATGGAATGGAATGGAATGGAATGGAATGGAATAGAATCACCTCGAAAGGAATAGAGTGGAATGGAATGTAACGGAATGAAATGGAATGGAATGACTTGCAATCAACTCGGATGGAATGGAATGGAATGGAATGGATTCAACCTGAATGGAATAGAATGGAATGGAATGGCATGGAATGGAGTGGAATGGAATGGAATGGAATCAACCCGAATGGAATGGAATGGAATGGAACGGAATGGAATGGAATGGAATCAACCCGAATGGAATGGAATGGAATGCAACAGAATGGAATGGAATGGCATGGCATGGAATGGAATGCAATGGAATGGAATGCAATGGAATCAACCCGAATGGAATGGAATGGAATGGAACGGAATGCAATGGAATGGATTCAACCCGAAAGGAATGGAACGGAATGGAAAGGAATGGAATGGAATGGAATGGAATCAATCCGAATGGAATGGAGTGGCATGGAATGGATTGGAACGGAATCAACCCGAATGGAATGGATTGGAATGGAATGGATGTAACACGAAAGGAATGGAATGGAATGGAATGGAATGGAATCAACCCGAATGGAATGGAATGGAATGGAATGGATTCAACCCGAAAGGAATGGAACGGAATGGAATGGAATGGAATGGAATCAATCCGAATGGAATGGAATGGAATGGAATGGAATCAAACCGAATGGAATATAATGGAATCAACCCGAGTGGAATTGAATGGAATTGAATGGAATCAACGAGAAAGGAATCGAATGAAATGGAACGGAGTGGAATGGAATTGAATGGAATGGAATCAACCCGAATGAAATGGAAAGGAATGGAATGGAATCAAAACGAATGGAATGGAATGGAATGGAAAGGAATGGAATGGAATCAAGCCGAATGGAATGGAATGGAATGGAATCATCCCGAATGGAATGGAATGGAATCAAATGGAATGGAATGGAATGGAATGGAATGGAATGGAATGGAATCAACCAGAATGGAATGGAATGGAATGCAATTGAATGGAATGGAATCAACCCGAATGGAGTGGAATGGAATGGAATGGAATCAACACGAATGGAATGGAATGGAATAGAGTGAAATGGAATAGAATGGAATAGAAACACCCCGAAAGGAATGGAATGGAATGGAATGGAATGCAATGGTAAAAACCCGACTGAAATGGAATGGCATGGAATGGAATGGAATGGAATGGAATGCAATCAACACAATAGGAATGGAATGTAATGTAATGGAATGGAATGGAATCAACACGAATGGCATGGAATGGAATGGAATGGAATGGAATGGAATGGAATCAACCCGATTGGAATGGAATGGAATGGAATGGAATGGAATGGAATAGAATCACCCCGAAAGGAATGTAGTGGAATGGAATGGAACGGAATGGAATGGAATAGAATGATTTGGAATCAACCCGAATGGAATGGAACGGAATGGAATGGAATCAACCCGAATGGAATGGAACGGAATGGAATGGAATCAACCCGAATGGAATATAATGGTATGGAATGGAATTGAATGGAATGGAATGGAATGGAGTCAACCTGAAAGGAATGGAATGGAATGGAATGGAATGGAATGGAATGGAATGGAATCAACACGAATGGAATGGAATGGAATGGAATGGAATCAACCAGAATAGAATGGAATGTAATGAAATGGAATCAACGAGAATGAAATGGAATGGAATGGAATGGAGTGGAATGGAATTGAATGGAATTGAATCAACCCGAATGGAATGGAATTTAATGGAATGGAATCAAAACGAATGCAATGGAATGGAATGGAATGGAATGGAATGGAATGGAATGGAATGGAAAGGAATCAAGCCGAATGGAATGGAATGGAATGGAATCATCCCCAATGGAATGGAATGGAATGAAATGGAATGGAATGGAATGGAATAAACCCGAATGGAATGGAATGGAATGGAATCAACCCGAGTGGAATGGAATGGAATGGAATGGAATGGAATGGAATGGAATGGAATGGAATGGAATGGAATCAACCCGAATGGAATGGAATGGAATAGAATGAAATGGAATAGAATGGAATAGAATCACCCCGAAAGGAATGGAATGGAATGGAATGGAATAGAGTCAACCCGAATGGAATGGAATGGCATGGAATGGAATGGAATGGAATGGAATGAACCCAAATGGAATGGAATGGAATGGAATCAACACAATTGGAATGGAATGCAGTGGAATGGAATTGAATGGAATCAAATCGAATGGAATGGAATGGAATGGAATGGAATGGAATGGAGTGGAATGGTAAGGAATGGAATCAACCCGATTGGAATGGAATGGAATGGAATGGAATGGAATGGAATGGATTGGAATGGAGTTACCCCAAATGGAATTTAACGGAATGGAATGGAACGGAATGGAATGGAGTCAACCCGAATGGAATGGAATGGAATGGAATGGAATGGAATAGAATCACCCCGAAAGGAATAGAGTGGAATGGAATGGAAAGAAATGGAATGGAATGGAATGACTTGGAATCAACTCGAATGGAATGGAATGGAATGGAATGGAATGGATTCAACCTGAATGGAATAGAATGGAATGGAATGGCATGGAATGGAGTGGAATGGAATGGAATGGAATGGAATCAACACGAATGGAATGGAATGGAATGGAATAGAATGGAATGGAATGGCATGGAATGGAATGGAATGGCATGGAATGGAATGGAAGGGAATGGAATGGAATCAACCCGAATGGAATGGAATGGAATGGAACGGAATGCAATGCAATGGAGTCCACCCGAAAGGAATGGAACGGAATGGAAAGGAATGGAATGGAATGGAATGGAATCAATCCGAATGGAATGGAGTGGCATGGAATGGAGTGGAATGGAAAGGAATGGAATCAACCCGATTGGAATGGAACGGAATGGAATGGAACGGAATGGAATGGAATCAACCCGAATGGAATGGAATGGAATGGAATGGAATGGAATAGAATCACCTGGAAAGGAATAGAGTGGAATGGAATGGAACGGAATGGAATGGAATGGAATGACTTGGAATCAACTCGAATGGAATGGAATGGAATGGAATGGAATGGAATGGAATGGATTCAACCTGAATGGAATAGAATGGAATGGAATGGCATGGAATGGAATGGAATGGAATGGAATGGAATCAACCCGAATGGAATGGAATGGAATGGAACGGAAAGGAATGGAATGGAATCAACCCGAATGGAATGGAATGGAATGCCATAGAATGGAATGGAATGGCATGGAATTAAATGGAATGGAATGGAATGGAATGGAATGGAATGGAATGGAATCAACCCGAGTGGAATGGAATGGAATGGAACGGAATGCAATGGAATGGAGTCAACCCGAAAGGAATGGAACGGAATGGAAAGGAATGGAATGGAATGGAATGGAATCAATCCGAATGGAATGGAATGGCATGGAATGGATTGGAACGGAATCAACCCGAATGGAATGGATTGGAATGGAATGGATGTAACAAGAATGGAATGGAATGGAATGGAATGGAATGGAATCAACCCGAATGGAATGGAATGGAATGGAATGGGGTCAACCCGAAAGGAATGGAACGGAATGGAATGGAATGGAATGGAATGGAATCAATCCGAATGGAATGGAATGGAATGGAATGGAATCAACCCGAATGGAATATAATGGAATCAACCCGAGTGGAATGGAATGGAATGGAATGGAATCAACGAGAAAGGAATCGAATGAAATGGAATGGAGTGGAATGGAATTGAATGCAATGGAATCAACCCGAATGGAATGGAATGGAATGGAAGGGAATCAAAACGAATGGAATGGAATGGAATGGAAAGGAATGGAATGGAATCAAGCCGAATGGAATGGAATGGAATGGAATCATCCCGAATGGAATGGAATGGAATCAAATGGAATGGAATGGAATGGAATGGAATCAACCAGAATGGAATGGAATGGAATGCAATTGAATGGAACGGAATCAACCCGAATGGAGTGGAATGGAATGGAATGGAATCAACCCGAATGGAATGGAATGGAATAGAATGAAATGGAATAGAATGGAATAGAATCACCCCGAAAGGAATGGAATGGAATGGAATGGAATGGAATGCAATGGAAAAAACCCGACTGAAATGGAATGGCATGGAATGGAATGGAATGGAATGGAATGCAATCAACACAAAAGGAATGTAATGTAATGTAATGGAATGGAATGGAATCAACACGAATGGCATGGAATGGCATGGAATGGAATGGAATGGAATGGAATGGAATGGAATCAACACGATTGGAATGGAATGGAATGGAGTTAACCCAAATGGAATGGAATGGAGTGGAAGGGAATGGAATGGAATGGAATCAACCCGAATGGAATGGAATGGAATGGAATGGAAAAGAATCACCCCGAAAGGAATGGAGTGGAATGGAATGGAACGGAATGGAATGGAATAGAATGATTTGGAATCAACCCGAATGGAATGGAATGGAATGGAATGGAATCAACCCAAATGGAATATAATGGTATGGAATGGAATTGAATGGAATGGAATGGAATGGAGTCAACCTGAAAGGAATGGAATGGAATGGAATGGAATGGAATGGAGTGGAATGGAATCAATCCGAAAGGAATGGAATGGAATGGAATGGAATGGAATGGAATGGAATGGAATCAACACGAATGGAATGGAATGGAATGAAATGGAATCAACCAGAATAGAATATAATGGAATCAACCCGAGTGGAATTGAATGGAATGGAATGGAAATAACCCGAATGGAATGGAATGTAATGGAATGGAATCAACGAGAATGAAATGGAATGGAATGGAATGGAATGGAATGGAATGGAAAGGAATCAAGCCGAATGGAATGGAATGGAATGGAATCATCCCCAATGGAATGGAATGGAATGAAATGGAATGGAATGGAATGGAATAAACCCGAATGGAATGGAATGGAATGGAATCAACCCGAATGGAATGGAATGGAATGCAATAGAATGGAATGGAATCAACACGAATGCAATGGAATGGAATGGAATGGAATGGAATGGAATCAACCCGAATGGAATGGAATGGAATAGAATGAAATGGAATAGAATGGAATAGAATCACCCCGAAAGGAATGGAATGGAATGGAATGGAATGGAATGGAGTCAACCAAAATGGAATGGAATGGCATGGAATGGAATGGAATGGAATGGAATGGAATGGAATGAACCCAAATGGAATGGAATGGAATGGAATCAACACAAATGGAATGGAATGCAATGGAATGGAATGGAATGGAATCAAATCGAATGGAAAGGAATGGAATGGAATGGAATGGAATGGAATGGAATGAACCCAAATGGAATGGAATGGAATGGAATCAACACAAATGGAATGGAATGCAATGGAATGGAATGGAATGGAATCAAATCGAATGGAATGGAATGTAATGGAATGGAATGGAGTCGAATGGAAAGGAATGGAATCAACCCGATTGGAATGGAATGGAATGGAATGGAATGGAGTGGAATGGAATGTAATGGAATGGAGTTATCCCAAATGGAATGGAACGGAATGGAATGGAACGGAATGGAAAGGAATCAACCCGAATGGAATGGAATGGAATGGAAGGGAATGGAATGGAATGGAATCAACCCGAATGGAATGGAATGGAATGGAAAGGAATGAAATGGAATAGGATGGAATATAATCACCCAGAAAGGAATGGAATGTAATGGAATGGAATGGAATGGATTGGAATGGAATGAGCCCGAATGGAATGGAATGGCATGGAATGGAATGGAATGGAATCAACCCAAATGGAATGGAATATAATAGAATGGAATGGAATGGAATCAACACGAATGGCATGGAACGGAATGGAATGGAATGGAATGGAATGGAATGGAATGGAATCAACCAGATTGGAATGGAATGGAATGGAATGGAATGGAATGGAATGGAATGGAGTTAAGCCAAATGGAATGGAATGGAATGGAATGGAGTGGAAGGGAATGGAATGGAATGGAATCAACCCGAATGGAATGGAATGCAATTGAATGGAATGGAATGGAATGGAATAGAATAGAATCACCCGAAAATAATGGAGTGGAATGGAATGGAACGGAATGGAATGGAATAGAATGATTTGGAATCAACCCGAATGTAATGGAATGGAATGGAATGGAATGGATGTAACACGAATGGAATGGAATGGAATGGAATGGAATGGAATGGAATCAACCCGAATGGAATGGAAAGGAATGGAATGGAATGGAATGGAATGGAGACAACCTGTAAGGAATGGAATGGAATGGAATGGAATGGAAACAAATCGAATGGAATGGAATTGAATGGAATGGAATGGAATGGAATCAACACGGTTGGAATGGAATGGAATGGAATGGAATGGATTGGAATGCAATGGAGTCAACCTCAAAGGAATGGAATGGAATGGAATGGAGTCAACCTGTAAGGAATGGAATGGAATGGAATGGAATGGAATGGAATGGAACAGAAACAACCGGAAAGGAATGCAATGGAATGGAATGGAATGGAATGGAATGGAATCAACCCGAATGGAAAGGAATGCAATGGAATCAACCCGAATGGAATGGAATGGATTGGAATGCAATCAAAACGAATGGAATGGAATGGAATGGAAATGAATGGAATGGAATCAAGCCGAATGGAATGGAATGGAATGGAATCATCCCGAATGGAAAGGAATGGAATCAAATGGAATGGAATGGAATGGAATAAAACCGAATGGAATGGAATGGTATGGAATGGAATGGAATGGAATCAACCCGAATGGAATGGAATGGAATGCAATTGAATGGAATGGAATCAACCCGAATGGAGTGGAATGGAATGGAATGGAATCAACCCGAATGCAATGGAATGGAATGGAATAGAATGAAATGGAATAGAATGGAATGGAATCACCCCGAAAGGAATGGAATGGAATGTCATGGAATGGAATGGAATGGAATGAACCCGAATGGAATGGAATGGCATGGAATGGAATGGAATGGAATGGAATGGAATGGAATGGAATCAACCCAAATGGAATGCAATATAATGGAATGGAATGGAATGGAATCAACACGAATGGCATGGAATGGAATGGAATGGAATGGAATGGAATCAACCCGATTGGAATGGAATGGAATGGAATGGAATGGAATGGAGTTATGTCAAATGGAATGGAATGGAATGGAATGGAGTGGAAGGGAATGCAATGGAATGGAATCAACACGAATGGAATGGAATGCAATGGAATGGAATGGAATGGAATGGAATAGAATCACCCGAAAGGAATGGAGTGTAATGGAATGGAACGGAATGGAATGGAATAGAATGATTTGGAATAAACCCGAATGGAATGGAATGGAATGGAATGGAATGGAATGGGTGTAACACGAATGGAATGGAATGGAATGGAATGGAATGGAATGGAATGGAGTCAACCTGTAAGGAATGGAATGGAATGGAATGGAATGGAGTCAACCTGTAAGGAATGGAATGGAATGGAAAGGAATGGAATGGAATGGAATGGAAACAAATCGAATGGAATGGAATGGAATGGAATGGAGTCAACCTCAAAGGAATGGAATGGAATGGAATGGAATGAAATGGAATGGAATGAAATGGAATAGAATGGAATAGAATCACCACGAAAGGAATGGAATGGAATTGAATGGCATGGAATGGATTGGAACGGAATCAACCCGAATGGAATGGATTGGAATGGAATGGATGTAACACGAATGGAATGGAATGGAATGGCATGGAATGGAATGGAATCAACCCGAATGGAATGGAATGGAATGGAATGGAATGGAATGGAGTCAACCCGAAAGGAATGGAACGGAATGGAATGGAATGGAATGGAATGGAATCAATCCGAATGGAATGGAATGGAATGGAATGGAATGGAATGGAATGGAATGGAATCAACCCGAATGGAATATAATGGAATCACCCCGAGTGGAATTCAATGGAATGGAATGGAATCAACGAGAAAGGAATCGAATGAAATGGAATGGAGTGGAATGGAATTGAATAGAATGGAATCAACCCGAATGAAATGGAATGGAATGGAATGGAATCAAAACGAATGGAATGGAATGGAACGGAAAGGAATGGAATGGAATCAAGCCGAATGGAATGGAATGGATTGGAATCAACACGAATGGCATGGAATGGAATCAAATGGAATGGAATGGAATGGAATGGAATGGAATGGAATGGTATGGAATGGAATGGAATCAACCCGATTGGAATGGAATGGAATGGAATGGAAGGGAATGGAATGGAATGGAGTTAACCCAAATGGAATGGAATGGAATGGAATGGAGTGGAAGGGAATGGAATGGAATGGAATCAACCCGAATGGAATGGAATGGAATGGAATGGAATAGAATCACCCCGAAAGGAATGGAGTGGAATGGAATGGAACGGAATGGAATGGAATAGAATGATTCGGAATCAACCCGAATGGAATGGAATGGAATGGAATGGAATCAACCCGAATGGAATATAATGGTATGGAATGGAATTGAATGGAATGGAATGGAATGGAGTCAACCTGAAAGGAATGGAATGGAATGGAATGGAATGGAATGGAATGGAATGGAATCAATCCGAAAGGAATGGAATGGAATGGAATGGAATGGAATGGAATGGAATGGAATGGAATCAACACGAATGGAATGGAAAGGAATCAACCAGAATAGAATATAATGGAATCAACCCGAGTGGCATTGAATGGAATGGAATGGAAATAACCCGAATGGAATGGAATGGAATGGAATGGAATCAACGAGAATGAAATGGAATGGAATGGAATGGAGTGGAATGGAATTGAATGCAATGGAATCAACACGAATGGAATGGAATTTAATGGAATGGAAACAAAACGAATGGAATGGAATGGAATGGAATGGAATGGAATGGAATGGAATGGAATGGAAAGGAATCAAGCCGAATGGAATGGAATGGAATGGAATCAACCCGAATGGAATGGAATGGAATGCAATTGAATGGAATGGAATCAACAGGAATGGAATGGAATGGAATGGAATGGAATGGAATCAACCCGAATGGAATGGAATGGAATAGAATGAAATGGAATAGAATGGAATAGAATCACCCCGAAAGGAATGGAATGGAATGGAATGGAATGGAATCAACCCGAATGGAATGGAATCGCATGGAATGGAATGGAATGGAATGGAATGAACCCAAATGGAATGGAATGGAATGGAATCAACACGAATCGAATGGAATGCCTGGAATGGAATGGAATGGAATCAAATCGAATGGAATGGAATGGAATGGAATGGAGTGGAGTGGAATGGAAAGGAATGGAATCAACCCGATTGGAATGGAATGGAATGGAATGGAATGGATTGGAATGGAGTTAACCCAAATGGAAAGGAACGGAATGGAATGGAACGGAATGGAATGGAATCAACCCGAATGGAATGGAAGGGAATGGAATGGATGTAACAAGAATGGAATGGAATGGAATGGAATGGAATGGAATCAACGCGAATGGAATGGAATGGAATGGAATGGAGTCAACCCGAAAGGAATGGAACGGAATGGAATGGAATGGAATGGAATGGAATCAATCCGAATGGAATGGAATGGAATGGAATGGAACCAACCCGAATGGAATATAATGGAATCAACCCGAGTGGAATTGAATGGAATGGAATGGAATCAACGAGAAAGGAATCGAATGAAATGGAATGGAGTGGAATGGAATTGAATGCAATGGAATCAACACGAATGAAATGGAATGGAATGGAATGGAATCAAAACGAATGGAATGGAATGGAATGGAAAGGAATGGAATGGAATGGAAAGGAATGGAATGGAATCAAGCCGAATGGAATGGAATGGAATGGAATCATCCCGAATGGAATGGAATGGAATCAAATGGAATGGAATGGAATGGAATGGAATGGAATGGAATGGAATCAACCAGAATGGAATGGAATGGAATGCAATTGAATGGAATGGAATCAACCCGAATGGAGTGGAATGGAATGGAATGGAATCAACCCGAATGGAATGGAATGGAATAGAATGAAATGGAATAGAATGGAATAGAATCACCCCGAAAGGAATGGAATGGAATGGAATGGAATGCAATGGAAAAAACTCGACTGAAATGGAATGGCATGGAATGGAATGGAATGGAATGGAATGCAATCAACACAAAAGGAATGGAATGTAATGTAATGGAATGGAATGGAATCAACACGAATGGCATGGAATGGAATGGAATGGAATGGAATGGAATGGAATGGAATCAACACGATTGGAATGGAATGGAATGGAGTTAACCCAAATGGAATGGAATGGAATGGAATGGAGTGGAAGGGAATGGAATGGAATGGAATCAACCCGAATGGAATGGAATGGAATGGAATGGAATGGAATGGAATGGAATGGAATGGAATGAACCCAAATGGAATGGAATGGAATGGAATCAACACGAATGGAATGGAATGCCTGAAATGGAATGGAATGGAATCAAATCAAATGGAATGGAATGGAATGGAATGGAATGGAATGGAATGGAATGGAATAGAATCACCTTGAAAGGAATAGAGTGGAATGGAAAGCAAAGGAATGGAATTGAATGGAATGACTTGAAATCAACTCGAATGGGATGCAATGGAATGGAATGGAATGGATTCAACCTGAATGCAATAGAATGGAATGGAATGGCATGGAATGGAGTGGAATGGAATGGAATGGAATGGAATCAACACGAATGGAATGGAATGGAATGGAATAGAATGGAATGGAATGGCATGGAATGGAATGGAATGGCATGGAATGGAATGGAAGTGAATGGAATGGAATCAAACCGAATGGAATGGAATGGAATGGAACGGAATGCAATGGAATGGAGTCAACCCGAAAGGAATGGAACGGAATGGAAAGGAATGGAATGGAATGGAATGGAATCAATCCGAATGGAATGGAATGGCATGGAATGGAGTGGAATGGAAAGGAATGGAATCAACGCGATTGGAATGGAATGGAATGGAATGGAATGGAATGGAGTTAACCCAAATGGAATGGAACGGAATGGAATGGAAGGGAATGGAATGGAAACTACCCGAATGGAATGGAATGGAATGGAATGGAATGGAATGGAATGGAATAGAATCACCTCGAAAGGAATAGAGTGGAATGGAATGTAACGGAATGAAATGGAATGGAATGACTTGCAATCAACTCGGATGGAATGGAATGGAATGGAATGGATTCAACCTGAATGGAATAGAATGGAATGGAATGGCATGGAATGGAGTGGAATGGAATGGAATGGAATCAACCCGAATGGAATGGAATGGAATGGAACGGAATGGAATGGAATGGAATCAACCCGAATGGAATGGAATGGAATGCAACAGAATGGAATGGAATGGCATGGCATGGAATGGAATGCAATGGAATGGAATGCAATGGAATCAACCCGAATGGAATGGAATGGAATGGAACGGAATGCAATGGAATGGATTCAACCCGAAAGGAATGGAACGGAATGGAAAGGAATGGAATGGAATGGAATGGAATCAATCCGAATGGAATGGAGTGGCATGGAATGGATTGGAACGGAATCAACCCGAATGGAATGGATTGGAATGGAATGGATGTAACACGAAAGGAATGGAATGGAATGGAATGGAATGGAATCAACCCGAATGGAATGGAATGGAATGGAATGGATTCAACCCGAAAGGAATGGAACGGAATGGAATGGAATGGAATGGAATCAATCCGAATGGAATGGAATGGAATGGAATGGAATCAAACCGAATGGAATATAATGGAATCAACCCGAGTGGAATTGAATGGAATTGAATGGAATCAACGAGAAAGGAATCGAATGAAATGGAACGGAGTGGAATGGAATTGAATGGAATGGAATCAACCCGAATGAAATGGAAAGGAATGGAATGGAATCAAAACGAATGGAATGGAATGGAATGGAAAGGAATGGAATGGAATCAAGCCGAATGGAATGGAATGGAATGGAATCATCCCGAATGGAATGGAATGGAATCAAATGGAATGGAATGGAATGGAATGGAATGGAATGGAATGGAATCAACCAGAATGGAATGGAATGGAATGCAATTGAATGGAATGGAATCAACCCGAATGGAGTGGAATGGAATGGAATGGAATCAACACGAATGGAATGGAATGGAATAGAGTGAAATGGAATAGAATGGAATAGAAACACCCCGAAAGGAATGGAATGGAATGGAATGGAATGCAATGGTAAAAACCCGACTGAAATGGAATGGCATGGAATGGAATGGAATGGAATGGAATGCAATCAACACAATAGGAATGGAATGTAATGTAATGGAATGGAATGGAATCAACACGAATGGCATGGAATGGAATGGAATGGAATGGAATGGAATGGAATCAACCCGATTGGAATGGAATGGAATGGAATGGAATGGAATGGAATAGAATCACCCCGAAAGGAATGTAGTGGAATGGAATGGAACGGAATGGAATGGAATAGAATGATTTGGAATCAACCCGAATGGAATGGAACGGAATGGAATGGAATCAACCCGAATGGAATGGAACGGAATGGAATGGAATCAACCCGAATGGAATATAATGGTATGGAATGGAATTGAATGGAATGGAATGGAATGGAGTCAACCTGAAAGGAATGGAATGGAATGGAATGGAATGGAATGGAATGGAATGGAATCAACACGAATGGAATGGAATGGAATGGAATGGAATCAACCAGAATAGAATGGAATGTAATGAAATGGAATCAACGAGAATGAAATGGAATGGAATGGAATGGAGTGGAATGGAATTGAATGGAATTGAATCAACCCGAATGGAATGGAATTTAATGGAATGGAATCAAAACGAATGCAATGGAATGGAATGGAATGGAATGGAATGGAATGGAATGGAATGGAAAGGAATCAAGCCGAATGGAATGGAATGGAATGGAATCATCCCCAATGGAATGGAATGGAATGAAATGGAATGGAATGGAATGGAATAAACCCGAATGGAATGGAATGGAATGGAATCAACCCGAGTGGAATGGAATGGAATGGAATGGAATGGAATGGAATGGAATGGAATGGAATGGAATGGAATCAACCCGAATGGAATGGAATGGAATAGAATGAAATGGAATAGAATGGAATAGAATCACCCCGAAAGGAATGGAATGGAATGGAATGGAATAGAGTCAACCCGAATGGAATGGAATGGCATGGAATGGAATGGAATGGAATGGAATGAACCCAAATGGAATGGAATGGAATGGAATCAACACAATTGGAATGGAATGCAGTGGAATGGAATTGAATGGAATCAAATCGAATGGAATGGAATGGAATGGAATGGAATGGAATGGAGTGGAATGGTAAGGAATGGAATCAACCCGATTGGAATGGAATGGAATGGAATGGAATGGAATGGAATGGATTGGAATGGAGTTACCCCAAATGGAATTTAACGGAATGGAATGGAACGGAATGGAATGGAGTCAACCCGAATGGAATGGAATGGAATGGAATGGAATGGAATAGAATCACCCCGAAAGGAATAGAGTGGAATGGAATGGAAAGAAATGGAATGGAATGGAATGACTTGGAATCAACTCGAATGGAATGGAATGGAATGGAATGGAATGGATTCAACCTGAATGGAATAGAATGGAATGGAATGGCATGGAATGGAGTGGAATGGAATGGAATGGAATGGAATCAACACGAATGGAATGGAATGGAATGGAATAGAATGGAATGGAATGGCATGGAATGGAATGGAATGGCATGGAATGGAATGGAAGGGAATGGAATGGAATCAACCCGAATGGAATGGAATGGAATGGAACGGAATGCAATGCAATGGAGTCCACCCGAAAGGAATGGAACGGAATGGAAAGGAATGGAATGGAATGGAATGGAATCAATCCGAATGGAATGGAGTGGCATGGAATGGAGTGGAATGGAAAGGAATGGAATCAACCCGATTGGAATGGAACGGAATGGAATGGAACGGAATGGAATGGAATCAACCCGAATGGAATGGAATGGAATGGAATGGAATGGAATAGAATCACCTGGAAAGGAATAGAGTGGAATGGAATGGAACGGAATGGAATGGAATGGAATGACTTGGAATCAACTCGAATGGAATGGAATGGAATGGAATGGAATGGAATGGATTCAACCTGAATGGAATAGAATGGAATGGAATGGCATGGAATGGAATGGAATGGAATGGAATGGAATCAACCCGAATGGAATGGAATGGAATGGAACGGAAAGGAATGGAATGGAATCAACCCGAATGGAATGGAATGGAATGCCATAGAATGGAATGGAATGGCATGGAATTAAATGGAATGGAATGGAATGGAATGGAATGGAATGGAATGGAATGGAATCAACCCGAGTGGAATGGAATGGAATGGAACGGAATGCAATGGAATGGAGTCAACCCGAAAGGAATGGAACGGAATGGAAAGGAATGGAATGGAATGGAATGGAATCAATCCGAATGGAATGGAATGGCATGGAATGGATTGGAACGGAATCAACCCGAATGGAATGGATTGGAATGGAATGGATGTAACAAGAATGGAATGGAATGGAATGGAATGGAATGGAATCAACCCGAATGGAATGGAATGGAATGGAATGGGGTCAACCCGAAAGGAATGGAACGGAATGGAATGGAATGGAATGGAATGGAATCAATCCGAATGGAATGGAATGGAATGGAATGGAATCAACCCGAATGGAATATAATGGAATCAACCCGAGTGGAATGGAATGGAATGGAATGGAATCAACGAGAAAGGAATCGAATGAAATGGAATGGAGTGGAATGGAATTGAATGCAATGGAATCAACCCGAATGGAATGGAATGGAATGGAAGGGAATCAAAACGAATGGAATGGAATGGAATGGAAAGGAATGGAATGGAATCAAGCCGAATGGAATGGAATGGAATGGAATCATCCCGAATGGAATGGAATGGAATCAAATGGAATGGAATGGAATGGAATGGAATCAACCAGAATGGAATGGAATGGAATGCAATTGAATGGAACGGAATCAACCCGAATGGAGTGGAATGGAATGGAATGGAATCAACCCGAATGGAATGGAATGGAATAGAATGAAATGGAATAGAATGGAATAGAATCACCCCGAAAGGAATGGAATGGAATGGAATGGAATGGAATGCAATGGAAAAAACCCGACTGAAATGGAATGGCATGGAATGGAATGGAATGGAATGGAATGCAATCAACACAAAAGGAATGTAATGTAATGTAATGGAATGGAATGGAATCAACACGAATGGCATGGAATGGCATGGAATGGAATGGAATGGAATGGAATGGAATGGAATCAACACGATTGGAATGGAATGGAATGGAGTTAACCCAAATGGAATGGAATGGAGTGGAAGGGAATGGAATGGAATGGAATCAACCCGAATGGAATGGAATGGAATGGAATGGAAAAGAATCACCCCGAAAGGAATGGAGTGGAATGGAATGGAACGGAATGGAATGGAATAGAATGATTTGGAATCAACCCGAATGGAATGGAATGGAATGGAATGGAATCAACCCAAATGGAATATAATGGTATGGAATGGAATTGAATGGAATGGAATGGAATGGAGTCAACCTGAAAGGAATGGAATGGAATGGAATGGAATGGAATGGAGTGGAATGGAATCAATCCGAAAGGAATGGAATGGAATGGAATGGAATGGAATGGAATGGAATGGAATCAACACGAATGGAATGGAATGGAATGAAATGGAATCAACCAGAATAGAATATAATGGAATCAACCCGAGTGGAATTGAATGGAATGGAATGGAAATAACCCGAATGGAATGGAATGTAATGGAATGGAATCAACGAGAATGAAATGGAATGGAATGGAATGGAATGGAATGGAATGGAAAGGAATCAAGCCGAATGGAATGGAATGGAATGGAATCATCCCCAATGGAATGGAATGGAATGAAATGGAATGGAATGGAATGGAATAAACCCGAATGGAATGGAATGGAATGGAATCAACCCGAATGGAATGGAATGGAATGCAATAGAATGGAATGGAATCAACACGAATGCAATGGAATGGAATGGAATGGAATGGAATGGAATCAACCCGAATGGAATGGAATGGAATAGAATGAAATGGAATAGAATGGAATAGAATCACCCCGAAAGGAATGGAATGGAATGGAATGGAATGGAATGGAGTCAACCAAAATGGAATGGAATGGCATGGAATGGAATGGAATGGAATGGAATGGAATGGAATGAACCCAAATGGAATGGAATGGAATGGAATCAACACAAATGGAATGGAATGCAATGGAATGGAATGGAATGGAATCAAATCGAATGGAAAGGAATGGAATGGAATGGAATGGAATGGAATGGAATGAACCCAAATGGAATGGAATGGAATGGAATCAACACAAATGGAATGGAATGCAATGGAATGGAATGGAATGGAATCAAATCGAATGGAATGGAATGTAATGGAATGGAATGGAGTCGAATGGAAAGGAATGGAATCAACCCGATTGGAATGGAATGGAATGGAATGGAATGGAGTGGAATGGAATGTAATGGAATGGAGTTATCCCAAATGGAATGGAACGGAATGGAATGGAACGGAATGGAAAGGAATCAACCCGAATGGAATGGAATGGAATGGAAGGGAATGGAATGGAATGGAATCAACCCGAATGGAATGGAATGGAATGGAAAGGAATGAAATGGAATAGGATGGAATATAATCACCCAGAAAGGAATGGAATGTAATGGAATGGAATGGAATGGATTGGAATGGAATGAGCCCGAATGGAATGGAATGGCATGGAATGGAATGGAATGGAATCAACCCAAATGGAATGGAATATAATAGAATGGAATGGAATGGAATCAACACGAATGGCATGGAACGGAATGGAATGGAATGGAATGGAATGGAATGGAATGGAATCAACCAGATTGGAATGGAATGGAATGGAATGGAATGGAATGGAATGGAATGGAGTTAAGCCAAATGGAATGGAATGGAATGGAATGGAGTGGAAGGGAATGGAATGGAATGGAATCAACCCGAATGGAATGGAATGCAATTGAATGGAATGGAATGGAATGGAATAGAATAGAATCACCCGAAAATAATGGAGTGGAATGGAATGGAACGGAATGGAATGGAATAGAATGATTTGGAATCAACCCGAATGTAATGGAATGGAATGGAATGGAATGGATGTAACACGAATGGAATGGAATGGAATGGAATGGAATGGAATGGAATCAACCCGAATGGAATGGAAAGGAATGGAATGGAATGGAATGGAATGGAGACAACCTGTAAGGAATGGAATGGAATGGAATGGAATGGAAACAAATCGAATGGAATGGAATTGAATGGAATGGAATGGAATGGAATCAACACGGTTGGAATGGAATGGAATGGAATGGAATGGATTGGAATGCAATGGAGTCAACCTCAAAGGAATGGAATGGAATGGAATGGAGTCAACCTGTAAGGAATGGAATGGAATGGAATGGAATGGAATGGAATGGAACAGAAACAACCGGAAAGGAATGCAATGGAATGGAATGGAATGGAATGGAATGGAATCAACCCGAATGGAAAGGAATGCAATGGAATCAACCCGAATGGAATGGAATGGATTGGAATGCAATCAAAACGAATGGAATGGAATGGAATGGAAATGAATGGAATGGAATCAAGCCGAATGGAATGGAATGGAATGGAATCATCCCGAATGGAAAGGAATGGAATCAAATGGAATGGAATGGAATGGAATAAAACCGAATGGAATGGAATGGTATGGAATGGAATGGAATGGAATCAACCCGAATGGAATGGAATGGAATGCAATTGAATGGAATGGAATCAACCCGAATGGAGTGGAATGGAATGGAATGGAATCAACCCGAATGCAATGGAATGGAATGGAATAGAATGAAATGGAATAGAATGGAATGGAATCACCCCGAAAGGAATGGAATGGAATGTCATGGAATGGAATGGAATGGAATGAACCCGAATGGAATGGAATGGCATGGAATGGAATGGAATGGAATGGAATGGAATGGAATGGAATCAACCCAAATGGAATGCAATATAATGGAATGGAATGGAATGGAATCAACACGAATGGCATGGAATGGAATGGAATGGAATGGAATGGAATCAACCCGATTGGAATGGAATGGAATGGAATGGAATGGAATGGAGTTATGTCAAATGGAATGGAATGGAATGGAATGGAGTGGAAGGGAATGCAATGGAATGGAATCAACACGAATGGAATGGAATGCAATGGAATGGAATGGAATGGAATGGAATAGAATCACCCGAAAGGAATGGAGTGTAATGGAATGGAACGGAATGGAATGGAATAGAATGATTTGGAATAAACCCGAATGGAATGGAATGGAATGGAATGGAATGGAATGGGTGTAACACGAATGGAATGGAATGGAATGGAATGGAATGGAATGGAATGGAGTCAACCTGTAAGGAATGGAATGGAATGGAATGGAATGGAGTCAACCTGTAAGGAATGGAATGGAATGGAAAGGAATGGAATGGAATGGAATGGAAACAAATCGAATGGAATGGAATGGAATGGAATGGAGTCAACCTCAAAGGAATGGAATGGAATGGAATGGAATGAAATGGAATGGAATGAAATGGAATAGAATGGAATAGAATCACCACGAAAGGAATGGAATGGAATTGAATGGCATGGAATGGATTGGAACGGAATCAACCCGAATGGAATGGATTGGAATGGAATGGATGTAACACGAATGGAATGGAATGGAATGGCATGGAATGGAATGGAATCAACCCGAATGGAATGGAATGGAATGGAATGGAGTCAACCCGAAAGGAATGGAACGGAATGGAATGGAATGGAATGGAATGGAATCAATCCGAATGGAATGGAATGGAATGGAATGGAATGGAATGGAATGGAATGGAATCAACCCGAATGGAATATAATGGAATCACCCCGAGTGGAATTCAATGGAATGGAATGGAATCAACGAGAAAGGAATCGAATGAAATGGAATGGAGTGGAATGGAATTGAATAGAATGGAATCAACCCGAATGAAATGGAATGGAATGGAATGGAATCAAAACGAATGGAATGGAATGGAACGGAAAGGAATGGAATGGAATCAAGCCGAATGGAATGGAATGGATTGGAATCAACACGAATGGCATGGAATGGAATCAAATGGAATGGAATGGAATGGAATGGAATGGAATGGAATGGTATGGAATGGAATGGAATCAACCCGATTGGAATGGAATGGAATGGAATGGAAGGGAATGGAATGGAATGGAGTTAACCCAAATGGAATGGAATGGAATGGAATGGAGTGGAAGGGAATGGAATGGAATGGAATCAACCCGAATGGAATGGAATGGAATGGAATGGAATAGAATCACCCCGAAAGGAATGGAGTGGAATGGAATGGAACGGAATGGAATGGAATAGAATGATTCGGAATCAACCCGAATGGAATGGAATGGAATGGAATGGAATCAACCCGAATGGAATATAATGGTATGGAATGGAATTGAATGGAATGGAATGGAATGGAGTCAACCTGAAAGGAATGGAATGGAATGGAATGGAATGGAATGGAATGGAATGGAATCAATCCGAAAGGAATGGAATGGAATGGAATGGAATGGAATGGAATGGAATGGAATGGAATCAACACGAATGGAATGGAAAGGAATCAACCAGAATAGAATATAATGGAATCAACCCGAGTGGCATTGAATGGAATGGAATGGAAATAACCCGAATGGAATGGAATGGAATGGAATGGAATCAACGAGAATGAAATGGAATGGAATGGAATGGAGTGGAATGGAATTGAATGCAATGGAATCAACACGAATGGAATGGAATTTAATGGAATGGAAACAAAACGAATGGAATGGAATGGAATGGAATGGAATGGAATGGAATGGAATGGAATGGAAAGGAATCAAGCCGAATGGAATGGAATGGAATGGAATCAACCCGAATGGAATGGAATGGAATGCAATTGAATGGAATGGAATCAACAGGAATGGAATGGAATGGAATGGAATGGAATGGAATCAACCCGAATGGAATGGAATGGAATAGAATGAAATGGAATAGAATGGAATAGAATCACCCCGAAAGGAATGGAATGGAATGGAATGGAATGGAATCAACCCGAATGGAATGGAATCGCATGGAATGGAATGGAATGGAATGGAATGAACCCAAATGGAATGGAATGGAATGGAATCAACACGAATCGAATGGAATGCCTGGAATGGAATGGAATGGAATCAAATCGAATGGAATGGAATGGAATGGAATGGAGTGGAGTGGAATGGAAAGGAATGGAATCAACCCGATTGGAATGGAATGGAATGGAATGGAATGGATTGGAATGGAGTTAACCCAAATGGAAAGGAACGGAATGGAATGGAACGGAATGGAATGGAATCAACCCGAATGGAATGGAAGGGAATGGAATGGATGTAACAAGAATGGAATGGAATGGAATGGAATGGAATGGAATCAACGCGAATGGAATGGAATGGAATGGAATGGAGTCAACCCGAAAGGAATGGAACGGAATGGAATGGAATGGAATGGAATGGAATCAATCCGAATGGAATGGAATGGAATGGAATGGAACCAACCCGAATGGAATATAATGGAATCAACCCGAGTGGAATTGAATGGAATGGAATGGAATCAACGAGAAAGGAATCGAATGAAATGGAATGGAGTGGAATGGAATTGAATGCAATGGAATCAACACGAATGAAATGGAATGGAATGGAATGGAATCAAAACGAATGGAATGGAATGGAATGGAAAGGAATGGAATGGAATGGAAAGGAATGGAATGGAATCAAGCCGAATGGAATGGAATGGAATGGAATCATCCCGAATGGAATGGAATGGAATCAAATGGAATGGAATGGAATGGAATGGAATGGAATGGAATGGAATCAACCAGAATGGAATGGAATGGAATGCAATTGAATGGAATGGAATCAACCCGAATGGAGTGGAATGGAATGGAATGGAATCAACCCGAATGGAATGGAATGGAATAGAATGAAATGGAATAGAATGGAATAGAATCACCCCGAAAGGAATGGAATGGAATGGAATGGAATGCAATGGAAAAAACTCGACTGAAATGGAATGGCATGGAATGGAATGGAATGGAATGGAATGCAATCAACACAAAAGGAATGGAATGTAATGTAATGGAATGGAATGGAATCAACACGAATGGCATGGAATGGAATGGAATGGAATGGAATGGAATGGAATGGAATCAACACGATTGGAATGGAATGGAATGGAGTTAACCCAAATGGAATGGAATGGAATGGAATGGAGTGGAAGGGAATGGAATGGAATGGAATCAACCCGAATGGAATGGAATGGAATGGAATGGAATGGAATGGAATGGAATGGAATGGAATGGAAAAGAATCACCCCGAAAGGAATGGAGTGGAATGGAATGGAACAGAATGGAATGGAATAGAATGATTTGGAATCAACCCGAATGGAATGGAATGGAATGGAATGGAATCAACCCGAATGGAATATAATGGTATGGAATGGAATTGAATGGAATGGAATGGAATGGAGTCAACCTGAAAGGAATGGAATGGAATGGAATGGAATGGAATGGAATGGAATGGAATCAATCCGAAAGCAAAGGAATGGAATGGAATGGAATGGAATGGAATGGAATGGAATGGAATGGAATCAACACGAATGGAATGGAATGGAATGGAATGGAATCAACCAGAATAGAATATAATGGAATCAACCCGAGTGGAATTGAATGGAATGGAATGGAAAAAACCCGAATGAAATGGAATGTAATGGAATGGAATCAACGAGAATGAAATGGAATGGAATGGAATGGAATGGAATGGAATGGAAAGGAATCAACCCGAATGGAATGGAATGGAATGGAATCATCCCCAATGGAATGGAATGGAATGAAATGGAATGGAATGGAATGGAATCAACCCGAATGAATGGAATGGAATGCAATAGAATGGAATGGAATCAACTCGAATGGAATGGAATGGAATGGAATGGAATGGAATGGAATCAACCCGAATGGAATGGAATGGAATAGAATGAAATGGAATAGAATGGAATAGAATCACCCCGAAAGTAATGGAATGGAATGGAATGGAATGGAATGGAATGGAATGGAATGGAATGGATTGGAATGGAGTTAACCCAAATGGAATTTAACGGAATGGAATGGAACGGAATGGAAAGGAATCAACCCGAATGGAATGGAATGGAATGGAATGGAATGGAATAGAATCACCCCGAAAGGAATAGAGTGGAATGGAATGGAAAGGAATGGAATGGAATGGAATGACTTGGAATCAACTCGAATGGAATGGAATGGAATGGAATGGAATGGAATGGATGCAACCTGAATGGAATAGAATGGAATGGAATGGCATGGAATGGAGTGGAATGGAATGGAATGGAATGGAATCAACACGAATGGAATGGAATGGAATGGAATAGAATGGAAAGGAATGGCATGGAATGGAATGGAATGGCATGGAATGGAATGGAAGGGAATGGAAGGGAATCAACCCGAATGGAATGGAATGGAATGGAACGGAATGCAATGCAATGGAGTCCACCCGAAAGGAATGGAACGGAATGGAAAGGAATGGTATGGAATGGAATGGAATCAATCCGAATGGAATGGAATGTCATGGAATGGAGTGGAATGGAAAGGAATGGAATCAACCCGATTGGAATGGAACGGAATGGAATGGAACGGAATGGAATGGAATCAACCCGAACGGAATGGAATGGAATGGAATAGAATCACCTGGAAAGGAATAGAGTGGAATGGAATGGAACGGAATGGAATGGAATGGAATGACTTGGAATCAACTCGAATGGAATGGAATGGAATGGATTCAATCTGAATGGAATAGAATGGAATGGAATGGCATGGAATGGAGTGGAATGGAATGGAATGGAATCAACCCGAATGGAATGGAATGGAATGGAACGGAATGGAATGGAATGGAATCAACCCGAATGGAATGGAATGGAATGCAATAGAATGGAATGGAATGGCATGGAATGGAATGGAATTGAATGGAATGGAATGGAATGGAATGGAATGGAATCAACCCGAATGGAATGGAATGGAATGGAACGGAATGCAATGGAATGGAGTCAACCCGAAAGGAATGGAACGGAATGGAAAGGAATGGAATGGAATGGAATGGAATCAATCCGAATGGAATGGAATGGCATGGAATGGATTGGAACGGAATCAACCCGAATGGAATGGATTGGAATGGAATGGATGTAACAAGAATGGAATGGAATGGAATGGAATGGAATCAACCCGAATGGAATGGAATGGAATGGAATGGAGTCAACCCGAAAGGAATGGAACGGAATGGAATGGAATGGAATGGAATGGAATCAATCCGAATGGAATGGAATGGAATGGAATGGAATCAACCCGAATGGAATATAATGGAATCAACCCGAGTGGAATTGAATGGAATGGAATGGAATCAACGAGAAAGGAATCGAATGAAATGGAATGGAGTGGAATGGAATTGAATGCAATGGAATCAACCCGAATGAAATGGAATGGAATGGAATGGAATCAAAACGAATGGAATGGAATGGAATGGAAAGGAATGGAATGGAATCAAGCCGAATGGAATGGAATGGAATGGAATCATCCCGAATGGAATGGAATGGAATCAAATGGAATGGAATGGAATGGAATGGAATGGAATGGAATGGAATCAACCAGAATGGAATGGAATGGAATTGAATGGAATGGAATCAACCCGAATATAGTGGAATGGAATGGAATGGAATCAACACGAATGGAATGGAATGGAATAGAATGAAATGGAATAGAATGGAATAGAATCACCCCGAAAGGAATGGAATGGAATGGAATGGAATGCAATGGAAAAAACCCGACTGAAATGGAATGGCATGGAATGGAATGGAATGGAATGGAATGCAATCAACACAAAAGGAATGGATTGTAATGTAATGTAATGGAATGGAATCAACACGAATGGCATGGAATGGAATGGAATGGAATGGAATGGAATGGAATCAACACGATTGGAATGGAATGGAATGGAGTTACCCCAAATGGAATGGAATGGAATGGAATGGAGTGGAAGGGAATGGAATGGAATGGAATCAACCCGAATGGAATGGAATGGAATGGAATGGAATGGAATGGAATAGAATCACCCCGAAAGGAATGGAGTGGAATGGAATGGAACGGAATGGAATGGAATAGAATGATTTGGAATCAACCCGAATGGAATGGAATGGAATGGAATGGAATCAACCCGAATGGAATATAATGGTATGGAATGGAATTGAAAGGAATGGAATGGAATGGAGTCAACCTGAAAGGAATGGAATGGAATGGAATGGAATGGAATGGAATGGAATGGAATGGAATGGAATCAATCCGAAAGGAATGGAATGGAATGGAATGGAATGGAATGGAATGGAATGGAATGGAATCAACACGAATGGAATGGAATGGAATGGAATGGAATCAACCAGAATAGAATATAATGGAATCAACCCGAGTGGAATTGAATGGAATGGAATGGAAATAACCCGAATGGAATGGAATGTAATGGAATGGAATCAACGAGAATGAAATGGAATGGAATGGAATGGAATGGAATGGAATGGAAAGGAATCAAGCCGAATGGAATGGAATGGAATGGAATCATCCCCAATGGAATGGAATGGAATGAAATGGAATGGAATGGAATGGAATAAACCCGAATGGAATGGAATGGAATGGATTCAACCCGAATGGAATGGAATGGAATGCAATAGAATGGAATGGAATCAACACGAATGGAATGGAATGGAATGGAATGGAATGGAATGGAATGGAATGGAATGGAATGGAATGGAATCAACCCGAATGGAATGGAATGGAATAGAATGAAATGGAATAGAATGGAATAGAATCACCCCGAAAGGAATGGAATGGAATGGAATGGAATGGAATGGAATGGATGTAACACGAATGGAATGGAATGGAATCGAATGGAATGGAATGGAATGGAATGGAATGGAGTCAACCTGTAAGGAATGGATAGGAATGGAATGGAATGGAGTGGAATGGAGTCAACCTGTAAGGAATGGAATGGAATGGAATGGAATGGAATGGAAACAAATCGAATTGAATGGAATGGAATGGAATGGAGTCAACCTCAAAGGAATGGAATGGAATGGAATGCAATGGAATGAAATGGAATGGAATGAAATGGAATAGAATGGAATAGAATCACCACGAATGGAATGGAATGGAACGGAATGGAATGCAATCAACCCGAATGGAATGGAATGGAATGGAATGGAATGGAATGGAATGGAATGGAGTCAACCCGAAAGGAATGGAACGGAATGGAATGGAATGGAATCAATCCGAATGGAATGGAATGGAATGGAATGGAATCAACCCGAATGGAATATAATGGAATCACCCCGAGTGGAATTGAATGGAATGGAATGGAATCAACGAGAAAGGAATCGAATGAAATGGAATGGAGTGGAATGGAATTGAATGAAATGGAATCAACCCGAATGAAATGGAATGGAATGGAATGGAATCAAAACGAATGGAATGGAATGGAATGGAAAGGAATGGAATGGAATCAAGCCGAAGGGAATGGAATGGAATGGAATCATCCCGAATGGAATGGAATGGAATCAAATGGAATGGAATGGAATGGAATGGAATGGAATCAACCAGAATGGAATGGAATGGAATGCAATTGAATGGAATGGAATCAACACGAATGGAGTGGAATGGAATGGAATGGAATCAACCCGAATGGAATGGAATGGAATAGAATGAAATGGAATATAATGGAATAGAATCACCCCGAAAGGAATGGAATGGAATGGAATGGAATGGAATGCAATGGAAAAACCCCTACTGAAATGGAATGGCATGGAATGGAATGGAATGGAATGGAATGGAATGCAATCAACAGAAAAGGAATGGAATGTAATGTAATGGAATGGATTGGAATCAACACGAATGGCATGGAATGGAATGGAATGGAATGGAATGGAATGGAATGGAATCAACCCGATTGGAATGGAATGCAATGGAATGGAAGGGAATGGAATGGAATGGAGTTAACCCAAATGGAATGGAATGGAATGGAATGGAGTGGAAGGGAATGGAATGGAATGGAATCAACCCGAATGGAATGGAATGGAATGGAATGGAATGGAATAGAATCACCCCGAAAGGAATGGAGTGGAATGGAATGGAACGGAATGGAATGGAATAGAATGATTTGGAATCAACCCGAATGGAATGGAATGGAATGGAATGGAATCAACCCGAAAGGAATATAATGGTATGGAATGGAATTGAATGGAACGGAATGGAATGGAGTCAACCTGAAAGGAATGGAATGGAATGGAATGGAATGGAATGGAATGGAATGGAATCAATCCGAAAGGAATGGAAAGGAATGGAATGGAATGGAATGGAATGGAATGGAATGGAATGGAATCAACACGAATGGAATGGAATGGAATCAACCAGAATAGAATATAATGGAATCAACCCGAGTGGCATTGAATGGAATGGAATGGAAATTACCCGAATGGAATGGAATGGAATGGAATGGAATCAACGAGAATGAAATGGAATGGAATGGAATGGAGTGGAATGGAATTGAATGCAATGGAATCAACCTGAATGGAATGGAATTTAATGGAATGGAATCAAAACGAATGGAATGGAATGGAATGGAATGGAATGGAAAGGAATCAAGCCGAATGGAATGGAATGGAATGGAATCAACCCGAATGGAATGGAATGGAATGCAATTGAATGGAATGGAATCAACACGAATGGAATGGAATGGAAAGGAACGGAATGGAATGGAATCAACCCGAATGGAATGGAATGGAATAGAATGAAATGGAATAGAATGGAATAGAATCACCCCGAAAGGAATGGAATGGAATGGAATGGAATGGAATCAACCCGAATGGAATGGAATGGCATGGAATGGAATGGAATGGAATGGAATGAACCCAAATGGAATGGAATGGAATGGAATCAACACGAATGGAATGGAATGCCTGAAATGGAATGGAATGGAATCAAATCAAATGGAATGGAATGGAATGGAATGGAATGGAATGGAATGGAATGGAATAGAATCACCTTGAAAGGAATGGAATTGAATGGAATGACTTGAAATCAACTCGAATGGGATGCAATGGAATGGAATGGAATGGATTCAACCTGAATGCAATAGAATGGAATGGAATGGCATGGAATGGAGTGGAATGGAATGGAATGGAATGGAATCAACACGAATGGAATGGAATGGAATGGAATAGAATGGAATGGAATGGCATGGAATGGAATGGAATGGCATGGAATGGAATGGAAGTGAATGGAATGGAATCAAACCGAATGGAATGGAATGGAATGGAACGGAATGCAATGGAATGGAGTCAACCCGAAAGGAATGGAACGGAATGGAAAGGAATGGAATGGAATGGAATGGAATCAATCCGAATGGAATGGAATGGCATGGAATGGAGTGGAATGGAAAGGAATGGAATCAACGCGATTGGAATGGAATGGAA
This sequence comes from Pan paniscus, assembly GCF_029289425.2. NCBI lineage: Eukaryota > Metazoa > Chordata > Mammalia > Primates > Hominidae > Pan > Pan paniscus. The sequence continues at coordinate 13,371,915 of NC_085927.1, read as the reverse complement.
TGGAATGGAATGGAATGGAGTTAACCCAAATGGAATGGAACGGAATGGAATGGAAGGGAATGGAATGGAAACTACCCGAATGGAATGGAATGGAATGGAATGGAATGGAATGGAATGGAATAGAATCACCTCGAAAGGAATAGAGTGGAATGGAATGTAACGGAATGAAATGGAATGGAATGACTTGCAATCAACTCGGATGGAATGGAATGGAATGGAATGGATTCAACCTGAATGGAATAGAATGGAATGGAATGGCATGGAATGGAGTGGAATGGAATGGAATGGAATCAACCCGAATGGAATGGAATGGAATGGAACGGAATGGAATGGAATGGAATCAACCCGAATGGAATGGAATGGAATGCAACAGAATGGAATGGAATGGCATGGCATGGAATGGAATGCAATGGAATGGAATGCAATGGAATCAACCCGAATGGAATGGAATGGAATGGAACGGAATGCAATGGAATGGATTCAACCCGAAAGGAATGGAACGGAATGGAAAGGAATGGAATGGAATGGAATGGAATCAATCCGAATGGAATGGAGTGGCATGGAATGGATTGGAACGGAATCAACCCGAATGGAATGGATTGGAATGGAATGGATGTAACACGAAAGGAATGGAATGGAATGGAATGGAATGGAATCAACCCGAATGGAATGGAATGGAATGGAATGGATTCAACCCGAAAGGAATGGAACGGAATGGAATGGAATGGAATGGAATCAATCCGAATGGAATGGAATGGAATGGAATGGAATCAAACCGAATGGAATATAATGGAATCAACCCGAGTGGAATTGAATGGAATTGAATGGAATCAACGAGAAAGGAATCGAATGAAATGGAACGGAGTGGAATGGAATTGAATGGAATGGAATCAACCCGAATGAAATGGAAAGGAATGGAATGGAATCAAAACGAATGGAATGGAATGGAATGGAAAGGAATGGAATGGAATCAAGCCGAATGGAATGGAATGGAATGGAATCATCCCGAATGGAATGGAATGGAATCAAATGGAATGGAATGGAATGGAATGGAATGGAATGGAATCAACCAGAATGGAATGGAATGGAATGCAATTGAATGGAATGGAATCAACCCGAATGGAGTGGAATGGAATGGAATGGAATCAACACGAATGGAATGGAATGGAATAGAGTGAAATGGAATAGAATGGAATAGAAACACCCCGAAAGGAATGGAATGGAATGGAATGGAATGCAATGGTAAAAACCCGACTGAAATGGAATGGCATGGAATGGAATGGAATGGAATGGAATGCAATCAACACAATAGGAATGGAATGTAATGTAATGGAATGGAATGGAATCAACACGAATGGCATGGAATGGAATGGAATGGAATGGAATGGAATGGAATCAACCCGATTGGAATGGAATGGAATGGAATGGAATGGAATGGAATAGAATCACCCCGAAAGGAATGTAGTGGAATGGAATGGAACGGAATGGAATGGAATAGAATGATTTGGAATCAACCCGAATGGAATGGAACGGAATGGAATGGAATCAACCCGAATGGAATGGAACGGAATGGAATGGAATCAACCCGAATGGAATATAATGGTATGGAATGGAATTGAATGGAATGGAATGGAATGGAGTCAACCTGAAAGGAATGGAATGGAATGGAATGGAATGGAATGGAATGGAATGGAATCAACACGAATGGAATGGAATGGAATGGAATGGAATCAACCAGAATAGAATGGAATGTAATGAAATGGAATCAACGAGAATGAAATGGAATGGAATGGAATGGAGTGGAATGGAATTGAATGGAATTGAATCAACCCGAATGGAATGGAATTTAATGGAATGGAATCAAAACGAATGCAATGGAATGGAATGGAATGGAATGGAATGGAATGGAATGGAATGGAAAGGAATCAAGCCGAATGGAATGGAATGGAATGGAATCATCCCCAATGGAATGGAATGGAATGAAATGGAATGGAATGGAATGGAATAAACCCGAATGGAATGGAATGGAATGGAATCAACCCGAGTGGAATGGAATGGAATGGAATGGAATGGAATGGAATGGAATGGAATGGAATGGAATGGAATCAACCCGAATGGAATGGAATGGAATAGAATGAAATGGAATAGAATGGAATAGAATCACCCCGAAAGGAATGGAATGGAATGGAATGGAATAGAGTCAACCCGAATGGAATGGAATGGCATGGAATGGAATGGAATGGAATGGAATGAACCCAAATGGAATGGAATGGAATGGAATCAACACAATTGGAATGGAATGCAGTGGAATGGAATTGAATGGAATCAAATCGAATGGAATGGAATGGAATGGAATGGAATGGAATGGAGTGGAATGGTAAGGAATGGAATCAACCCGATTGGAATGGAATGGAATGGAATGGAATGGAATGGAATGGATTGGAATGGAGTTACCCCAAATGGAATTTAACGGAATGGAATGGAACGGAATGGAATGGAGTCAACCCGAATGGAATGGAATGGAATGGAATGGAATGGAATAGAATCACCCCGAAAGGAATAGAGTGGAATGGAATGGAAAGAAATGGAATGGAATGGAATGACTTGGAATCAACTCGAATGGAATGGAATGGAATGGAATGGAATGGATTCAACCTGAATGGAATAGAATGGAATGGAATGGCATGGAATGGAGTGGAATGGAATGGAATGGAATGGAATCAACACGAATGGAATGGAATGGAATGGAATAGAATGGAATGGAATGGCATGGAATGGAATGGAATGGCATGGAATGGAATGGAAGGGAATGGAATGGAATCAACCCGAATGGAATGGAATGGAATGGAACGGAATGCAATGCAATGGAGTCCACCCGAAAGGAATGGAACGGAATGGAAAGGAATGGAATGGAATGGAATGGAATCAATCCGAATGGAATGGAGTGGCATGGAATGGAGTGGAATGGAAAGGAATGGAATCAACCCGATTGGAATGGAACGGAATGGAATGGAACGGAATGGAATGGAATCAACCCGAATGGAATGGAATGGAATGGAATGGAATGGAATAGAATCACCTGGAAAGGAATAGAGTGGAATGGAATGGAACGGAATGGAATGGAATGGAATGACTTGGAATCAACTCGAATGGAATGGAATGGAATGGAATGGAATGGAATGGATTCAACCTGAATGGAATAGAATGGAATGGAATGGCATGGAATGGAATGGAATGGAATGGAATGGAATCAACCCGAATGGAATGGAATGGAATGGAACGGAAAGGAATGGAATGGAATCAACCCGAATGGAATGGAATGGAATGCCATAGAATGGAATGGAATGGCATGGAATTAAATGGAATGGAATGGAATGGAATGGAATGGAATGGAATGGAATCAACCCGAGTGGAATGGAATGGAATGGAACGGAATGCAATGGAATGGAGTCAACCCGAAAGGAATGGAACGGAATGGAAAGGAATGGAATGGAATGGAATGGAATCAATCCGAATGGAATGGAATGGCATGGAATGGATTGGAACGGAATCAACCCGAATGGAATGGATTGGAATGGAATGGATGTAACAAGAATGGAATGGAATGGAATGGAATGGAATGGAATCAACCCGAATGGAATGGAATGGAATGGAATGGGGTCAACCCGAAAGGAATGGAACGGAATGGAATGGAATGGAATGGAATGGAATCAATCCGAATGGAATGGAATGGAATGGAATGGAATCAACCCGAATGGAATATAATGGAATCAACCCGAGTGGAATGGAATGGAATGGAATGGAATCAACGAGAAAGGAATCGAATGAAATGGAATGGAGTGGAATGGAATTGAATGCAATGGAATCAACCCGAATGGAATGGAATGGAATGGAAGGGAATCAAAACGAATGGAATGGAATGGAATGGAAAGGAATGGAATGGAATCAAGCCGAATGGAATGGAATGGAATGGAATCATCCCGAATGGAATGGAATGGAATCAAATGGAATGGAATGGAATGGAATGGAATCAACCAGAATGGAATGGAATGGAATGCAATTGAATGGAACGGAATCAACCCGAATGGAGTGGAATGGAATGGAATGGAATCAACCCGAATGGAATGGAATGGAATAGAATGAAATGGAATAGAATGGAATAGAATCACCCCGAAAGGAATGGAATGGAATGGAATGGAATGGAATGCAATGGAAAAAACCCGACTGAAATGGAATGGCATGGAATGGAATGGAATGGAATGGAATGCAATCAACACAAAAGGAATGTAATGTAATGTAATGGAATGGAATGGAATCAACACGAATGGCATGGAATGGCATGGAATGGAATGGAATGGAATGGAATGGAATGGAATCAACACGATTGGAATGGAATGGAATGGAGTTAACCCAAATGGAATGGAATGGAGTGGAAGGGAATGGAATGGAATGGAATCAACCCGAATGGAATGGAATGGAATGGAATGGAAAAGAATCACCCCGAAAGGAATGGAGTGGAATGGAATGGAACGGAATGGAATGGAATAGAATGATTTGGAATCAACCCGAATGGAATGGAATGGAATGGAATGGAATCAACCCAAATGGAATATAATGGTATGGAATGGAATTGAATGGAATGGAATGGAATGGAGTCAACCTGAAAGGAATGGAATGGAATGGAATGGAATGGAATGGAGTGGAATGGAATCAATCCGAAAGGAATGGAATGGAATGGAATGGAATGGAATGGAATGGAATGGAATCAACACGAATGGAATGGAATGGAATGAAATGGAATCAACCAGAATAGAATATAATGGAATCAACCCGAGTGGAATTGAATGGAATGGAATGGAAATAACCCGAATGGAATGGAATGTAATGGAATGGAATCAACGAGAATGAAATGGAATGGAATGGAATGGAATGGAATGGAATGGAAAGGAATCAAGCCGAATGGAATGGAATGGAATGGAATCATCCCCAATGGAATGGAATGGAATGAAATGGAATGGAATGGAATGGAATAAACCCGAATGGAATGGAATGGAATGGAATCAACCCGAATGGAATGGAATGGAATGCAATAGAATGGAATGGAATCAACACGAATGCAATGGAATGGAATGGAATGGAATGGAATGGAATCAACCCGAATGGAATGGAATGGAATAGAATGAAATGGAATAGAATGGAATAGAATCACCCCGAAAGGAATGGAATGGAATGGAATGGAATGGAATGGAGTCAACCAAAATGGAATGGAATGGCATGGAATGGAATGGAATGGAATGGAATGGAATGGAATGAACCCAAATGGAATGGAATGGAATGGAATCAACACAAATGGAATGGAATGCAATGGAATGGAATGGAATGGAATCAAATCGAATGGAAAGGAATGGAATGGAATGGAATGGAATGGAATGGAATGAACCCAAATGGAATGGAATGGAATGGAATCAACACAAATGGAATGGAATGCAATGGAATGGAATGGAATGGAATCAAATCGAATGGAATGGAATGTAATGGAATGGAATGGAGTCGAATGGAAAGGAATGGAATCAACCCGATTGGAATGGAATGGAATGGAATGGAATGGAGTGGAATGGAATGTAATGGAATGGAGTTATCCCAAATGGAATGGAACGGAATGGAATGGAACGGAATGGAAAGGAATCAACCCGAATGGAATGGAATGGAATGGAAGGGAATGGAATGGAATGGAATCAACCCGAATGGAATGGAATGGAATGGAAAGGAATGAAATGGAATAGAATGGAATATAATCACCCAGAAAGGAATGGAATATAATGGAATGGAATGGAATGGATTGGAATGGAATGAGCCCGAATGGAATGGAATGGCATGGAATGGAATGGAATGGAATCAACCCAAATGGAATGGAATATAATAGAATGGAATGGAATGGAATCAACACGAATGGCATGGAACGGAATGGAATGGAATGGAATGGAATGGAATGGAATGGAATCAACCAGATTGGAATGGAATGGAATGGAATGGAATGGAATGGAATGGAATGGAGTTAAGCCAAATGGAATGGAATGGAATGGAATGGAGTGGAAGGGAATGGAATGGAATGGAATCAACCCGAATGGAATGGAATGCAATGGAATGGAATGGAATGGAATGGAATAGAATAGAATCACCCGAAAATAATGGAGTGGAATGGAATGGAACGGAATGGAATGGAATAGAATGATTTGGAATCAACCCGAATGTAATGGAATGGAATGGAATGGAATGGATGTAACACGAATGGAATGGAATGGAATGGAATGGAATGGAATGGAATCAACCCGAATGGAATGGAAAGGAATGGAATGGAATGGAATGGAATGGAGACAACCTGTAAGGAATGGAATGGAATGGAATGGAATGGAAACAAATCGAATGGAATGGAATTGAATGGAATGGAATGGAATGGAATCAACACGGTTGGAATGGAATGGAATGGAATGGAATGGATTGGAATGCAATGGAGTCAACCTCAAAGGAATGGAATGGAATGGAATGGAGTCAACCTGTAAGGAATGGAATGGAATGGAATGGAATGGAATGGAATGGAACAGAAACAACCGGAAAGGAATGCAATGGAATGGAATGGAATGGAATGGAATGGAATCAACCCGAATGGAAAGGAATGCAATGGAATCAACCCGAATGGAATGGAATGGATTGGAATGCAATCAAAACGAATGGAATGGAATGGAATGGAAATGAATGGAATGGAATCAAGCCGAATGGAATGGAATGGAATGGAATCATCCCGAATGGAAAGGAATGGAATCAAATGGAATGGAATGGAATGGAATAAAACCGAATGGAATGGAATGGTATGGAATGGAATGGAATGGAATCAACCCGAATGGAATGGAATGGAATGCAATTGAATGGAATGGAATCAACCCGAATGGAGTGGAATGGAATGGAATGGAATCAACCCGAATGCAATGGAATGGAATGGAATAGAATGAAATGGAATAGAATGGAATGGAATCACCCCGAAAGGAATGGAATGGAATGTCATGGAATGGAATGGAATGGAATGAACCCGAATGGAATGGAATGGCATGGAATGGAATGGAATGGAATGGAATGGAATGGAATGGAATCAACCCAAATGGAATGCAATATAATGGAATGGAATGGAATGGAATCAACACGAATGGCATGGAATGGAATGGAATGGAATGGAATGGAATCAACCCGATTGGAATGGAATGGAATGGAATGGAATGGAATGGAGTTATGTCAAATGGAATGGAATGGAATGGAATGTAATGGAGTGGAAGGGAATGCAATGGAATGGAATCAACACGAATGGAATGGAATGCAATGGAATGGAATGGAATGGAATGGAATAGAATCACCCGAAAGGAATGGAGTGTAATGGAATGGAACGGAATGGAATGGAATAGAATGATTTGGAATAAACCCGAATGGAATGGAATGGAATGGAATGGAATGGAATGGGTGTAACACGAATGGAATGGAATGGAATGGAATGGAATGGAATGGAATGGAGTCAACCTGTAAGGAATGGAATGGAATGGAATGGAATGGAGTCAACCTGTAAGGAATGGAATGGAATGGAAAGGAATGGAATGGAATGGAATGGAAACAAATCGAATGGAATGGAATGGAATGGAATGGAGTCAACCTCAAAGGAATGGAATGGAATGGAATGGAATGAAATGGAATGGAATGAAATGGAATAGAATGGAATAGAATCACCACGAAAGGAATGGAATGGAATTGAATGGCATGGAATGGATTGGAACGGAATCAACCCGAATGGAATGGATTGGAATGGAATGGATGTAACACGAATGGAATGGAATGGAATGGCATGGAATGGAATGGAATCAACCCGAATGGAATGGAATGGAATGGAATGGAATGGAATGGAGTCAACCCGAAAGGAATGGAACGGAATGGAATGGAATGGAATGGAATGGAATCAATCCGAATGGAATGGAATGGAATGGAATGGAATGGAATGGAATGGAATGGAATCAACCCGAATGGAATATAATGGAATCACCCCGAGTGGAATTCAATGGAATGGAATGGAATCAACGAGAAAGGAATCGAATGAAATGGAATGGAGTGGAATGGAATTGAATAGAATGGAATCAACCCGAATGAAATGGAATGGAATGGAATGGAATCAAAACGAATGGAATGGAATGGAACGGAAAGGAATGGAATGGAATCAAGCCGAATGGAATGGAATGGATTGGAATCAACACGAATGGCATGGAATGGAATCAAATGGAATGGAATGGAATGGAATGGAATGGAATGGAATGGTATGGAATGGAATGGAATCAACCCGATTGGAATGGAATGGAATGGAATGGAAGGGAATGGAATGGAATGGAGTTAACCCAAATGGAATGGAATGGAATGGAATGGAGTGGAAGGGAATGGAATGGAATGGAATCAACCCGAATGGAATGGAATGGAATGGAATGGAATAGAATCACCCCGAAAGGAATGGAGTGGAATGGAATGGAACGGAATGGAATGGAATAGAATGATTCGGAATCAACCCGAATGGAATGGAATGGAATGGAATGGAATCAACCCGAATGGAATATAATGGTATGGAATGGAATTGAATGGAATGGAGTCAACCTGAAAGGAATGGAATGGAATGGAATGGAATGGAATGGAATGGAATCAATCCGAAAGGAATGGAATGGAATGGAATGGAATGGAATGGAATGGAATGGAATGGAATCAACACGAATGGAATGGAAAGGAATCAACCAGAATAGAATATAATGGAATCAACCCGAGTGGCATTGAATGGAATGGAATGGAAATAACCCGAATGGAATGGAATGGAATGGAATGGAATCAACGAGAATGAAATGGAATGGAATGGAATGGAGTGGAATGGAATTGAATGCAATGGAATCAACACGAATGGAATGGAATTTAATGGAATGGAAACAAAACGAATGGAATGGAATGGAATGGAATGGAATGGAATGGAATGGAATGGAATGGAAAGGAATCAAGCCGAATGGAATGGAATGGAATGGAATCAACCCGAATGGAATGGAATGGAATGCAATTGAATGGAATGGAATCAACAGGAATGGAATGGAATGGAATGGAATGGAATGGAATCAACCCGAATGGAATGGAATGGAATAGAATGAAATGGAATAGAATGGAATAGAATCACCCCGAAAGGAATGGAATGGAATGGAATGGAATGGAATCAACCCGAATGGAATGGAATCGCATGGAATGGAATGGAATGGAATGGAATGAACCCAAATGGAATGGAATGGAATGGAATCAACACGAATGGAATGGAATGCCTGGAATGGAATGGAATGGAATCAAATCGAATGGAATGGAATGGAATGGAATGGAGTGGAGTGGAATGGAAAGGAATGGAATCAACCCGATTGGAATGGAATGGAATGGAATGGAATGGATTGGAATGGAGTTAACCCAAATGGAAAGGAACGGAATGGAATGGAACGGAATGGAATGGAATCAACCCGAATGGAATGGAATGGAATGGAATGGATGTAACAAGAATGGAATGGAATGGAATGGAATGGAATGGAATCAACGCGAATGGAATGGAATGGAATGGAATGGAGTCAACCCGAAAGGAATGGAACGGAATGGAATGGAATGGAATGGAATGGAATCAATCCGAATGGAATGGAATGGAATGGAATGGAACCAACCCGAATGGAATATAATGGAATCAACCCGAGTGGAATTGAATGGAATGGAATGGAATCAACGAGAAAGGAATCGAATGAAATGGAATGGAGTGGAATGGAATTGAATGCAATGGAATCAACACGAATGAAATGGAATGGAATGGAATGGAATCAAAACGAATGGAATGGAATGGAATGGAAAGGAATGGAATGGAATCAAGCCGAATGGAATGGAATGGAATGGAATCATCCCGAATGGAATGGAATGGAATCAAATGGAATGGAATGGAATGGAATGGAATGGAATGGAATGGAATCAACCAGAATGGAATGGAATGGAATGCAATTGAATGGAATGGAATCAACCCGAATGGAGTGGAATGGAATGGAATGGAATCAACCCGAATGGAATGGAATGGAATAGAATGAAATGGAATAGAATGGAATAGAATCACCCCGAAAGGAATGGAATGGAATGGAATGGAATGCAATGGAAAAAACTCGACTGAAATGGAATGGCATGGAATGGAATGGAATGGAATGGAATGCAATCAACACAAAAGGAATGGAATGTAATGTAATGGAATGGAATGGAATCAACACGAATGGCATGGAATGGAATGGAATGGAATGGAATGGAATGGAATGGAATCAACACGATTGGAATGGAATGGAATGGAGTTAACCCAAATGGAATGGAATGGAATGGAATGGAGTGGAAGGGAATGGAATGGAATGGAATCAACCCGAATGGAATGGAATGGAATGGAATGGAATGGAATGGAATGGAAAAGAATCACCCCGAAAGGAATGGAGTGGAATGGAATGGAACGGAATGGAATGGAATAGAATGATTTGGAATCAACCCGAATGGAATGGAATGGAATGGAATGGAATCAACCCGAATGGAATATAATGGTATGGAATGGAATTGAATGGAATGGAATGGAATGGAGTCAACCTGAAAGGAATGGAATGGAATGGAATGGAATGGAATGGAATGGAATGGAATCAATCCGAAAGCAAAGGAATGGAATGGAATGGAATGGAATGGAATGGAATGGAATGGAATGGAATCAACACGAATGGAATGGAATGGAATGGAATGGAATCAACCAGAATAGAATATAATGGAATCAACCCGAGTGGAATTGAATGGAATGGAATGGAAAAAACCCGAATGAAATGGAATGTAATGGAATGGAATCAACGAGAATGAAATGGAATGGAATGGAATGGAATGGAATGGAATGGAAAGGAATCAACCCGAATGGAATGGAATGGAATGGAATCATCCCCAATGGAATGGAATGGAATGAAATGGAATGGAATGGAATGGAATCAACCCGAATGGAATGGAATGGAATGCAATAGAATGGAATGGAATCAACTCGAATGGAATGGAATGGAATGGAATGGAATGGAATGGAATCAACCCGAATGGAATGGAATGGAATAGAATGAAATGGAATAGAATGGAATAGAATCACCCCGAAAGTAATGGAATGGAATGGAATGGAATGGAATGGAATGGAATGGAATGGAATGGATTGGAATGGAGTTAACCCAAATGGAATTTAACGGAATGGAATGGAACGGAATGGAAAGGAATCAACCCGAATGGAATGGAATGGAATGGAATGGAATGGAATAGAATCACCCCGAAAGGAATAGAGTGGAATGGAATGGAAAGGAATGGAATGGAATGGAATGACTTGGAATCAACTCGAATGGAATGGAATGGAATGGAATGGAATGGAATAGATGCAACCTGAATGGAATAGAATGGAATGGAATGGCATGGAATGGAGTGGAATGGAATGGAATGGAATGGAATCAACACGAATGGAATGGAATGGAATGGAATAGAATGGAATGGAATGGCATGGAATGGAATGGAATGGCATGGAATGGAATGGAAGGGAATGGAAGGGAATCAACCCGAATGGAATGGAATGGAATGGAACGGAATGCAATGCAATGGAGTCCACCCGAAAGGAATGGAACGGAATGGAAAGGAATGGTATGGAATGGAATGGAATCAATCCGAATGGAATGGAATGTCATGGAATGGAGTGGAATGGAAAGGAATGGAATCAACCCGATTGGAATGGAACGGAATGGAATGGAACGGAATGGAATGGAATCAACCCGAACGGAATGGAATGGAATGGAATAGAATCACCTGGAAAGGAATAGAGTGGAATGGAATGGAACGGAATGGAATGGAATGGAATGACTTGGAATCAACTCGAATGGAATGGAATGGAATGGATTCAATCTGAATGGAATAGAATGGAATGGAATGGCATGGAATGGAGTGGAATGGAATGGAATGGAATCAACCCGAATGGAATGGAATGGAATGGAACGGAATGGAATGGAATGGAATCAACCCGAATGGAATGGAATGGAATGCAATAGAATGGAATGGAATGGCATGGAATGGAATGGAATTGAATGGAATGGAATGGAATGGAATGGAATGGAATCAACCCGAATGGAATGGAATGGAATGGAACGGAATGCAATGGAATGGAGTCAACCCGAAAGGAATGGAACGGAATGGAAAGGAATGGAATGGAATCAATCCGAATGGAATGGAATGGCATGGAATGGATTGGAACGGAATCAACCCGAATGGAATGGATTGGAATGGAATGGATGTAACAAGAATGGAATGGAATGGAATGGAATGGAATCAACCCGAATGGAATGGAATGGAATGGAATGGAGTCAACCCGAAAGGAATGGAACGGAATGGAATGGAATGGAATGGAATGGAATCAATCCGAATGGAATGGAATGGAATGGAATGGAATCAACCCGAATGGAATATAATGGAATCAACCCGAGTGGAATTGAATGGAATGGAATGGAATCAACGAGAAAGGAATCGAATGAAATGGAATGGAGTGGAATGGAATTGAATGCAATGGAATCAACCCGAATGAAATGGAATGGAATGGAATGGAATCAAAACGAATGGAATGGAATGGAATGGAAGGGAATGGAATGGAATCAAGCCGAATGGAATGGAATGGAATGGAATCATCCCGAATGGAATGGAATGGAATCAAATGGAATGGAATGGAATGGAATGGAATGGAATGGAATGGAATCAACCAGAATGGAATGGAATGGAATTGAATGGAATGGAATCAACCCGAATATAGTGGAATGGAATGGAATGGAATCAACACGAATGGAATGGAATGGAATAGAATGAAATGGAATAGAATGGAATAGAATCACCCCGAAAGGAATGGAATGGAATGGAATGGAATGCAATGGAAAAAACCCGACTGAAATGGAATGGCATGGAATGGAATGGAATGGAATGGAATGCAATCAACACAAAAGGAATGGATTGTAATGTAATGTAATGGAATGGAATCAACACGAATGGCATGGAATGGAATGGAATGGAATGGAATGGAATGGAATCAACACGATTGGAATGGAATGGAATGGAGTTACCCCAAATGGAATGGAATGGAATGGAATGGAGTGGAAGGGAATGGAATGGAATGGAATCAACCCGAATGGAATGGAATGGAATGGAATGGAATGGAATGGAATAGAATCACCCCGAAAGGAATGGAGTGGAATGGAATGGAACGGAATGGAATGGAATAGAATGATTTGGAATCAACCCGAATGGAATGGAATGGAATGGAATGGAATCAACCCGAATGGAATATAATGGTATGGAATGGAATTGAAAGGAATGGAATGGAATGGAGTCAACCTGAAAGGAATGGAATGGAATGGAATGGAATGGAATGGAATGGAATGGAATGGAATGGAATCAATCCGAAAGGAATGGAATGGAATGGAATGGAATGGAATGGAATGGAATGGAATGGAATCAACACGAATGGAATGGAATGGAATGGAATGGAATCAACCAGAATAGAATATAATGGAATCAACCCGAGTGGAATTGAATGGAATGGAATGGAAATAACCCGAATGGAATGGAATGTAATGGAATGGAATCAACGAGAATGAAATGGAATGGAATGGAATGGAATGGAATGGAATGGAAAGGAATCAAGCCGAATGGAATGGAATGGAATGGAATCATCCCCAATGGAATGGAATGGAATGAAATGGAATGGAATGGAATGGAATAAACCCGAATGGAATGGAATGGAATGGATTCAACCCGAATGGAATGGAATGGAATGCAATAGAATGGAATGGAATCAACACGAATGGAATGGAATGGAATGGAATGGAATGGAATGGAATGGAATGGAATGGAATGGAATGGAATCAACCCGAATGGAATGGAATGGAATAGAATGAAATGGAATAGAATGGAATAGAATCACCCCGAAAGGAATGGAATGGAATGGAATGGAATGGAATGGAATGGAGTCAACCAAAATTGAATGGAATGGCATGGAATGGAATGGAATGAACCCAAATGGAATGAAATGGAATGGAATCAACACAAATGGAATGGAATGCAATGGAATGGAATGGAATGGAATCAAATCGAATGGAATGGAATGGAATGGAATGGAATGGAATGGAGTGGAATGGAAAGGAATGGAATCAACCCGATTGGAATGGAATGGAATGGAATGGAATGGAGTGGAATGGAACGGAATGGAATGGAGTTAACCCAAATGGAATGGAACGGAATGGAATGGAACGGAATGGAATGGAATCAACCCGAATGGAATGGAATGGAATGGAATGGAATGGAATGGAATGGAATGGAATCAACCCGAATGGAATGGAATGGAATGGAAAAGAATGAAATGGAATAGAATGGAATAGAATCACCCCGAAAGGAATGGAATGGAATGGAATGGAATGGAATGGAATGGATTGGAATGGAATGAACCCGAATGGAATGGAATGGCATGGAATGGAATGGAATGGAATCAACACGAATGGCATGGAACGGAATGGAATGGAATGGAATGGAATGGAATGGAATGGAATGGAATGGAATCAACCAGATTGGAATGGAATGGAATGGAATGGAATGGAATGGAATGGAATGGAGTTAAGCCAAATGGAATGGAATGGAATGGAATGGAGTGGTAGGGAATGGAATGGAATGGAATCAACCCGAATGGAATGGAATGCAATGGAATGGAATGGAATCGAATGGAATTGAATCACCCAAAAGGAATGGAGTGGAATGGAATGGAACGGAATGGAATGGAATAGAATGATTTGGAATCAACCCGAATGTAATGGAATGGAATGGAATTGAATGGATGTAACACGAATGGAATGGAATGGAATGGAATGGAATGGAATGGAATGGAATGGAATGGAATGGAATCAACCCGAATGGAATGGAAAGGAATGGAATGGAATGGAATGGAATGGAGACAACCTGTAAGGAATGGAATGGAATGGAATGGAATGGAATGGAATGGAAACAAATCGAATGGAATGGAATGGAATGGAATGGAATGGAATGAAATCAACACGATTGGAATGGAATGGAATGGAATGGAATGGATTGGAATGCAATGGAGTCAACCCTAATGGAAAGGAATGCAATGGAATCAACCCGAATGGAATGGAATGGAATGGAATGGAATCAAAACGAATGGAATGGAATGGAATGGAAATGAATGGAATGGAATCAAGCCGAATGGAATGGAATGGAATGGAATCATCCCGAATGGAAAGGAATGGAATCAAATGGAATGGAATGGAATGGAATAAAACCGAATGGAATGGAATGGAATGGAATGGAATGGAATGGAATCAACCCGAATGGAATGGAATAGAATGCAATTGAATGGAATGGAATCAACCCGAATGGAATGGAATGGAATGGAATGGAATCAACCCGAATGCAATGGAATGGAATGGAATAGAATGAAATGGAATAGAATGGAATAGAATCACCCCGAAAGGAATGGAATGGAATGGAATGGAATGGAATCAACCCGATTGGAATGGAATGGAATGGAATGCAATGGAATGGAGTTAAGCCAAATGGAATGGAATGGAATGGAATGGAGAGGAAGGGAATGGAATGGAATTGAATCAACACGAATGGAATGGAATGCAATGGAATGGAATGGAATGGAATGGAATAGAATCACCTGAAAGGAATGGAGTGGAATGGAATGGAACGGAATGGAATGGAATAGAATGATTTGGAATCAACCCGAATGGAATGGAATGGAATGGAATGGAATGGAATGGAATGGATGTAACACGAATGGAATGGAATGGAATGGAATGGAATGGAATGGAATGGAATGGAATGGAATGGAATGGAGTCAACCTGTAAGGAATGGAATGGAATGGAATGGAATGGAGTGGAATGGAGTCAACCTGTAAGGAATGGAATGGAATGGAATGGAAACAAATCGAATTGAAAGGAATGGAATGGAATGGAGTCAACCTCAAAGGAATGGAATGGAATGGAATGCAATGGAATGAAATGGAATGGAATGAAATGGAATAGAATGGAGTAGAATCACCACGAATGGAATGGAATGGAACGGAATGGAATGGAATCAACCCGAATGGAATGGAATGGAATGGAATGGAATGGAATGGAATGGAGTCAACCCGAAAGGAATGGAACGGAATGGAATGGAATGGAATCAATCCGAATGGAATGGAATGGAATGGAATGGAATGGAATGGAATCAACCCGAATGGAATATAATGGAATCACCCCGAGTGGAATTGAATGGAATGGAATGGAATCAACGAGAAAGGAATCGAATGAAATGGAATGGAGTGGAATGGAATTGAATGAAATGGAATCAACCCGAATGAAATGGAATGGAATGGAATGGAATCAAAACGAATGGAATGGAATGGAATGGAAAGGAATGGAATGGAATCAAGCCGAATGGAATGGAATGGAATGGAATCATCCCGAATGGAATGGAATGGAATCAAATGGAATGGAATGGAATGGAATGGAATGGAATCAACCAGAATGGAATGGAATGGAATGCAATTGAATGGAATGGAATCAACCCGAATGGAGTGGAATGGAATGGAATGGAATCAACCCGAATGGAATGGAATGGAATAGAATGAAATGGAATATAATGGAATAGAATCACCCCGAAAGGAATGGAATGGAATGGAATGGAATGGAATGCAATGGAAAAAACCCGACTGAAATGGAATGGCATGGAATGGAATGGAATGGAATGGAATGGAATGCAATCAACAGAAAAGGAATGTAATGTAATGTAATGGAATGGATTGGAATCAACACGAATGGCATGGAATGGAATGGAATGGAATGGAATGGAATGGAATGGAATGGAATCAACCCGATTGGAATGGAATGGAATGGAATGGAAGGGAATGGAATGGAATGGAGTTAACCCAAATGGAATGGAATGGAATGGAATGGAGTGGAAGGGAATGGAATGGAATGGAATCAACCCGAATGGAATGGAATGGAATGGAATGGAATGGAATAGAATCACCCCGAAAGGAATGGAGTGGAATGGAATGGAACGGAATGGAATGGAATAGAATGATTTGGAATCAACCCGAATGGAATGGAATGGAATGGAATGGAATCAACCCGAAAGGAATATAATGGTATGGAATGGAATTGAATGGAACGGAATGGAATGGAGTCAACCTGAAAGGAATGGAATGGAATGGAATGGAATGGAATGGAATGGAATGGAATCAATCCGAAAGGAATGGAAAGGAATGGAATGGAATGGAATGGAATGGAATGGAATGGAATCAACACGAATGGAATGGAATGGAATCAACCAGAATAGAATATAATGGAATCAACCCGAGTGGCATTGAATGGAATGGAATGGAAATTACCCGAATGGAATGGAATGGAATGGAATGGAATCAACGAGAATGAAATGGAATGGAATGGAATGGAGTGGAATGGAATTGAATGCAATGGAATCAACCTGAATGGAATGGAATTTAATGGAATGGAATCAAAACGAATGGAATGGAATGGAATGGAATGGAATGGAAAGGAATCAAGCCGAATGGAATGGAATGGAATGGAATCAACCCGAATGGAATGGAATGGAATGCAATTGAATGGAATGGAATCAACACGAATGGAATGGAATGGAAAGGAATGGAATGGAATGGAATCAACCCGAATGGAATGGAATGGAATAGAATGAAATGGAATAGAATGGAATAGAATCACCCCGAAAGGAATGGAATGGAATGGAATGGAATGGAATCAACCCGAATGGAATGGAATGGCATGGAATGGAATGGAATGGAATGGAATGAACCCAAATGGAATGGAATGGAATGGAATCAAAACGAATGGAATGGAATGCCTGAAATGGAATGGAATGGAATCAAATCGAATGGAAAGGAATGGAATGGAATGGAGTGGAGTGGAATGGAAAGGAATGGAATCAACCCGATTGGAATGGAATGGAATGGAATGGAATGGAATGGAATAGAATCACCTTGAAAGGAATAGAGTGGAATGGAAAGCAAAGGAATGGAATTGAATGGAATGACTTGAAATCAACTCGAATGGGATGCAATGGAATGGAATGGAATGGATTCAACCTGAATGCAATAGAATGGAATGGAATGGCATGGAATGGAGTGGAATGGAATGGAATGGAATGGAATCAACACGAATGGAATGGAATGGAATGGAATAGAATGGAATGGAATGGCATGGAATGGAATGGAATGGAATGGCATGGAATGGAATGGAAGTGAATGGAATGGAATCAACCCGAATGGAATGGAATGGAATGGAACGGAATGCAATGGAATGGAGTCAACCCGAAAGGAATGGAATGGAATGGAAAGGAATGGAATGGAATGGAATGGAATCAATCCGAATGGAATGGAATGGCATGGAATGGAGTGGAATGGAAAGGAATGGAATCAACGCGATTGGAATGGAATGGAATGGAATGGAATGGAATGGAATGGAATGGAGTTAACCCAAATGGAATGGAACGGAATGGAATGGAAGGGAATGGAATGGAAACTACCCGAATGGAATGGAATGGAATGGAATGGAATGGAATGGAATGGAATAGAATCACCTCGAAAGGAATAGAGTGGAATGGAATGTAACGGAATGAAATGGAATGGAATGACTTGCAATCAACTCGAATGGAATGGAATGGAATGGAATGGATTCAACCTGAATGGAATAGAATGGAATGGAATGGCATGGAATGGAGTGGAATGGAATGGAATGGAATCAACCCGAATGGAATGGAATGGAATGGAACGGAATGGAATGGAATGGAATCAACCCGAATGGAATGGAATGGAATGCAACAGAATGGAATGGAATGGCATGGCATGGAATGGAATGGAATGGAATGGAATGCAATGGAATCAACCCGAATGGAATGGAATGGAATGGAACGGAATGCAATGGAATGGATTCAACACGAAAGGAATGGAACGGAATGGAAAGGAATGGAATGGAATGGAATGGAATCAATCCGAATGGAATGGAGTGGCCTGGAATGGATTGGAACGGAATCAACCCGAATGGAATGGATTGGAATGGAATGGATGTAACACGAAAGGAATGGAATGGAATGGAATGGAATGGAATCAACCCGAATGGAATGGAATGGAATGGAATGGATTCAACCCGAAAGGAATGGAACGGAATGGAATGGAATGGAATGGAATCAATCCGAATGGAATGGAATGGAATGGAATGGAATCAAACCGAATGGAATATAATGGAATCAACCCGAGTGGAATTGAATGGAATTGAATGGAATCAACGAGAAAGGAATCGAATGAAATGGAACGGAGTGGAATGGAATTGAATGGAATGGAATCAACCCGAATGAAATGGAATGGAATGGAATGGAATCAAAACGAATGGAATGGAATGGAATGGAAAGGAATGGAATGGAATCAAGCCGAATGGAATGGAATGGAATGGAATCATCCCGAATGGAATGGAATGGAATCAAATGGAATGGAATGGAATGGAATGGAATGGAATGGAATCAACCAGAATGGAATGGAATGGAATGCAATTGAATGGAATGGAATCAACCCGAATGGAGTGGAATGGAATGGAATGGAATCAACACGAATGGAATGGAATGGAATAGAGTGAAATGGAATAGAATGGAATAGAAACACCCCGAAAGGAATGGAATGGAATGGAATGGAATGCAATGGTAAAAACCCGACTGAAATGGAATGGCATGGAATGGAATGGAATGGAATGGAATGCAATCAACACAATAGGAATGGAATGTAATGTAATGGAATGGAATGGAATCAACACGAATGGCATGGAATGGAATGGAATGGAATGGAATGGAATGGAATGGAATCAACCCGATTGGAATGGAATGGAATGGAATGGAATGGAATGGAATGGAATGGAATGGAATGGAATGGAGTTAACCCAAATGGAATGGAAGGGAATGGAATGGAGGGGAAGGGAATGGAATGGAATGGAATCAACCCGAATGGAATGGAATGGAATGGAATGGAATGGAATGGAATAGAATCACCCCGAAAGGAATGTAGTGGAATGGAATGGAACGGAATGGAATGGAATAGAATGATTTGGAATCAACCCGAATGGAATGGAACGGAATGGAATGGAATCAACCCGAATGGAATATAATGGTATGGAATGGAATTGAATGGAATGGAATGGAATGGAGTCAACCTGAAAGGAATGGAATGGAATGGAATGGAATGGAATGGAATGGAATGGAATCAACACGAATGGAATGGAATGGAATGGAATGGAATCAACCAGAATAGAATGGAATGTAATGAAATGGAATCAACGAGAATGAAATGGAATGGAATGGAATGGAGTGGAATGGAATTGAATGGAATGGAATCAACCCGAATGGAATGGAATTTAATGGAATGGAATCAAAACGAATGCAATGGAATGGAATGGAATGGAATGGAATGGAATGGAATGGAATGGAAAGGAATCAAGCCGAATGGAATGGAATGGAATGGAATCATCCCCAATGGAATGGAATGGAATGAAATGGAATGGAATGGAATGGAATGGAATAAACCCGAATGGAATGGAATGGAATGGAATCAACCCGAATGGAATGGAATGGAATGGAATGGAATGGAATGGAATGGAATGGAATGGAATCAACCCGAATGGAATGGAATGGAATAGAATGAAATGGAATAGAATGGAATAGAATCACCCCGAAAGGAATGGAATGGAATGGAATGGAATAGAGTCAACCCGAATGGAATGGACTGGCATGGAATGGAATGGAATGGAATGGAATGAACCCAAATGGAATGGAATGGAATGGAATCAACACGAATGGAATGGAATGCAGTGGAATGGAATGGAATGGAATCAAATCGAATGGAATGGAATGGAATGGAATGGAATGGAATGGAATGGAGTGGAATGGTAAGGAATGGAATCAACCCGATTGGAATGGAATGGAATGGAATGGAATGGAATGGAATGGATTGGAATGGAGTTAACCCAAATGGAATTTAACGGAATGGAATGGAATGGAATGGAATGGAATGGAATCAACACGAATGGAATGGAATGGAATGGAATAGAATGGAATGGAATGGCATGGAATGGAATGGAATGGCATGGAATGGAATGGAAGGGAATGGAATGGAATCAACCCGAATGGAATGGAATGGAATGGAACGGAATGCAATGCAATGGAGTCCACCCGAAAGGAATGGAACGGAATGGAAAGGAATGGAATGGAATGGAATGGAATCAATCCGAATGGAATGGAATGGCATGGAATGGAGTGGAATGGAAAGGAATGGAATCAACCCGATTGGAATGGAACGGAATGGAATGGAACGGAATGGAATGGAATCAACCCGAATGGAATGGAATGGAATGGAATGGAATGGAATAGAATCACCTGGAAAGGAATAGAGTGGAATGGAATGGAACGGAATGGAATGGAATGGAGTGACTTGGAATCAACTCGAATGGAATGGAATGGAATGGAATGGAATGGAATGGATTCAACCTGAATGGAATAGAATGGAATGGAATGGCATGGAATGGAGTGGAATGGAATGGAATGGAATCAACCCGAATGGAATGGAATGGAATGGAACGGAATGGAATGGAATGGAATCAACCCGAATGGAATGGAATGGAATGCCATAGAATGGAATGGAATGGCATGGAATTAAATGGAATGGAATGGAATGGAATGGAATGGAATGGAATCAACCCGAATGGAATGGAATGGAATGGAACGGAATGCAATGGAATGGAGTCAACCCGAAAGGAATGGAACGGAATGGAAAGGAATGGAATGGAATGGAATGGAATCAATCCGAATGGAATGGAATGGCATGGAATGGATTGGAACGGAATCAACCCGAATGGAATGGATTGGAATGGAATGGATGTAACAAGAATGGAATGGAATGGAATCAACCCGAATGGAATGGAATGGAATGGAATGGGGTCAACCCGAAAGGAATGGAAAGGAATGGAATGGAATGGAATGGAATGGAATCAATCCGAATGGAATGGAATGGAATGGAATGGAATCAACCCGAATGGAATATAATGGAATCAACCCGAGTGGAATGGAATGGAATGGAATGGAATCAACGAGAAAGGAATCGAATGAAATGGAATGGAGTGGAATGGAATTGAATGCAATGGAATCAACCCGAATGGAATGGAATGGAATGGAATGGAATCAAAACGAATGGAATGGAATGGAAAGGAAAGGAATGGAATGGAATCAAGCCGAATGGAATGGAATGGAATGGAATCATCCCGAATGGAATGGAATGGAATCAAATGGAATGGAATGGAATGGAATGGAATCAACCAGAATGGAATGGAATGGAATGCAATTGAATGGAACGGAATCAACCCGACTGGAGTGGAATGGAATGGAATGGAATCAACCCGAATGGAATGGAATGGAATAGAATGAAATGGAATAGAATGGAATAGAATCACCCCGAAAGGAATGGAATGGAATGGAATGGAATGCAATGGAAAAAACCCGACTGAAATGGAATGGCATGGAATGGAATGGAATGGAATGGAATGCAATCAACACAAAAGGAATGTAATGTAATGTAATGGAATGGAATGGAATCAACAGGAATGGCATGGAATGGCATGGAATGGAATGGAATGGAATGGAATGGAATCAACACGATTGGAATGGAATGGAATGGAGTTAACCCAAATGGAATGGAATGGAGTGGAAGGGAATGGAATGGAATGGAATCAACCCGAATGGAATGGAATGGAATGGAATGGAAAAGAATCACCCCGAAAGGAATGGAGTGGAATGGAATGGAACGGAATGGAATGGAATAGAATGATTTGGAATCAACCCGAATGGAATGGAATGGAATGGAATGGAATCAACCCGAATGGAATATAATGGTATGGAATGGAATTGAATGGAATGGAATGGAATGGAGTCAACCTGAAAGGAATGGAATGGAATGGAATGGAATGGAATGGAGTGGAATGGAATCAATCCGAAAGGAATGGAATGGAATGGAATGGAATGGAATGGAATGGAATCAACACGAATGGAATGGAATGGAATGAAATGGAATCAACCAGAATAGAATATAATGGAATCAACCCGAGTGGAATTGAATGGAATGGAATGGAAATAACCCGAATGGAATGGAATGTAATGGAATGGAATCAACGAGAATGAAATGGAATGGAATGGAATGGAATGGAATGGAATGGAAAGGAATCAAGCCGAATGGAATGGAATGGAATGGAATCAACGAGAATGAAATGGAATGGAATGGAATGGAATGGAATGGAATGGAATAAACCCGAATGGAATGGAATGGAATGGAATCAACCCGAATGGAATGGAATGGAATGCAATAGAATGGAATGGAATCAACACGAATGCAATGGAATGGAATGGAATGGAATGGAATGGAATCAACCCGAATGGAATGGAATGGAATAGAATGAAATGGAATAGAATGGAATAGAATCACCCCGAAAGGAATGGAATGGAATGGAATGGAATGGAATGGAGTCAACAAAAATGGAATGGAATGGCATGGAATGGAATGGAATGGAATGGAATGGAATGGAATGGAATGAACCCAAATGGAATGGAATGGAATGGAATCAACACAAATGGAATGGAATGCAATGGAATGGAATGGAATGGAATCAAATCGAATGGAAAGGAATGGAATGGAATGGAATGGAATGGAATGGAATGAACCCAAATGGAATGGAATGGAATGGAATCAACACAAATGGAATGGAATGCAATGGAATGGAATGGAATGGAATCAAATCGAATGGAATGGAATGTAATGGAATGGAATGGAGTGGAATGGAAAGGAATGGAATCAACCCGATTGGAATGGAATGGAATGGAATGGAATGGAGTGGAATGGAATGTAATGGAATGGAGTTATACCAAATGGAATGGAACGGAATGGAATGGAACGGAATGGAAAGGAATCAACCCGAATGGAATGGAATGGAATGGAATGGAATGGAATGGAATGGAATCAACCCGAATGGAATGGAATGGAATGGAAAAGAATGAAATGGAATAGAATGGAATATAATCACCCCGAAAGGAATGGAATGTAATGGAATGGAATGGAATGGATTGGAATGGAATGAGCCCGAATGGAATGGAATGGCATGGAATGGAATGGAATGGAATCAACCCAAATGGAATGGAATATAATAGAATGGAATGGAATGGAATCAACACGAATGGCATGGAACGGAATGGAATGGAATGGAATGGAATGGAATGGAATGGAATCAACCAGATTGGAATGGAATGGAATGGAATGGAATGGAATGGAATGGAATGGAGTTAAGCCAAATGGAATGGAATGGAATGGAATGGAGTGGAAGGGAATGGAATGGAATGGAATCAATCCGATTGGAATGGAATCGAATGGAATGGAATGGAGTGGAATGGAATGGAATGGAATGGAGTTAACCCAAATGGAATGGAACGGAATGGAATGGAGCGGAATGGAATGGAATCAACCCAAATGGAATGGAATGGAATGGAATGGAATGGAATGGAATGGAATGGAATCAACCCGAATGGAATGGAATGGAATGGAAAAGAATGAAATGGAATAGAATGGAGTAGAATAACCCCGAAAGGAATGGAATGGAATGGAATGGAATGGAATGGAATGGAATGGATTGGAATGGAATGAACCGGAATGGAATGGAATGGCATGGAACGGAATGGAATGGAATCAACCCAAATGGAATGGAATATAATAGAATGGAAAGGAATGGAATCAACACGAATGGCATGGAACGGAATGGAATGGAATGGAATGGAATGGAATGGAATGGAATGGAATCAACCGGATTGGAATGGAATGGAATGGAATGGAATGGAATGGAATGGAATGGAGTTAAGCCAAATGGAATGGAATGGAATGGAATGGAGTGGAAGGGAATGGAATGGAATGGAATCAACCCGAATGGAATGGAATGCAATGGAATGGAATGGAATGGAATGGAATAGAATCACCCGAAAGGAATGGAGTGGAATGGAATGGAACGGAATGGAATGGAATAGAATGATTTGGAATCAACCCGAATGGAATGGAATGGAATGGAATGGAATGGAATGGATGTAACACGAATGGAATGGAATGGAATGGAATGGAATGGAATGGAATGGAATCAACCAGAATGGAATGGAAAGGAATGGAATGGAATGGAATGGAATGGAGACAACCTGTAAGGAATGGAATGGAATGGAATGGAATGGAAACAAATCGAATGGAATGGAATGGAATGGAATGGAATGGAATCAACACGATTGGAATGGAATGGAATGGAATGGAATGGATTGGAATGCAATGGAGTCAACCTCAAAGGAATGGAATGGAATGGAATGGAGTCAACCTGTAAGTAATGGAATGGAATGGAATGGAATGAAATGGAATGGATTGGAAACAAATAGAATGGAATGGAATGGAATGGAATGGAATGGAATGGAACAGAAACAACCGGAAAGGAATGCAATGGAATGGAATGGAAAGGAATGGAATGGAATCAACCCGAATGGAAATGAATGCAATGGAATCAACCCGAATGGAATGGAATGGAATGGAATGGAATCAAAACGAATGGAATGGAATGGAATGGAAATGAATGGAATGGAATCAAGCCGAATGGAATGGAATGGAATGGAATCATCCCGAATGGAAAGGAATGGACTCAAATGGAATGGAATGGAATGGAATAAAACCGAATGGAATGGAATGGAATGGAATGGAATGGAATGGAATGGAATGGAATGGAATCAACCCGAAAGGAATGGAATGGAATGCAATTGAATGGAATGGAATCAACCCGAATGGAGTGGAATGGAATGGAATGGAATCAACCCGAATGCAATGGAATGGAATGGAATAGAATGAAATGGAATAGAATGGAATAGAATCACCCCGAAAGGAATGGAATGGAATGTCATGGAATGGAATGGAATGGAATGGAATGAACCCGAATGGAATGGAATGGCATGGAATGGAATGGAATGGAATGGAATGGAATCAACCCAAATGGAATAGAATATAATGGCATGGAATGGAATGGAATCAACACGAATGGCATGGAATGGAATGGAATGGAATGGAATGGAATGGAATCAACCCGATTGGAATGGAATGGAATGGAATGGAATGGAATGGAGTTAAGCCAAATGGAATGGAATGGAATGGAATGGAGTTGAAGGGAATGGAATGGAATGGAATCAACACGAATGGAATGGAATGCAATGGAATGGAATGGAATGGAATGGAATAGAATCACCCGAAAGGTTTGGAGTGGAATGCAATGGAACGGAATGGAATGGAATAGAATGATTTGGAATCAACCCGAATGGAATGGAATGGAATGGAATGGAATGGATGTAACACGAATGGAATGGAATGGAATGGAATGGAATGGAATGGAATGGAATGGAGTCAACCTGTAAGGATTGGAATGGAATGGAATGGAATGGAATGGAATGGAGTCAACCTGTAAGGAATGGAATGGAATGGAATGGAATGGAATGGAATGGAAACAAATCGAATGGAATCCGAAAGGAATGGAATGGAATGGAATGGAATGGAATGCAATGGAATGGAATGCAATGCAATGGAATGGAATCAACACGAATGGAATGGAATGGAATGGAATCAACCAGAATAGAATATAATGGAATCAACCCGAGTGGAATTGAATGGAATGGAATGGAAATAACCCGAATGGAATGGAATGTAATGGAATGGAATCAACGAGAATGAAATGGAATGGAATGGAATGGAGTGGAATGGAATTGAATGGAATGGAATCAACCCGAATGGAATGGAATTTAATGGAATGGAATCAAAACGAATGGAATGGAATGGAATGGAATGGAATGGAATGGAATGGAATGGAAAGGAATCAAGCCGAATGGAATGGAACGGAATGGAATCATCCCGAATGGAATGGAATGGAATGGAATGGAATAGAATCACCTGGAAAGGAATAGAGTGGAATGGAATGGAACGGAATGGAATGGAATGGAATGACTTGGAATCAACTCGAATGGAATGGAATGGAATGGAATGGAATGGAATGGATTCAACCTGAATGGAATAGAATGGAATGGAATGGCATGGAATGGAGTGGAATGGAATGGAATGGAATCAACCCGAATGGAATGGAATGGAATGGAACGGAATGGAATGGAATGGAATCAACCCGAATGGAATGGAATGGAATGCAATAGAATGGAATGGAATGGCATGGAATGGAATGGAATGGAATGGAATGGAATGGAAGGGAATGGAATCAACCCGAATGGAATGGAATGGAATGGAACGGAGTGCAATGGAATGGAGTCAACCCGAAATGAATGGAATGGAATGGAAAGGAATTTAATGGAATGGAATGGAATCAATCCGAGTGGAATGGAATGGCAGGGAATGGATTGGAACGGAATCAACCCGAAAGGAATGGATTGGAATGGAATGGATGTAACACGAATGGAATGGAATGGAATGGAACCAACCCGAATGGAATGGAATGGAATGGAATTGAGTCAACCCGAAAGGAATGGAACGGAATGGAATGGAATGGAATGGAATGGAATCAATCCGAATGGAATGGAATGGAATGGAATGGAATGGAATCAACCCGAATGGAATATAATGCAATCAACCCGACTGGAATTGAATGGAATGGAATGGAAACAACGAGAAAGGAATCGAATGAAATGGAATGGAGTGGAATGGAATTGAATGCAATGGAATCAACCCGAATGAATTGGAATGGAATGGAATGGAATCAAAAGGAATGGAATGGAATGGAATGGAAAGGAATGGAACGGAATCAAGTCGAATGGAATGGAATGGAATGGAATCATCCCGAATGGAATGGAATGGAATCAAATGGAATGGAATGGAATGGAATGGAATGGAATGGAATGGAATGGAATGGAATGGAATGGAATGGAATGGAATGGAATGGAATGGAATCAACCAGAATGGAATGGAATGGAATGCAATGGAATGGAATGGAATCAACCCGAATGGAGTGGAATGGAATGGAATGGAAACAACCCGAATGAAATGGAATGGAATAGAATGAAATGGAAAAGAATGGAATAGAATCACCCCGAAATGAATGGAATGGAATGGAATGGAATGCAATGGAAAAAACCCGACTGAAATGGAATTCCATGGAATGGAATGGAATGGAATGGAATGCAATCAAAACAAAAGGAATGGAATGTAATGGAATGGAATGGAATGGAATCAACACGAATGGCATGGAATGGAATGGAATGGAATGGAATGGAATGGAATGGAATCAACCCGATTGGAATGGAATGGAATGGAATGGAATCAACCCGATTGGAATGGAATGGAATGGAATGGAATGGAGTTAACCCAAATGGAATGGAATGGAATGGAATGGAGTGGAAGGGAATGGAATGGAATGGAATCAACCCGAATGGAATGGAATGGAATGGAATGGAATGGAATAGAATCACCCCGAAAGAATGGAGTGGAATGGAATGGAACGGAATGGAATGGAATAGAATGATTTGGAATCAACCCGAATGGAATGGAATGGAATGGAATGGAATCAACCCGAATGGAATATAATGGTATGGAATGGAATTCAATGGAATGGAATGGAATGGAGTCAACCTGAAAGGAAAGGAATGGAATGGAATGGAATGGAATTGAATGGAATGGAATGGAATGGAGTCAACCTGAAAGGAAAGGAATGGAATGGAATGGATTGGAATGGAATGGAATCAATCCGAAAGGAATGGAATGGTATGGAATGGAATGGAATGGAACGGAATGGAATGGAATCAACACGAATGGAATGGAATGGAATGGAATGGAATCAACCAGAATAGAATATAATGGAATCAACCCGAGTGGAATTGAATGGAATGGAATGGAAATAACCCGAATGGAATGGAATGTAATGGAATGGAATCAACGAGAATGAAATGGAATGGAATGGAATGGAATGGAATGGAATTGAATGGAATGGAATCAACCCGAATGGAATGGAATTAACGAATGAAATGGAATCAAAACGAATGGAATGGAATGGAATGGAATTGAATTGAATGGAATGGAAAGGAATCAAGCCGAATGGAATGGAATGGAATGGAATCATCCCGAATGGAATGGAATGGAATGAAATGGAATGGAATGGAATGGAATAAACCCGAATGGAATGGAATGGAATGGAATCAACCCGAATGGAATGGAATGGAATGCAATAGAATGGAATGGAATAGAATCACCCCGAAAGCAATAGAGTGGAATGGATTGGAAAGGAATGGAATGGAATGGAATGACTTGGAATCAACTCGAATGGAATGGAATGGAATGGATTCAACCTGAATGGAATAGAATGCAATGGAATGACATGGAATGGAGTGGAATGGAATGGAATGGAATGGAATCAACACGAATGGAATGGAATAGAATGGAATGGAATGGCATGGAATGAAATGGAATGGCATGGAATGGAATGGAAGGGAATGGAATGGAATCAACCCGAATGGAATGGAATGGAATGGAACGGAATGCAATGGAATGGAGTCAACCCGAAAGGAATGGAACGGAATGGAAAGGAATGGAATGGAATGGAATGGAATCAATCCGAATGGAATGGAATGGCATGGTATGGATTGGAACGGAATCAACCCGAATGGAATGGATTGGAATGGAATGGATGCAACACGAATGGAATGGAATGGAATGGAATGGAATGGAATCAACCCGAATGGAATGGAATGGAATGGAATGGAATGGAATGGAATGGAATGGAATGGAATGGAGTCAACCCGAAAGGAATGGAACGGAATGAAATGGAATGGAATCAATCCGAATGGAATGGAATGGAATGGAATGGCATGTAATCAACCCGAATAGAATATAATGGAATCAACCCGAGTGGAATTGAATGGAATGGAATGGAAATAATCCGAATGGAATGGAATGGAATGGAATGGAATCAAGCCGATTGGAATGGAATGGAATGGAATGGAATGGAATGGAATGGAATGGAATGGAATGGAATGGAATGCAATGGAGTTAACCCAAATGGAATGGAATGGAATGGAATGGAATGGAGTGGAATGGAATGGAATGGAACGGAAAAGAATCACCCCGAAAGGAATGGAGTGGAATGGAATGGAACGGAATGGAATGGAATAAAATGATTTGGAATCAACCCGAATGGAATGGAATGGAATGGAATGGAATGGAATGGAGTCAACCTCAAAGGAATGGAATGGAATGGAATGGAATGGAATGGAATGGAATGAAATGGAATAGAATGGAATAGAATCACCACGAAAGGAATGGAATGGAACGGAATGGCATGGAATGGATTGGAACGGAATCAACCCGAATGGAATGGATTGGAATGGAATGGATGTAACACGAATGGAATGGAATGGAATGGAATGGAATGGAATGGAATGGAATCAACACGAATGGAATGGAATGGAATGGAATGGAATGGAATGGAGTCAACCCGAAAGGAATGGAATGGAATGGAATGGAATGGAATGGAATGGAATGGAATGGAGTCAATACGAATGGAATGGAATGGAATGGAATGGAATGGAATGGAATGGAATGGAATGGAATGGAATCAACCCGAATGGAATATAATGGAATCACCCCGAGTGGAATTGAATGGAATGGAATGGAATCAACGAGAAAGGAATCGAATGAAATGGAATGGAGTGGAATGGAATTGAATGGAATGGAATCAACCCGAATGAAATGGAATGGAATGGAATGGAATCAAAACGAATGGAATGGAATGGAATGGAAAGGAATGGAATGGAATCAAGCCGAATGGAATGGAATGGAATGGAATCATCCCGAATGGAATGGAATGGAATCAAATGGAATGGAATGGAATGGAATGGAATGGAATGGAATGGAATGGAATGGAATGGAATCAACCATAATGGAATGGAATGGAATGCAATTGAATGGAATGGAATCAACCCGAATGAAGTGGAATGGAATGGAATGGAATCAACCCGAATGGAATGGAATGGAATAGAATGAAATGGAATAGAATGGAATAGAATCACCCCGAAAGGAATGGAATGGAATGGAATGGAATGCAATCAACACAAAAGGAATGGAATGTGATGTAATGGAATGGATTTGAATCAACACGAATGGCATGGAATGGAATGGAATGCAATGGAATGGAATGGAATGGAATGGAATGGAATGGAATCAACCCGATTGGATTGGAATGGAATGGAATGGAAGGGAATGGAATGGAATGGAGTTAACACAAATGGAATGGAATGGAATGGAATGGAGTGGAAGGGAATGAAATGGAATGGAATCAACCCGAATGGAATGGAATGGAATGGAATGGAATAGAATCACCCCGAAAGGAATGGAGTGGAATGGAATGGAACGGAATGGAATGGAATAGAATGATTTGGAATCAACCCGAATGGAATGGAATGGAATGGAATGGAATCAACCCGAATGGAATATAATGGTATGGAATGGAATTGAATGGAATGGAATGGAATGGAGTGAACCTGAAAGGAATGGAATGGAATGGAATGGAGTGGAATGGAATGGAATCAATCGGAAAGGAATGGAATGGAATGGAATGGAATGGAATGGAATGGAATGGAATCAACACGAATGGAATGGAATGGAATGGAATGGAATCAACCAGAATAGAATATAATGGAATCAACCCGAGTGGGATTGAATGGAATGGAATGGAAATAACCCGAATGGAATGGAATGGAATGGAATGGAATCAACGAGAATGAAATGGAATGGAATGGAATGGAGTGGAATGGAATTGAATGCAATGGAATCAACCCGAATGGAATGGAATTTAATGGAATATACTCAAAACGAATGGAATGGAATGGAATGGAATGGAATGGAATGGAATGGAATGGAATGGAATGGAATGGAATCAAGCCGAATGGAATGGAATGGAATGGAATGGAATCAACCCGAATGGAATGGAATGGAATGCAATTGAATGGAATGGAATCAACACGAATGGAATGGAATGGAATGGAATGGAAAGGAATGGAATCAACCCGAATGGAATGGAATGGAATAGAATGAAATGGAATAGAATGGAATATAATCACCCCGAAAGGAATGGAATGGAATGGAATGGAATGGAATCAACCCGAATGGAATGGAATGGCATGGAATGGAATGGAATGGAATGGAATGAACCCAAGTGGAATGGAATGGAATGGAATCAACACGAATGGAATGGAATGCAATGGAATGGAATTTAATGGAATCAAATTGAATGGAATGGAATGGAATGGAGTGGAGTGGAGGGTAATGGAAAGGAATGGAATCAACCCGATTGGAATGGAATGGAATGGAATGGAATGGAATGGAATGGATTGGAATGGAGTTAACCCAAATGGAATGGAACGGAATGGAATGGAACGGAATGGATTGGAATCAACCCGAATGGAATGGAATGGAATGGAATGGAATGGAATGGAATAGAATCACCTTGAAAGGAATAGAGTGGAATGGAAAGCAAAGGAATGGAATTGAATGGAATGACTTGAAATCAACTCGAATGGGATGCAATGGAATGGAATGGAATGGATTCAACCTGAATGGAATAGAATGGAATGGAATGGCATGGAATGGAGTGGAATGGAATGGAATGGAATGGAATCAACACGAATGGAATGGAATTGAATGGAATAGAATGGAATGGAATGGCATGGAATGGAATGGAATGGCATAGAATGGAATGGAAGGGAATGGAATGGAATCAACCCGAATGGAATGGAATGGAATGGAACGGAATGCAATGGAATGGAGTCAACCCGAAAGGAATGGAACGGAATGGAAAGGAATGGAATGGAATGGAATGGAATCAATCCGAAAGGAATGGAATGGCATGGAATGGAGTGGAATGGAAAGGAATGGAATCAACGCGATTGGAATGGAATGGAATGGAATGGAATGGAATGGAATGGAATGGAGTTAACCCAAATGGAATGGAACGGAATGGAATGGAACGGAATGGAATGGAATCAACCCGAATGGAATGGAATGGAATGGAATGGAATGGAATGGAATAGAATCACCTCGAAAGGAATAGAGTGGAATGGAATGGAACGGAATGAAATGGAATGGAATGACTTGCAATCAACTCGAATGGAATGGAATGGAATGGGATGGAATGGATTCAACCATAATGGAATAGAATGGAATGGAATGGAATGGTATGGAGTGGAATGGAATGGAATGGAATCAACCCGAATGGAATGGAATGGAATGGAACGGAATGGAATGGAATGGAATCAACCCGAATGGAATGGAATGGAATGCAATAGAATGGAGTGGAATGGCATGGAATGGAATGGAATGGAATGGAATGGAATCAACCCGAATGGAATGGAATGGAATGGAACGGAATGCAATGGAATGGAATCAACCCAAAAGGAATGGAACGGAATGGAAAGGAATGGAATGGAATGGAACGGAATCAATCCGAATGGAATGGAATGGCATGGAATGGATTCAAACGGAATCAACCCGAATGGAATGGATTGGAATGGAATGGATGTAACACGAATGGAATGGAATGGAATGGAATGGAATGGAATGGAATCAACCCGAATGGAATGGAATGGAATGGAATGGAATGGAATGGAATGGAATGGAATGGAATGGAATGGAATGGAATGGAATGGAATGGAGTCAACCCGATAGGAATGGAACGGAATGGAATGGAATGGAATGGAATCAACCCGAATGGAATATAATGGTATGGAATGGAGTTGAATGGAATGGAATGGAATGGAGTCAACCAGAAAGGAATGGAACGGAATGGAGTCAACCTGAAAGGAATGGAACGGAATGGAATGGAATGGAATGGAATGGAATCAATCCGAAAAGAATGGAATGGAATGGAATGGAATGGAATGGAATGGAATGGAATGTAATCAACACGAATGGAATGGAATGGAATGGAATGGAATGGAATCAACCAGAATAGAATGGAATGTAATGAAATGGAATCAACGAGAATGAAATGGAATGGAATGGAATGGAGTGGAATGGAATTGAATGGAATGGAATCAACCCGAATGGAATGGAATTTAATGGAATGGAATCAAAACGAATGGAATGGAATGGAATGGAATGGAATGGAATGGAATGGAAAGGAATCAAGCCGAATGGAATGGAATGGAATGGAATGGAATCAACCAGAATAGAATATAATGGAATCAACCCGAGTGGAATTGAATGGAATGGAATGGAAATAACCCGAATGGAATGGAATGTAATGGAATGGAATCAACGAGAATGAAATGGAATGGAATGGAATGGAATGGAATGGAATTGAATGGAATGGAATCAACCCGAATGGAATGGAATTAACGAATGGAATGGAATCAAAACGAATGGAATGGAATGGAATGGAATTGAATTGAATGGAATGGAAAGGAATCAAGCCGAATGGAATGGAATGGAATGGAATCATCCCGAATGGAATGGAATGGAATGAAATGGAATGGAATGGAATGGAATAAACCCGAATGGAATGGAATGGAATGGAATCAACCCGACTGGAATGGAATGGAATGCAATAGAATGGAATGGAATCAACACGAATGGAATGGAATGGAATGGAATGGAAAGGAATCAACCCGAATGGAATGGAATGGAATAGAATGAAATGGAATAGAATGGAATAGAATCACCCCGAAAGGAATGGAATGGAATTGAATGGAATGGAATGGAGTCAACCAAAATGGAATGGAATGGCATGGAATGGAATGGAATGGAATGGAATGGAATGGAATGAACGCAAATGGAATGGAATGGAATGGAATCAACACAAATGGAATGGAATGCAATGGAATGGAATGGAATGGAATCAAATCGAATGGAATGGAATGGAATGGAGTGGAATGGAAAGGAATGGAATCAACCCGATTGGAATGGAATGGAATGGAATGGAATGGAATGGAATGCAATGGAATGCAATGGAGTTAACCCAAATGGAATGGAACAGAATGGAATGGAATCAACCCGAATGGAATGGAATGGAATAGAATGGAATTGAATGGAATAGAATCACCCCGAAAGCAATAGAGTGGAATGGAATGGAAAGGAATGGAATGGAATGGAATGACTTGGAATCAACTCGAATGGAATGGAATGGAATGGAATGGAATGGATTCAAGCTGAATGGAATAGAATGGATTGGAATGGCATGGAATGGAGTGGAATGGAATGGAATGGAATGGAATCAACACGAATGGAATGGAATAGAATGGAATGGAATGGCATGGAATGTAATGGAATGGCATGGAATGGAATGGAAGGGAATGGAATGGAATCAACCCGAATGGAATGGAATGGAATGGAACGGAATGCAATGGAATGGAGTCAACCCGAAAGGAATGGAACGGAATGGAAAGGAATGGAATGGAATGGAATGGAATCAATCCGAATGGAATGGAATGGCATGGTATGGATTGGAACGGAATCAACCCGAATGGAATGGATTGGAATGGAATGGATGCAACACGAATGGAATGGAATGGAATGGAATGGAATGGAATGGAATCAACCCGTATGGAATGGAATGGAATGGAATGGAATGGAATGGAATGGAATGGAGTCAACCCGAAAGGAATGGAACGGAATGAAATGGAATGGAATCAATCCGAATGGAATGGAATGGAATGGAATGGCATGTAATCAACCCGAATAGAATATAATGGAATCAACCTGAGTGGAATTCAATGGAATGGAATGGAAATAACCCGAATGGAATGGAATGGAATGGAATGGAATCAACCCGATTGGAATGGAATGGAATGGAATGGAACGGAATGGAAAGGAATGCAATGGTGTTAACCCAAATGGAATGGAATGGAATGGAATGGAATGGAGTGGAATGCAATGGAATGGAATGGAAAAGAATCACCCCGAAAGGAATGGAGTGGAATGGAATGGAACGGAATGGAATGGAATAAAATGATTTGGAATCAACCCGAATGGAATGGAATGGAATGGAATGGAATGGAATGGAGTCAACCTCAAAGGAATGGAATGGAATGGAATGGAATGGAATGGAATGGAATGGAATGAAATGGAATAGAATGGAATAGAATCACCACGAAAGGAATGGAATGGAATGGAATGGAATGGAATGGATTGGAACGGAATCAACCCGAATGGAATGGATTGGAATGGAATGGATGTAACACGAATGGAATGGAATGGAATGGAATGGAATGGAATCAACCCGAATGGAATGGAATGGAATGGAATGGAATGGAATGGAATGGAGTCAACCCGAAAGGAATGGAACGGAATGAAATGGAATGGAATCAATCCGAATGGAATGGAATGGAATGGAATGGCACGTAATCAACCCGAATAGAATATAATGGAATCAACCCGAGTGGAATTGAATGGAATGGAATGGAAATAACCCGAATGGAATGGAATGGAATGGAATGGAATCAACCCGATTGGAATGGAATGGAATGGAATGGAATGGAATGGAATGGAAAGGAATGCAATGGTGTTAACCCAAATGGAATGGAATGGAATGGAATGGAATGGAGTGGAATGCAATGGAATGGAATGGAAAAGAATCACCCCGAAAGGAATGGAGTGGAATGGCATGGAACGGAATGGAATGGAACAAAATGATTTGGAATCAACCCGAATGGAATGGAATGGAATGGAATGGAATGGAATGGAGTCAACCTCAAAGGAATGGAATGGAATGGAATGGAATGGAATGGAATGGAATGGAATGAAATGGAATAGAATGGAATAGAATCACCACGAAAGGAATGGAATGGAATGGAATGGAATGGAATGGAATGGATTGGAACGGAATCAACCCGAATGGAATGGATTGGAATGGAATGGATGTAACACGAATGGAATGGAATGGAATGGAATGGAATGGAATGGAATCAACCCGAATGGAATGGAATGGAATGGAATGGAATGGAATGGAGTCAACCCGAAAGGAATGGAACGGAATGGAATGGAATGGAATGGAATGGAATCAATCCGAATGGAATGGAATGGAATGGAATGGAATGGAATGGAATCAACCCGAATGGAATATAATGGAATCACCCCGAGTGGAATTGAATGGAATGGAATGGAATCAACGAGAAAGGAATCGAATGAAATGGAATGGAGTGGAAGGGAATGGAATGGAATGGAATCAACCCGAATGGAATGGAATGGAATGGAATGGAATGGAATGGAATGGAATAGAATCACCCCGAAAGGAATGGAGTGGAATGGAATGGAAAGGAATGTAATGGAATAGAATGATTTGGAATCAACCCGAATGGAATGGAATGGAATGGAATGGAATCAACCCGAATGGAATATAATGGTATGGAATGGAATTGAATGGAATGGAATGGAATGGAGTCAACCTGAAAGGAATGGAACGGAATGGAATGGAATGGAATGGAATGGAATCAATCCGAAAAGAATGGAATGGAATGGAATGGAATGGAATGGAATGGAATGGAATGGAATGGAATGGAATGGAATGTAATCAACACGAATGGAATGGAATGGAATGGAATGGAATCAACCAGAATAGAATGGAATGTAATGAAATGGAATCAACGAGAATGAAATGGAATGGAATGGAATGGAGTGGAATGGAATTGAATGGAATGGAATCAACCCGAATGGAATGGAATTTAATGGAATGGAATCAAAACGAATGGAATGGAATGGAATGGAATGGAATGGAAAGGAATCAAGCCGAATGGAATGGAATGGAATGGAATGGAATCAACCAGAATAGAATATAATGGAATCAACCCGAGTGGAATTGAATGGAATGGAATGGAAATAACCCGAATGGAATGGAATGTAATGGAATGGAATCAACGAGAATGAAATGGAATGGAATGGAATGGAATGGAATGGAATTGAATGGAATGGAATCAACCCGAATGGAATGGAATTAACGAATGGAATGGAATCAAAACGAATGGAATGGAATGGAATGGAATTGAATTGAATGGAATGGAAAGGAATCAAGCCGAATGGAATGGAATGGAATGGAATCATCCCGAATGGAATGGAATGGAATGAAATGGAATGGAATGGAATGGAATAAACCCGAATGGAATGGAATGGAATGGAATCAACCCGAATGGAATGGAATGGAATGCAATAGAATGGAATGGAATCAACACGAATGGA
This sequence comes from Pan paniscus, assembly GCF_029289425.2. Classification (NCBI taxonomy): domain Eukaryota; kingdom Metazoa; phylum Chordata; class Mammalia; order Primates; family Hominidae; genus Pan; species Pan paniscus. The sequence continues at coordinate 13,333,435 of NC_085927.1, read as the reverse complement.
ATGGAATGGAATGGAATGGAATGGAATCAACCCGAATGGAATGGAATGGAATAGAATGAAATGGAATAGAATGGAATAGAATCACCCCGAAAGGAATGGAATGGAATGGAATGGAATGGAATGGAGTCAACCAAAATGGAATGGAATGGCATGGAATGGAATGGAATGGAATGGAATGGAATGGAATGGAATGAACCCAAATGGAATGGAATGGAATGGAATCAACACAAATGGAATGGAATGCAATGGAATGGAATGGAATGGAATCAAATCGAATGGAATGGAATGGAATGGAGTGGAATGGAAAGGAATGGAATCAACCCGATTGGAATGGAATGGAATGGAATGGAATGGAATGGAATGCAATGGAATGCAATGGAGTTAACCCAAATGAAATGGAACAGAATGGAATGGAATCAACCCGAATGGAATGGAATGGAATAGAATGGAATGGAATGGAATAGAATCACCCCGAAAGCAATAGAGTGGAATGGAATGGAAAGGAATGGAATGGAATGGAATTGAATGGAATGGAATGGAAAGGAATCAAGCCGAATGGAATGGAATGGAATGGAATGGAATCAACCAGAATAGAATATAATGGAATCAACCCGAGTGGAATTGAATGGAATGGAATGGAAATAACCCGAATGGAATGGAATGTAATGGAATGGAATCAACGAGAATGAAATGGAATGGAATGGAATGGAATGGAATGGAATTGAATGGAATGGAATCAACCCGAATGGAATGGAATTAACGAATGGAATGGAATCAAAACGAATGGAATGGAATGGAATGGAATTGAATTGAATGGAATGGAAAGGAATCAAGCCGAATGGAATGGAATGGAATGGAATCATCCCGAATGGAATGGAATGGAATGAAATGGAATGGAATGGAATGGAATAAACCCGAATGGAATGGAATGGAATGGAATCAACCCGAATGGAATGGAATGGAATGCAATAGAATGGAATGGAATCAACACGAATGGAATGGAATGGAATGGAATGGAATGGAATCAACCCGAATGGAATGGAATGGAATAGAATGAAATGGAATAGAATGGAATAGAATCACCCCGAAAGGAATGGAATGGAATGGAATGGAATGGAATGGAGTCAACCAAAATGGAATGGAATGGCATGGAATGGAATGGAATGGAATGGAATGGAATGGAATGGAATGAACCCAAATGGAATGGAATGGAATGGAATCAACACAAATGGAATGGAATGCAATGGAATGGAATGGAATGGAATCAAATCGAATGGAATGGAATGGAATGGAGTGGAATGGAAAGGAATGGAATCAACCCGATTGGAATGGAATGGAATGGAATGGAATGGAATGGAATGGAATGCAATGGAATGCAATGGAGTTAACCCAAATGGAATGGAACAGAATGGAATGGAATCAACCCGAATGGAATGGAATGGAATAGAATGGAATGGAATGGAATAGAATCACCCCGAAAGCAATAGAGTGGAATGGAATGGAAAGGAATGGAATGGAATGGAATGACTTGGAATCAACTCGAATGGAATGGAATGGAATGGAATGGAATGGATTCAAGCTGAATGGAATAGAATGGAATGGAATGGCATGGAATGGAGTGGAATGGAATGGAATGGAATGGAATCAACACGAATGGAATGGAATAGAATGGAATGGAATGGCATGGAATGTAATGGAATGGCATGGAATGGAATGGAAGGGAATGGAATGGAATCAACCCGAATGGAATGGAATGGAATGGAACGGAATGCAATGGAATGGAGTCAACCCGAAAGGAATGGAACGGAATGGAAAGGAATGGAATGGAATGGAATGGAATCAATCCGAATGTAATGGAATGGCATGGTATGGATTGGAACGGAATCAACCCGAATGGAATGGATTGGAATGGAATGGATGCAACACGAATGGAATGGAATGGAATGGAATGGAATGGAATGGAATCAACCCGAATGGAATGGAATGGAATGGAATGGAATGGAATGGAATGGAATGGAATGGAGTCAACCCGAAAGGAATGGAACGGAATGAAATGGAATGGAATCAATCCGAATGGAATGGAATGGAATGGAATGGCATGTAATCAACCCGAATAGAATATAATGGAATCAACCCGAGTGGAATTGAATGGAATGGAATGGAAATAACCCGAATGGAATGGAATGGAATGGAATGGAATCAACCCGATTGGAATGGAATGGAATGGAATGGAATGGAATGGAATGGAAAGGAATGCAATGGTGTTAACACAAATGGAATGGAATGGAATGGAATGGAATGGAGTGGAATGCAATGGAATGGAATGGAAAAGAATCACCCCGAAAGGAATGGAGTGGAATGGAATGGAACGGAATGGAATGGAATAAAATGATTTGGAATCAACCAGAATGGAATGGAATGGAATGGAATGGAATGGAATGGAGTCAACCTCAAAGGAATGGAATGGAATGGAATGGAATGGAATGGAATGAAATGGAATAGAATGGAATAGAATCACCACGAAAGGAATGGAATGGAATGGAATGGAATGGAATGGATTGGAACGGAATCAACCCGAATGGAATGGATTGGAATGGAATGGATGTAACACGAATGGAATGGAATGGAATGGAATGGAATGGAATCAACCCGAATGGAATGGAATGGAATGGAATGGAATGGAATGGAGTCAACCCGAAAGGAATGGAACGGAATGGAATGGAATGGAATGGAATGGAATCAATCCGAATGGAATGGAATGGAATGGAATGGAATGGAATGGAATCAACCCGAATGGAATATAATGGAATCACCCCGAGTGGAATTGAATGGAATGGAATGGAATCAACGAGAAAGGAATCGAATGAAATGGAATGGAGTGGAATGGAATTGAATGGAATGGAATCAACCCGAATGAAATGGAATGGAATGGAATGGAATCAAAACGAATGGAATGGAATGGAATGGAAAGGAATGGAATGGAATCAAGCCGAATGGAATGGAATGGAATGGAATCATCCCGAATGGAATGGAATGGAATCAAATGGAATGGAATGGAATGGAATGGAATGGAATGGAATGGAATCAACCAGAATGGAATGGAATGGAATGGAATGGAATCAACCCGAATGGAATGGAATGGAATAGAATGAAATGGAATAGAATGGAATAGAATCACCCCGAAAGGAATGGAATGGAATGGAATGGAATGCAATGGAAAAAACCCGACTGAAATGGAATGGCATAGAATGGAATGGAATGGAATGGAATGCAATCAACACAAAAGGAATGTAATGTAATGTAATGGAATGGATTGGAATCAACAAGAATGGCATGGAATGGAATGGAATGGAATGGAATGGAATGGAATGGAATGGAATGGAATCAACCCGATTGGAATGGAATTGAATGGAATGGAAGGGAATGGAATGGAATGGAGTTAACCCAAATGGAATGGAATGGAATGGAATGGAGTGGAAGGGAATGAAATGGAATGGAATCAACCCGAATGGAATGGAATGGAATGGAATGGAATAGAATCACCCCGAAAGGAATGGAGTGGAATGGAATGGAACGGAATGGAATGGAATAGAATGATTTGGAATCAACCCGAATGGAATGGAATGGAATGGAATGGAATCAACCCGAATGGAATATAATGGTATGGAATGGAATTGAATGGAATGGAATGGAATGGAGTGAACCTGAAAGGAATGGAATGGAATGGAATGGAGTGGAATGGAATGGAATCAATCGGAAAGGAATGCAATGGAATGGAATGGAATGGAATGGAATGGAATCAACACGAATGGAATGGAATGGAATGGAATGGAATCATCCAGAATAGAATATAATGGAATCAACCCGAGTGGGATTGAATGGAATGGAATGGAAATTACCCGAATGGAATGGAATGGAATGGAATGGAATCAACGAGAATGAAATGGAATGGAATGGAATGGAGTGGAATGGAATTGAATGCAATGGAATCAACCCGAATGGAATGGAATTTAATGGAATGGAATCAAAACGAATGGAATGGAATGGAATGGAATGGAATGGAATGGAATGGAATGGAAAGGAATCAAGCCGAATGGAATGGAATGGAATGGAATGGAATCAACCCGAATGGAATGGAATGGAATGCAATTGAATGGAATGGAATCAACACGAATGGAATGGAATGGAATGGAATGGAATGGAATCAACCCGAATGGAATGGAATGGAATAGAATGAAATGGAATAGAATGGAATAGAATCACCCCGAAAGGAGTGGAATGGAATGGAATGGAATGGAATCAACCCGAATGGAATGGAATGGCATGGAATGGAATGGAATGGAATGGAATGAACCCAAATGGAATGGAATGGAATGGAATCAACACGAATGGAATGCAATGCAATGGAATGGAATGGAATGGAATCAAATCGAATGGAATGGAATGGAATGGAATGGAGTGGAGTGGAATGGAAAGGAATGGAATCAACCCGATTGGAATGGAATGGAATGGATTGGAATGGAATGGAATGGATTGGAATGGAGTTAACCCAAACGGAATGAAACGAAATGGAATGGAACGGAATGGAATGGAATCAACCCGAATGGAATGGAATGGAATGGAATGGAATGGAATGGAATGGAATAGAATCACCTTGAAAGGAATAGAGTGGAATGGAAAGCAAAGGAATGGAATTGAATGGAATGACTTGAAATCAACTCGAATGGGATGCAATGGAATGGAATGGAATGGATTCAACCTGAATGGAATAGAATGGAATGGAATGGCATGGAATGGAGTGGAATGGATTGGAATGGAATGGAATCAACACGAATGGAATGGAATTGAATGGAATAGAATGGAATGGAATGGCATGGAATGGAATGGAATGGCATGGAATGGAATGGAAGGGAATGGAATGGAATCAACCCGAATGGAATGGAATGGAATGGAACGGAATGCAATGGAATGGATTCAACCCGAAAGGAATGGAACGGAATGGAAAGGAATGGAATGGAATGGAATGGAATCAATCCGAAAGGAATGGAATGGCATGGAATGGAGTGGAATGGAAAGGAATGGAATCAACGCGATTGGAATGGAATGGAATGGAATGGAATGGAATGGAATGGAGTTAACCCAAATGGAATGGAACGGAATGGAATGGAACGGAATGGAATGGAATCAACCCGAATGGAATGGAATGGAATGGAATGGAATGGAATGGAATGGAATAGAATCACCTCGAAAGGAATAGAGTGGAATGGAATGGAACGGAATGAAATGGAATGGAATGACTTGCAATCAACTCGAATGGAATGGAATGGAATGGAATGGAATGGATTCAACCTGAATGGAATAGAATGGAATGGAATGGCATGGAATGGAGTGGAATGGAATGGAATGGAATGGAATCAACACGAATGGAATGGAATTGAATGGAATAGAATGGAATGGAATGGCATGGAATGGAATGGAATGGCATAGAATGGAATGGAAGGGAATGGAATGGAATCAACCCGAATGGAATGGAATGGAATGGAACGGAATGCAATGGAATGGAGTCAACCCGAAAGGAATGGAACGGAATGGAAAGGAATGGAATGGAATGGAATGGAATCAATCCGAAAGGAATGGAATGGCATGGAATGGAGTGGAATGGAAAGGAATGGAATCAACGCGATTGGAATGGAATGGAATGGAATGGAATGGAATGGAATGGAATGGATTTAACCCAAATGGAATGGAAGGGAATGGAATGGAACGGAATGGAATGGAATCAACCCGAATGGAATGGAATGGAATGGAATGGAATGGAATGGAATAGAATCACCTCGAAAGGAATAGAGTGGAATGGAATGGAACGGAATGAAATGGAATGGAATGACTTGCAATCAACTCGAATGGAATGGAATGGAATGGAATGGAATGGATTCAACCTGAATGGAATAGAATGGAATGGAATGGCATGGTATGGAGTGGAATGGAATGGAATGGAATCAACCCGAATGGAATGGAATGGAATGGAACGGAATGGAATGGAATGGAATCAACCCGAATGGAATGGAATGGAATGCAATAGAATGGAGTGGAATGGCATGGAATGGAATGGAATGGAATGGAATGGAATCAACACGAATGGAATGGAATGGAATGGAACGGAATGCAATGGAATGGAATCAACCCAAAAGGAATGGAACGGAATGGAAAGGAATGGAATGGAATGGAACGGAATCAATCCGAATGGAATGGAATGGCATGGAATGGATTCGAACGGAATCAACCCGAATGGAATGGATTGGAATGGAATGGATGTAACACGAATGGAATGGAATGGAATGGAATGGAATGGAATCAACCCGAATGGAATGGAATGGAATGGAATGGAATGGAATGGAATGGAATGGAATGGAATGGAATGGAGTCAACCCGATAGGAATGGAACGGAATGGAATGGAATGGAATGGAATCAATCCGAATGGAATGGAATGGAATGGAATCAACCCGAATGGAATATAATGGAATCAACCCGAGTGGAATTGAATGGAATGGAATGGAATCAACGAGAAAGGAATCGAATGAAATGGAATGGAGTGGAATGGAATTGAATGGAATGGAATCAACCCGAATGAAGTGGAATGGAATGGAATGGAATCAAAACGAATGGAATGGAATGGAATGGAAAGGAATGGAATGGAATCAAGACGAACGGAATGGAATAGAATGGAACGGGATGGAATGGAATGGAATGGAATCAAGCCGAATGGAATGGAATGGAATGGAATGGAATGGAATGGAATGGAATGGAATGGAATAAAGCCGAATGGAATGGAATGGAATGGAATGCAATGGAATGGAATCAAGCCGAATGGAATGGAAAAGAATGGAATCCACCCGAATGGAATGGAATGGAGGGGAATGGAAGGGAATGGAATCAACCCGAATGGAAGGGAATGGAAAGGAATGGAATGGAAAGGAATGCAATCAACACGAAAGGAATTGAACGGAATGGAATGGAATGGAATGGAGTGGAATCAACCCGAATGGAAGGGAATGGAATGCAATGGAAAGGAATGGAATGGAATGGAATGGAATGGAATGGAATGGAATGGAATCAACCCGAATGTAATGTAATGGAATGGAATGGAATGGAATGCACCCGAATGGAATGGAATGGAATTGAATGGAATGGAATTAAATGGAATCATTCCAAATGGAATGGAATGGAATGGAATCCATCCGAATGGAATGCAATGGAGTGAAATCAACCCGAATGTAATGGAATGGAATCAACCCGAGTGGAATGGAATGGAGGTAACCCGAATGGAATGGAATGGAATGGAATGGAATCAACCCGAATGGAATGGAATGGAATGGAATAGAATTGAATGGAATGGAATGGAATGGAATGAAATGGAATGGCATCAACCAGAATGGAATGGCATGGAATGGAATGGAATGGAATCAACACGAATGGAATGGAATGGAATGGAATGGAATGGAATGGAATGGAATGGAATCAACCAGAATGGAATGGCATGGAATGGAATGGAATGGAATCAACACGAATGGAATGGAATGGAATGGAATGGAATGGAATGGAATGGAATGGAATCAAGCCGAATGGAATGGAATTGAATGGAATTAACACGAATGGAATTTAATGGAATGGAATGGAATGGAAGTAACCCGAATGGAATGGAGTGGAATGGAATGGAAAGGAAAGGAAAGGAATGGAATCAAACCGAATTGAATGGAATGCAATGGAATGGAATGGAATCAACACGAATGGAATGGAATGGAATGGAATGGAATGGAATGGAATGGAATGGAATGGAATGGAATGGATTGGAGTGGAATGGATTGGAATCAACCGGAATCGAATGGAATGGAATTGAATGGAATCAACATGAATGGAATGGAACGGAAGAGAATGGAATGGAACGGAATGGAATGGAACGGCATGGAATGGAATCAACCCGAATGGAATAGAATGGAATGGAAAGGAATAGAATGGAATGCAATCAACCCGAATGGAAAGGAATGGAATGGAGGGGAATGGAATTCAATGGAATGGAATCAACCCGAATGGAATGGAATGGAGTGAAATGGAATAGAATGGAATGGACTCAACACGAAAGGAATGGAATGGAATGGAATGGAATGGAATGGAATGGAATGGAATGGAATGGAATGGAATCAACCCGAATGGAATGGAATGCAATGGAATTGAATAGAATGGAATGGAATGGAATCTACAAGCATGGAAAGGAATGGAATGGAATGGAATGGATTGGAATGGAATGAAATGGAATGGAATGGAATGAAACCGAATGGAATGAAATGAAATGGAATGGAATGGAGTCAATCCGGAAGGAATGCAATGGAACGGAATGGAATGGAATGGAATGGAATGGAATGGAATGGAATAAACCCAAATGGAATGGAATGGAATGGAATGGAATCAACTGGAATGGAATGGAATAGAATCAACCCGAATGGAATGGAATGGATTGGAATGGAATCAACCCGAATGGAATGGAATGGAATGGAAGTGAATGGAATGGAATCAATACGAATGGAATGGCATAGAATGGAACCGGATGGAATGGAATGGAATGGAATCAAGCAGAATGGAAAGGAATGGAATGGAATGGAATGGAATGGAATGGAATAAACCCGAATGGAATGGAATGGAATGGTATGGAATTGAATGGAATGTAATGGAATCAAATCTTATGTAAAGGAATGGAATGGAATGGAATGGAATCAACACGAATCGAATAGAATGGAATGGAATAGCATGGAATGAAATGGAATGGAATGGAATGGAATGGAATGGAATGGAATGGAATGGAATGGAATCAACCCAAATGGAAAGTTATGGAATGGAATGGAATGGAATGGAATGGAATGGAATGCAGTGGAATGGAATGGAATGCAATGGAATCAACCCGAGTGGAACGGAATGGAATAGAATGGAATGGAATAGAATGGAATGGAAAGGAATAGAATGGAATGGAACGGAAGGGAATGGAATGGAATCAACTCGAATGGGATGGAATGGAATGGAATGGAATCAACCCGAATGGAATGGAAAGAAATGGAATGGAATGGAATAAACCCGAATAGAATGGAATGGAACGGTATGGAATTGAATGGAATGGAACGGAATCAAATCTTATGTAATGGAATGGAATGGAATGGAATGGAATCAACCCGAATCGAATAGAATGGAATGGAATAGTATGGAATGAAATGGAATGGAATGGAATGGAATGGAATGGAATGGAATGGAATCAACCCAAATGGAATGGAATGGAATGGAATGGAATGGAATGGAATGGAATGGAATGGAATGCAGTGGAATGGAATGGAATGCAATGGAATCAACCCGAATGGAACGGAATGGAATGGAATGGAATGGAATAGAATGGAATGGAAAGAATAGAATGGAATGGAATGGAATGGAATGGAATGGAATCAACCCGAATGGAATGGAATGGAATGGAATGGAATGGAATGGAATGGAATCAACGCAAATGGAATGGAATGGAATGGAATGGAATGGAATGCAATGGAATGGAATGGAATGCAATGGAATCAACCCGAATGGAACGGAATGGAATGGAATGGAATGGAATAGAATGGAAAGGAATGGAATGGAATAGATTGGAATGGAACGGAATGGAATGGAATGGAATCAACTCGAATGGAATCGAATGGAATGGAATGGAATGGAATGGAATGGAATCAACCCGAATGGAATGGAATGGAATGGAATGGACTGGAATGGAATGGAATCAACAAGAATGGAATGGAATGGAATGGAATCAACCCGAAAGGAATGGAATGGAAAGGAATGGAATGGATTGGAATGGAATGGAATCAATCCGAATGGAATGGAATGGAATGGAAAGGAATGGAATGGAATGGAATGGAATGGAATCAACACGAATGGAATGGAAAGGAATGGAATGGAATGGTATGGAATGGAATGGAGTCAACACGAAAGGAATATAACGGAATGGAATGGGATGGAATGGAATGGAATGAAATCAATCCAAATGGAAAGGAATGGAATGGAATGGAATGCAATGGAATCAACCTGTATGGAATATAATGGAATCAACACGAGTGGAATTCAATTGAATGGAATGGAAATAAACCGAATGGAATGGTATGGAATGGAAATGAATGGAATGGAATCAACACAAATGGAATGGAATGGAATGGAACGTTATGAAACGGAATGGAATGGAATCAAGCCGAATGGAATGGAATGGAATGGAATCGAATGGAATGGGATGGAATAAACCCGACTGGAATGGAATGGAATCAAGTCTTATGTAATGGAATGGAATGGAATGGAATGGAATCAACCCGAATGGAGTAGAATGGAATGGAATAGCATGGAATGAAATGGAATGAATGGAATGGAATGGAATGGAATCAAGCCAAATGGAATGGAATGGAATGGAATGGAATGGAATGGAATGGAATGGAATGGAATAGAATGCAATGGAATCAACCCGAATTGAATGGAATGTAATGGAATGGAATGGAATGGAAGCAACCCGAATGAAATGGAATGGAATGGAATGGAAAGGAATGGGATGGAATGGAATGTAATGGAATGGAACCCAGCCGAATGGAATGGAAAGGAATGGAATGGAATGGAATGGAATAAAGCCGAATGGAATGGAATGGAATGGAATGCAATGGAATGGAATCAACCCGAATGGAATGGAAAAGAATGGAATCAACCCGAATGGAATGGAATGGAGGGGAATGGAAGGGAATGGAATCAACCCGAATGGAATGGAATGGAATGGAATGGAATGGAATGGAATGGAAACAACACGAATGGCATGGAATGGAATAGAATGGAATGGAATGGAATGGAATCAACCCGATTGGAATGGAATGGAATGGAATGGAATGGAATGGAATGCAATGGAGTTAACCCAAATGGAATGGAATGGAATGGAATGGAGTGGAATGGAATGGAATGGAATGGAATGGAATGGAATCAACCCGAATGGAATGGAATGGAATGGAATGGAATGGAATGGAATAAAATCTCCCCGAAAGGAATGGAGTGGAATGGAATGGAACGGAATGGAATGGAATAGAATGATTTGGAATCAACCCGAATGGAATGGAATGGAATGGAATGGAATGGAATCAACCCGAATGGAATGGAATGGAATGGAATGGAATGGAGACAACCTGAAAGGAATGGAATGGAATGGAATGGAAAGGAATGGAATCAATCTGAATAGAATGGAATGGAATGGAAAGGAATGGAATGGAATCAACCCGAATGGAATGGAATCAACGAGAATGGAATAGAATGGAATGGAATGGAGTCGACTGGAATTGAATGGAATGGAATCAACCCGAATGGAAAGCAATTTAATGGAATGGAATCAAAATCAATTGAAAGGAATGGAATGGAATGGAACGGAATGGAATGGAATGGAATGGAATGGAATCAACCCGAATGGAATGGAATGGAATGGAATGGAATGGAATGGAATGGAATGGAATGGAATGGAATCAACCCGAATGGAATTGAATGAAATAGAATGAAAAGGAATAGAATGGAATAGAATCACCCTGAAAGGAGTGAAATAGAATGGAATGGAATGGAATCAACCCGAATGGAATGGAATGGCATGGAATGGAATGGAATGGAATGGAATGGAATGGAATGGAATGGAATGGAAAGGAATCAACCCAAATGGAATGGAATGGAATGGAATGGAATGGAATCAACACCAATGGGATGGAATGTAATGGAATTGAATGGAATGGAATGGAATGGGATCAACAAGCATGGAAAGGAATGGAATAGAATGGAATGGATTGTAATGGAATGAAATGGAATGGAATGGAATGAAACTGAATGGAATGAAATGGAATGGAATGGAATGGAATGGAGTCAATCCGAATGGAATGCAATGGAACGGAATGGAATGGAATGGAATGGAATGGAATAGAATTGAATGGAATGGAATCAACCCAAATGGAATGGAATGGAATAGAATGGAATGGAATGGAATGGAATAAACCCGAATGGAATGGAATGGAATCAACCCGAATGGAATGGAATGGAATGGAATGGAATGGAAGTAACCCGAATGGAATGGATTGGAATGGAATGGAATCAACCCGAATGGAATGGAATGGAATGGAATGGAATGGAATGGAATGGAAAGGAATGGAATCAACCCGAATGGAATGGAATGGAATTGAAGTGAATGGAATGGAATCAACACGAATGGAATGGAATGGAATGGAACGGGATGGAATGGAATGGAATGGAATCAAGCCGAATGGAATGGAATGGAATGGAATGGAATGGAATGGAATGGAATGGGATGGAATAAACCCGAATGGAATGGAATGGAATCAAGTGTTATGTAATGGAATGGAATGGAATGGAATGGAATGGAATCAAACCGAATGGAATAGAATGGAATGGAATAGCATGGAATGAAATGGAATGGAATGGAATGGAATGGAATGGAATGGAATTGAATGAACCCGAATGGAATGGAATGACATGGAATGGAATGGAATGGAATGGAATGGAATGGAATCAACACAAATGGAATGGAATGGAAAGGAATGGAATGGAATGGAAACAAAACGAATGACATGGAATGGAATAGAATGGAATGGAACGGAATGGAATCAACCCGATTGGAATGGAATGGAATGGAAAGAATTGAATGGAATGGAATGGAATGGAGTTAACCCAAATGGAATGGAATGGAATGGAAGGGAGTGGAAGGGAATGGAATGGAATGGAATCAACCCGAATGGAATGGAATGGAATGGAATGGAATGGAATAGAATCACCCCGAAAGGAATGGAGTGGAATGGAATGGAACGGAATGGAATGGAATAGATTGATTGGGAATCAACCCGAATGGAATGGAATGGAATGGAATGGAATGGAATGGAATGGAATGGAATCAACCCGAATGGAATGGAATGGAATGGAATGGTATGGAATGGAATGGAATGGAATGGAATGGAAACAACACGAATGGAATGGAATGGAATGGAATCAACACGAATGGAATGGAATGGAATGGAATCAACCCGAAAGGAATGGAATGGAATGGAATGGAATGGAATGGAATGGAATGGAATCAAACCAAATGGAATGGAATGGAACGGAATGGAATGGAAACAACACGAATGGCATGGAATGGAATAGAATGGAATGGAATGGAATGGAATCAACCCGATTGGAATGGAATGGAATGGAATGGAATGGAATGGAATGCAATGGATTTAACCCAAATGGAATGGAATGGAATGGAATGGAGTGGAATGGAATGGAATGGAAAGGAATGGAATCAACCCGAATGGAATGGAATGGAATGGAATTGAATGGAATGGAATGGAATAAAATCTCCCCGAAAGGAATGGAGTGGAATGGAATGGAATGGAATGGAATGGAATAGAATGATTTGGAATCAGCCCGAATGGAATGGAATGGAATGGATGTAACACGAATGGAATGGAATGGAATGGAATGGAATGGAATCAACCCGAATGGAATGGAATGGAATGGAATGGAATGCAAGGGAATGGAATGGAATCAACCTGAAAGGAATGGAATGGAATGGAATGGAAAGGAATGGAATCAATCCGAATAGAATGGAATGGAATGGAAAGGAATGGAATGGAATCAACCCGAATGGAATGGAATGGAATGGAATGGAATCAACCAGAATAGAGCATAATGGAATCAACCCGAGTAGAATGGAATGGAATTGAATGGAAAGGAATCAACGAGAATGGAATCGAATGGAATGGAATGGAGTCGAATGGAATTGAATGGAATGGAATCAACCCGAATGGAAAGGAATTTAATGGAATGGAATCAAAATCAATGGAATGGAATGGAATGGAATGGAATGGAATGGAATCAACCGGAATGGAATGGAATGGAATGGAATGGAATGGAATGGAATGGAATGGAATGGAATGGAATCAACCCGAATGGAATGGAATGGAATGGAATGGAATCAACCAGAATGTAATTGAATGAAATAGAATGAAATGGAATAGAATGGAATAGAATCACCCAGAAAGGAGTGGAATAGAATGGAATGGAATGGAATCAACCCGAATGGAATGGAATGGCATGGAAAGAAATGGAATGGAATGGAATGGAATGGAATCAACCCAAATGGAATGGAATGGAATGGAATGGAATGGAATGGAATGGAATCAACCCAAATGGAATGGAATGGCATGGAATGGAATGGAATGGAATCAACCCGATTGGAATGGAATGGAATCAACAAGAATGGAATGGAATGGAATGGAATGGAAGTAACCCGAACGGAATGGATTGGAATGGAATGGAATGGAATGGAATCAACCCAAATGGAATGGAATGGAATGGAATGGAATCAACCCGAATGGAATGGAATGGAATGGAAGTGAATGGAATGGAATCAACACGAATGGAATGGAATGGAATGGAATGGGATTGAATGGAATGGAATGGAATCAAGCCGAATGGAATGGAATGAAATGGAATGGAATGGAATGGAATCAACCCGAATGGAACAGAATGGAATGGAATAGCATGGAATGAAATGGAATGGAATGGAATGGAATGGAATGGAATGAATCCGAATGGAATGGAATGGCAAGGAATGGAATGGAATGGAAACAAAACGAATGGCATGGAATGGAATAGAATGGAATGGAACGGAATGGAATCAACACGATTGGAATGGAATGGAATGGAATGGAATGGAATGGAATGGAATGGAGTTAACCCAAATGGAATGGAATGAAATGGAAGGGAGTGGAATGGAATGGAATGGAATGGAATCAACCCGAATGGAATGGAATGGAATGGAATGGAATGGAACGGAATGGAATAGAATCACCCCGAAAGGAATGGAGTGGAATGGAATGAAACGGAATGGAATGGATGTAACACGAATGGAATGGAATGGAATGGAATGGAATCAACCCGAATGGAGTGGCATGGAATGGAATGGAATGGAATGGAATGGAATGGAGATAACCTGAAAGGAATGGAATGGAATGGAATGGAATGGAATCAAATCGAATGGAATGGAATGGAATGGAATCAACACGATTGGAATGGAATGGAATGCAATGGAGTTAACCCAAATGGAATGGAATGGAATGGAATGGAATGGAGTGGAATGGAATGGAATGGAATGGAATGGAATCAACCCGAATGGAATGGAATGGAATGGAATGGAATAGAATCACCCCGAAAGGAATGGAGTGGAATGGAATGGAACGGAATGGAATGGAATAGAATGATTTGGAATCAACCCGAATGGAATGGAATGGAATGGAATGGAATGGATGTAACACGAATGGAATGGAATGGAATGGAATGGAATGGAATCAACCCGAAAGGAATGGAATGGAATGGAATGGAATGGAATGGAATGGAATGGAATGGAGTCAACCTGAAAGGAATCGAATGGAATGGAATGGAATGCAATGGAATCAATCCGAATAGAATGGAATGGAATGGAAAGGAATGGAATGGAATCAACCCGAGTGGAATTGAATGGAATGGAATGGAAATAACCCGAATGGAATGGAATGGAATGTAATGGAATCAACGAGAATGGAATCGAATGGAATGGAATGGAGTCGAAAGGAATTGAATGGAATGGAATCAACCCGAATGGAAAGGAATTTAATGGAATGGAATCAAAACCAATGGAAATGAATGGAATGGAATGGAATGGAATGGAATGGAATGGAATCAAGCCGAATGGAATGGATTGGAATGGAATCATCCCGAATGGAATGGAATGGAATGACATGGAATGGAATGGAATGGAATGGAATGGAATGGAATGGAATGGAATGGAATGCAATAAACCCGAATGGAATGGAATGGAATGGAATAGAATGGAATGGAATGGAATGGAATGGAATGGAATCAACCCACATGGAATGGAATGGAATGGAATGGAATAAACCCAAATGGAATGGAATGGAATGGAATGGAATCAACTGGAATGGAATGGATTGGAATCAACCCGAATGGAATGGAATGGATTGGAATGGAATCAACCCGAATGGAATGGAATGGAATGGAAGTGAATGGAATGGAATCAATACGAATGGAATGGCATAGAATGGAACGGGATGGAATGGAATGGAATGGAATCAAGCCGAATAGAAAGGAATGGAATGGAATGGAATGGAATGGAATGGAATAAACCCGAATGGAATGGAATGGAATGGTATGGAATTGAATGGAATGGAATGGAATCAAATCTTATGTAAAGGAATGGAATGGAATGGAATGGAATCAACACGAATCGAATAGAATGGAATGGAATAGCATGGAATGAAATGGAATGGAGTGGAATGGAATGCAATGGAATGGAATGGAATGGAATCAACCCAAATGGAAAGTTATGGAATGGAATGGAATGGAATGGAATGGAATGGAATGCAGTGGAATGGAATGGAATGCAATGGAATCAACCCGAGTGGAACGGAATGGAATAGAATGGAATGGAATAGAATGGAATGGAAAGGAATAGAATGGAATGGAACGGAAGGGAATGGAATGGAATCAACTCGAATGGGATGGAATGGAATGGAATGGAATCAACCCGAATGGAATGGAAAGAAATGGAATGGAATGGAATAAACCCGAATAGAATGGAATGGAACGGTATGGAATTGAATGGAATGGAACGGAATCAAATCTTATGTAATGGAATGGAATGGAATGGAATGGAATCAACCCGAATCGAATAGAATGGAATGGAATAGTATGGAATGAAATGGAATGGAATGGAATGGAATGGAATGGAATGGAATGGAATGGAATCAACCCAAATGGAATGGAATGGAATGGAATGGAATGGAATGGAATGGAATGGAATGCAGTGGAATGGAATGGAATGCAATGGAATCAACCCGAATGGAACGGAATGGAATGGAATGGAATGGAATAGAATGGAATGGAAAGAATATAATGGAATGGAATGGAATGGAATGGAATGGAATCAACCCGAATGGAATGGAATGGAATGGAATGGAATGGAATGGAATGGAATCAACGCAAATGGAATGGAATGGAATGGAATGGAATGGAATGCAATGGAATGGAATGGAATGCAATGGAATCAACCCGAATGGAACGGAATGGAATGGAATGGAATGGAATAGAATGGAAAGGAATGGAATGGAATAGATTGGAATGGAACGGAATGGAATGGAATGGAATCAACTCGAATGGAATCGAATGGAATGGAATGGAATGGAATGGAATGGAATCAACCCGAATGGAATGGAATGGAATGGAATGGACTGGAATGGAATGGAATCAACAAGAATGGAATGGAATGGAATGGAATCAACCCGAAAGGAATGGAATGGAAAGGAATGGAATGGATTGGAATGGAATGGAATCAATCCGAATGGAATGGAATGGAATGGAAAGGAATGGAATGGAATGGAATGGAATGGAATCAACACGAATGGAATGGAAAGGAATGGAATGGAATGGTATGGAATGGAATGGAGTCAACACGAAAGGAATATAACGGAATGGAATGGGATGGAATGGAATGGAATGAAATCAATCCAAATGGAAAGGAATGGAATGGAATGGAATGCAATGGAATCAACCTGTATGGAATATAATGGAATCAACACGAGTGGAATTCAATTGAATGGAATGGAAATAAACCGAATGGAATGGTATGGAATGGAAATGAATGGAATGGAATCAACACGAATGGAATGGAATGGAATGGAACGTTATGAAACGGAATGGAATGGAATCAAGCCGAATGGAATGGAATGGAATGGAATCGAATGGAATGGGATGGAATAAACCCGAATGGAATGGAATGGAATCAAGTCTTATGTAATGGAATGGAATGGAATGGAATGGAATCAACCCGAATGGAGTAGAATGGAATGGAATAGCATGGAATGAAATGGAATGAATGGAATGGAATGGAATGGAATCAAGCCAAATGGAATGGAATGGAATGGAATGGAATGGAATGGAATGGAATAGAATGCAATGGAATCAACCCGAATGGAATGGAATGTAATGGA
Organism: Pan paniscus; assembly: GCF_029289425.2. NCBI lineage: Eukaryota > Metazoa > Chordata > Mammalia > Primates > Hominidae > Pan > Pan paniscus. The sequence goes on along the minus strand of NC_085927.1, from coordinate 13,315,312 downwards.
ATGGAATGGAATGGAAGCAACCCGAATGAAATGGAATGGAATGGAATGGAAAGGAATGGGATGGAATGGAATGTAGTGGAATGGAACCCAGCCGAATGGAATGGAAAGGAATGGAATGGAATGGAATGGAATAAAGCCGAATGGAATGGAATGGAATGGAATGCAATGGAATGGAATCAACCCGAATGGAATGGAAAAGAATGGAATCAACCCGAATGGAATGGAATGGAGGGGAATGGAAGGGAATGGAATCAACCCGAATGGAATGGAATGGAATGGAATGGAATGGAATGGAATGGAATGGAAACAACACGAATGGCATGGAATGGAATAGAATGGAATGGAATGGAATCAACCCGATTGGAATGGAATGGAATGGAATGGAATGGAATGGAATGGAATGCAATGGAGTTAACCCAAATGGAATGGAATGGAATGGAATGGAGTGGAATGGAATGGAATGGAATGGAATGGAATGGAATCAACCCGAATGGAATGGAATGGAATGGAATGGAATGGAATGGAATAAAATCTCCCCGAAAGGAATGGAGTGGAATGGAATGCAACGGAATGGAATGGAATAGAATGATTTGGAATCAACCCGAATGGAATGGAATGGAATGGAATGGAATGGAATCAACCCGAATGGAATGGAATGGAATGGAATGGAATGGAGACAACCTGAATGGAATGGAATGGAATGGAATGGAAAGGAATGGAATCAATCTGAATAGAATGGAATGGAATGGAAAGGAATGGAATGGAATCAACCCGAATGGAATGGAATCAACGAGAATTGAATCGAATGGAATGGAATGGAGTCGACTGGAATTGAATGGAATGGAATCAACCCGAATGGAAAGCAATTTAATGGAATGGAATCAAAATCAATTGAAAGGAATGGAATGGAATGGAACGGAATGGAATGGAATGGAATGGAATGGAATCAACCCGAATGGAATGGAATGGAATGGAATGGAATGGAATGGAATGGAATGGAATGGAATCAACCCGAATGGAATTGAATGAAATAGAATGAAAAGGAATAGAATGGAATAGAATCACCCTGAAAGGAGTGAAATAGAATGGAATGGAATGGAATCAACCCGAATGGAATGGAATGGCATGGAATGGAATGGAATGGAATGGAATGGAATGGAATGGAAAGGAATCAACCCAAATGGAATGGAATGGAATGGAATGGAATGGAATCAACACCAATGGGATGGAATGTAATGGAATTGAATGGAATGGAATGGAATGGGATCAACAAGCATGGAAAGGAATGGAATAGAATGGAATGGATTGTAATGGAATGAAATGGAATGGAATGGAATGAAACTGAATGGAATGAAATGGAATGGAATGGAATGGAATGGAGTCAATCCGAATGGAATGCAATGGAACGGAATGGAATGGAATGGAATGGAATGGAATAGAATTGAATGGAATGGAATCAACCCAAATGGAATGGAATGGAATAGAATGGAATGGAATGGAATGGAATAAACCCGAATGGAATGGAATGGAATCAACCCGAATGGAATGGAATGGAATGGAATGGAATGGAAGTAACCCGAATGGAATGGATTGGAATGGAATGGAATCAACCCGAATGGAATGGAATGGAATGGAATGGAATGGAATGGAATGGAAAGGAATGGAATCAACCCGAATGGAATGGAATGGAATTGAAGTGAATGGAATGGAATCAACACGAATGGAATGGAATGGAATGGAACGGGATGGAATGGAATGGAATGGAATCAAGCCGAATGGAATGGAATGGAATGGAATGGAATGGAATGGAATGGAATGGAATGGGATGGAATAAACCCGAATGGAATGGAATGGAATCAAGTGTTATGTAATGGAATGGAATGGAATGGAATGGAATGGAATCAACCCGAATGGAATAGAATGGAATGGAATAGCATGGAATGAAATGGAATGGAATGGAATGGAATGGAATGGAATGGAATGGAATGGAATGGAATGAACCCGAATGGAATGGAATGACATGGAATGGAATGGAATGGAATGGAATGGAATGGAATCAACACAAATGGAATGGAATGGAAAGGAATGGAATGGAATGGAAACAAAACGAATGGCATGGAATGGAATAGAATGGAATGGAACGGAATGGAATCAACCCGATTGGAATGGAATGGAATGGAAAGAATTGAATGGAATGGAATGGAATGGAGTTAACCCAAATGGAATGGAATGGAATGGAAGGGAGTGGAAGGGAATGGAATGGAATGGAATCAACCCGAATGGAATGGAATGGAATGGAATGGAATGGAATGGAATAGAATCACCCCGAAAGGAATGGAGTGGAATGGAATGGAACGGAATGGAATGGAATAGATTGATTGGGAATCAACCCGAATGGAATGGAATGGAATGGAATGGAATGGAATGGAATGGAATGGAATGGAATGGAATGGAATCAACCCGAATGGAATGGAATGGAATGGAATGGTATGGAATGGAATGGAATGGAATGGAATGGAAACAACACGAATGGAATGGAATGGAATGGAATCAACACGAATGGAATGGAATGGAATGGAATCAACCCGAAAGGAATGGAATGGAATGGAATGGAATGGAATGGAATGGAATGGAATCAAACCAAATGGAATGGAATGGAACGGAATGGAATGGAAACAACACGAATGGCATGGAATGGAATAGAATGGAATGGAATGGAATGGAATCAACCCGATTGGAATGGAATGGAATGGAATGGAATGGAATGGAATGCAATGGATTTAACCCAAATGGAATGGAATGGAATGGAATGGAGTGGAATGGAATGGAATGGAAAGGAATGGAATCAACCCGAATGGAATGGAATGGAATGGAATTGAATGGAATGGAATGGAATAAAATCTCCCCGAAAGGAATGGAGTGGAATGGAATGGAATGGAATGGAATGGAATAGAATGATTTGGAATCAGCCCGAATGGAATGGAATGGAATGGAATGGAATGGATGTAACACGAATGGAATGGAATGGAATGGAATGGAATGGAATCAACCCGAATGGAATGGAATGGAATGGAATGGAATGCAAGGGAATGGAATGGAATCAACCTGAAAGGAATGGAATGGAATGGAATGGAAAGGAATGGAATCAATCCGAATAGAATGGAATGGAATGGAATGGAATGGAATGGAATCAACCAGAATGGAATGGAATGGAATGGAACGGGATGGAATGGAATGGAATGGAATCAAGCCGAATGGAATGGAATGGAATGGAATGGAATGGAATGGAATGGAATGGAATGGGATGGAATAAACCCGAATGGAATGGAATGGAATCAAGCGTTATGTAATGGAATGGAATGGAATGGAATGGAATGGAATCAACCCGAATGGAATAGAATGGAATGGAATAGCATGGAATGAAATGGAATGGAATGGAATGGAATGGAATGGAATGGAATGGAATGGAATGAACCCGAATGGAATGGAATGACATGGAATGGAATGGAATGGAATGGAATGGAATGGAATCAACACAAATGGAATGGAATGGAAAGGAATGGAATGGAATGGAAACAAAACGAATGGCATGGAATGGAATAGAATGGAATGGAACGGAATGGAATCAACCCGATTGGAATGGAATGGAATGGAAAGAATTGAATGGAATGGAATGGAATGGAGTTAACCCAAATGGAATGGAATGGAATGGAAGGGAGTGGAAGGGAATGGAATGGAATGGAATCAACCCGAATGGAATGGAATGGAATGGAATGGAATGGAATGGAATAGAATCACCCCGAAAGGAATGGAGTGGAATGGAATGGAACGGAATGGAATGGAATAGATTGATTGGGAATCAACCCGAATGGAATGGAATGGAATGGAATGGAATGGAATGGAATGGAATGGAATGGAATGGAATCAACCCGAATGGAATGGAATGGAATGGAATGGTATGGAATGGAATGGAATGGAATGGAATGGAAACAACACGAATGGAATGGAATGGAATGGAATCAACACGAATGGAATGGAATGGAATGGAATCAACCCGAAAGGAATGGAATGGAATGGAATGGAATGGAATGGAATGGAATGGAATCAAACCAAATGGAATGGAATGGAACGGAATGGAATGGAAACAACACGAATGGCATGGAATGGAATAGAATGGAATGGAATGGAATGGAATCAACCCGATTGGAATGGAATGGAATGGAATGGAATGGAATGGAATGCAATGGATTTAACCCAAATGGAATGGAATGGAATGGAATGGAGTGGAATGGAATGGAATGGAAAGGAATGGAATCAACCCGAATGGAATGGAATGGAATGGAATTGAATGGAATGGAATGGAATAAAATCTCCCCGAAAGGAATGGAGTGGAATGGAATGGAATGGAATGGAATGGAATAGAATGATTTGGAATCAGCCCGAATGGAATGGAATGGAATGGAATGGAATGGATGTAACACGAATGGAATGGAATGGAATGGAATGGAATGGAATCAACCCGAATGGAATGGAATGGAATGGAATGGAATGCAAGGGAATGGAATGGAATCAACCTGAAAGGCATGGAATGGAATGGAATGGAAAGGAATGGAATCAATCCGAATAGAATGGAATGGAATGGAAAGGAATGGAATGGAATCAACCCGAATGGAATGGAATGGAATGGAATGGAATCAACCAGAATAGAGCATAATGGAATCAACCCGAGTAGAATGGAATGGAATTGAATGGAAAGGAATCAACGAGAATGGAATCGAATGGAATGGAATGGAGTCGAATGGAATTGAATGGAATGGAATCAAACCGAATGGAAAGGAATTTAATGGAATGGAATCAAAATCAATGGAATGGAATGGAATGGAATGGAATGGAATGGAATCAACCGGAATGGAATGGAATGGAATGGAATGGAATGGAATGGAATGGAATGGAATGGAATCAACCCGAATGGAATGGAATGGAATGGAATGGAATCAACCAGAATGTAATTGAATGAAATAGAATGAAATGGAATAGAATGGAATAGAATCACCCAGAAAGGAGTGGAATAGAATGGAATGGAATGGAATCAACCCGAATGGAATGGAATGGCATGGAAAGAAATGGAATGGAATGGAATGGAATGGAATCAACCCAAATGGAATGGAATGGAATGGAATGGAATGGAATGGAATGGAATCAACCCAAATGGAATGGAATGGCATGGAATGGAATGTAATGGAATCAACCCGATTGGAATGGAATGGAATCAACAAGAATGGAATGGAATGGAATGGAATGGAATGGAAGTAACCCGAACGGAATGGATTGGAATGGAATGGAATGGAATGGAATCAACACAAATGGAATGGAATGGAATGGAATGGAATCAACCCGAATGGAATGGAATGGAATGGAAGTGAATGGAATGGAATCAACACGAATGGAATGGAATGGAATGGAATGGGATTGAATGGAATGGAATGGAATCAAGCCGAATGGAATGGAATGAAATGGAATGGAATGGAATGGAATCAACCCGAATGGAACAGAATGGAATGGAATAGCATGGAATGAAATGGAATGGAATGGAATGGAATGAATCCGAATGGAATGGAATGGCAAGGAATGGAATGGAATGGAAACAAAACGAATGGCATGGAATGGAATAGAATGGAATGGAACGGAATGGAATCAACACGATTGGAATGGAATGGAATGGAATGGAATGGAATGGAATGGAATGGAGTTAACCCAAATGGAATGGAATGAAATGGAAGGGAGTGGAATGGAATGGAATGGAATGGAATCAACCCGAATGGAATGGAATGGAATGGAATGGAATGGAACGGAATGGAATAGAATCACCCCGAAAGGAATGGAGTGGAATGGAATGGAACGGAATGGAATGGATGTAACACGAATGGAATGGAATGGAATGGAATGGAATCAACCCGAATGGAGTGGCATGGAATGGAATGGAATGGAATGGAATGGAATGGAGATAACCTGAAAGGAATGGAATGGAATGGAATGGAATGGAATCAAATCGAATGGAATGGAATGGAATGGAATCAACACGATTGGAATGGAATGGAATGCAATGGAGTTAACCAAAATGGAATGGAATGGAATGGAATGGAATGGAGTGGAATGGAATGGAATGGAATGGAATGGAATCAACCCGAATGGAATGGAATGGAATGGAATGGAATAGAATCACCCCGAAAGGAATGGAGTGGAATGGAATGGAACGGAATGGAATGGAATAGAATGATTGGGAATCAACCCGAATGGAATGGAATGGAATGGAATGGAATGGATGTAACACGAATGGAATGGAATGGAATGGAATGGAATGGAATCAACCCGAAAGGAATGGAATGGAATGGAATGGAATGGAATGGAATGGAATGGAATGGAATGGAGTCAACCTGAAAGGAATCGAATGGAATGGAATGGAATGGAATGGAATCAATCCGAATAGAATGGAATGGAATGGAAAGGAATGGAATGGAATCAACCCGAGTGGAATTGAATGGAATGGAATGGAAATAACCCGAATGGAATGGAATGGAATGTAATGGAATCAACGAGAATGGAATCGAATGGAATGGAATGGAGTCGAAAGGAATTGAATGGAATGGAATCAACCCGAATGGAAAGGAATTTAATGGAATGGAATCAAAACCAATGGAAATGAATGGAATGGAATGGAATGGAATGGAATGGAATGGAATCAAGCCGAATGGAATGGATTGGAATGGAATCATCCCGAATGGAATGGAATGGAATGACATGGAATGGAATGGAATGGAATGGAATGGAATGGAATGGAATGGAATGGAATGCAATAAACCCGAATGGAATGGAATGGAATGGAATAGAATGGAATGGAATGGAATGGAATGGAATCAACCCACATGGAATGGAATGGAATGGAATGGAATCAACCCGAATGGAATTGAATGAAATACAATGAAATGGAATAGAATGGAATAGAATCACCCCGAAAGGAATGAAGTAGAATGGAATGGAATGGAAAGGAATGGAAAAAACACGAATGGAATGGAATGGCATGGAATGGAATGGAATGGAATGGAATCAACCCAAATGGAATGGAATGGAATGGAATGGAATGGAATGGAATGTAATGGAATGGAATGGAATGGAGTCAATCCGAATGATATGCAATGGAACGGAATGGAATGGAATGGAATCAACACAAATGGAATGGAATGGAATGGAATGGAAAGGAATGGAATGGAATGGAATGGAATGGAATGGAATGGAATGGAATCAACCCAAATGGAATGGAATGGAACGGAATGGCATGGAAACAACACGAATGGCATGGAATGGAATAGAATGGAATCAACCCGATTGGAATGGAATGGAATGGAATGGAATGGAATGGAATGCAATGGAGTTAACCCAAATGGAATGGAATGGAATGGAATGGAGTGGAATGGAATGGAATGGAATGGAATGGAATCAACCCAAATGGAATGGAATGGAATGGAATTGAATGGAATGGAATGGAATAAAATCTCCCCGAAAGGAATGGGGTGGAATGGAATGGAATGGAATGGAATAGAATGATTTGGAATCAACCCGAATGGAATGGAATGGAATGGAATGGAATGGATGTAACACGAATGGAATGGAATGGAATGGAATGGAATGGAATGGAATCAACCCGAATGGAATGGAATGGAATGGAATGGAATGGAATGGAGTCAACCTGAAAGGAATGGAATGGAATGGAATGGAAAGGAATGGAATCAATCCGAATAGAATGGAATGGAATGGAAAGGAATTGAATGGAATCAACCAGAATAGAGTATAATGGAATCAACCCGAGTGGAATGGAATGGAATGGAATGGAATGCAATGGAATCAACGAGAATGGAATCGAATGGAATGGAATGGAGTCGAATGGAATTGAATGGAATGGAATCAACCCGAATGGAAAGGAATTTAATGGAATGGAATCAAAATCAATGGAATGGAATGGAATGGAATGGAATGGAATGGAATGGAATGGGATCAACCCGAATGGAATGGAATGGAATGGAATGGAATGGAATGGAATGGAATCAACCCGAATGGAATTGAATGAAATAGAATGAAATGGAATAGAATGGAATAGAATCACCCAGAAAGGAGTGAAATAGAATGGAATGGAATGGAATCAACCCGAATGGAATGGAATGGCATGGAATGAAATGGAATGGAATGGAATGGAATGGAATCAACCCAAATGGAATGGAATGGAATGGAATCAACACGAATGGGATGGAATGCATTGGAATTGAATGGAATGGAATGGAATGGAATGGAATCAACAAGCATGGAAAGGAATGGAATGGAATGGAATGGATTGGAATGGAATGAAATGGAATGGAATGAAATAGAATGGAATGAAATGGAATGGAATGGAATGGAATGGAGTCAATCCGAATGGAACGCAATGGAATGGAATGGAATGGAATGGAATGGAATGGAATGGAATGGAATCAACCCAAATGGAATGGAATGGAATGGAATGGAATGGAATGGAATGGAATCAACCTGAATGGAATGGAATTGAATCAACCCGAATGGAATGGAATGGAATGGAATGGAAGTAACCCGAATGGAATGGATTGGAATGGAATGGAATGGAATGGAATGGAATGGAATGGAATGGAATGGAATGGAATGGAATCAACCCGAATGGAATGGAATGGAATGGAAGTGAATGGAATGGAATCAACACGAATGGAATGGAATGGAATGGATGGGGATGGAATGGAATGGGATGGAATAAACACGAATGGAATGGAATGGAATCAAGTCTTATGTAATGGAATAGAATGGAATGGAATGGAATGGAATCAACCCGAATGGAATAGAATGGAATGGAATAGCATGGAATGAAATGGAATGGAATGGAATGGAATGGAATGGAATCAACCCGAATGGAATGGAATGGAATGGAATGGAATGGAATGGAATCAAAACGAATGGAATGGAAAGAAATGGAATCAACCCGAATGGAATGGAATGGAATGGAATGGAAGTAACCCGAATGGAATGAATTGGAATGGAATGGAATCAACCCGAATGGAATGGAATGGAATGGAATGGAATGGAATGGAATGGAATCAACCCGAATGGAATGGAATGGAATGGAATTGAATGGAATGGAATCAACACGAATAGAACGAAATGGAATGGAACGGGATGGAATGGAATGGAAAGGAATCAAGCTGAATGGAATGGAATGGAATGGAATGGACTGCGATGGAAAAAACCCGAATGGAATGGAATGGAATCAAGTCTTATGTAATGGAATGGAATGGAATGGAATGGAATCAACCCGTATGGAATAGAATGCAATGGAATAGCATGGAATGAAATGGAATGGAATGGAATGGAATGCAATGGAATCAACCCAAATGGAATGGAATGGAATGGAATGGAATGGAATGGAATGGAATGGAATCAACCCAAATGGAATGGAATGGAATGGAATGGAATGGAATGGAATGGAATGGAATGGAATGCAATGGAATCAACCCGAATGGAATGGAATGGAATGGAATGGAATGGAATGGAATGGAATGGAATGGAATCAACCCGAATGGAATGGAATGGAATGGAATGGAATGGAATGGAATGGAATCAACCAAAATGGAATGGAATGGAATGGAATGGAATGGAATGGAATGGAATGGAATGGAATGGAATCAACCCGAATGGAATGGAATGGAATCAACCCGAATGGAATGGAATGGAATGGAATGGAAGGAACCCGAATGGAATAGATTGGAATGGAATGGAATGGAATGGAATGGAATGGAATCAAGCCGAATGGAATGGAATGGAATGGAATCGAATGGAATGGGATGGAATAAACCCGAATGGAATGGAATGGAATCAAGTCTTAGGTAATGGAATGGAATGGAATGGAATGGAATCAACCCGAATGGAGTAGAATGGAATGGAATAGCATGGAATGAAATGGAATGGAATGGAATGGAATGGAATGGAATGGAATCAAGCCAAATGGAATGGAATGGAATGGAATGGAATGGAATGGAATGCAATGGAATCAACCCGAATGGAATGGAATGTAATGTAATGGAATGGAATGGAATGGAAGCAACGCGAATGGAATGGAATGGAATGGATTGGAATGGAATGGAATGGAATGGAATGGAATGGAATCAACCCGAATGGAATGGAATGGAATGGAATGGAATGGAATGGAATGGAATGGAATGGAATGGAATGGAAAACAGGAATGGAATGGAATGGAATGGAATCAACACGAATGGAATGGAATGGAATGGAATCAACCCGAATGGAATGGAATGGAATGGAATGGAATGGAATGGAATGGAATCAAACCAAATGGAATGGAATGGAATGGAATGGAGTGGAATGGAATGGAAACAACACGAATGGCATGGAATGGAATAGAATGGAATGGAATGGAATGGAATCAACTCGATTGGAATGGAATGGAATGGAATGGAATGGAATGGAATGGAATGGAATGGAATGCAATGGAGTTAACCCAAATGGAATGGAATGGAATGGAATGGAATGGAATCAACCCGAATGGAATGGAATGGAATGGAATGGAATGGAATCAACCCGAATGGAATGGAATGGAATGGAATGGAATGGAGACAACCTGAAAGGAATGGAATGGAATGGATTGGAAAGGAATGGAATCAATCGGAATAGAATGGAATGGAATGGAAAGGAATGGAATGGAATCAACCCGAATGAAATGGAATGGAATGGAATGGAATCAACCAGAATAGAGTATAATGGAATCTTCCCGAGTGGAATGGAATGGAATGGAATGGAATCAAGGAGAATGGAATCGAATGGAATGGAATGGAGTCGAATGGAATTGAATGGAATGGAATCAACCCGAATGGAAAGGAATTTAATGGAATGGAATCAAAATCAATGGAAAGGAATGGAATGGAATGGAATGGAATGGAATGGAATCAACCTGAATGGAGTAGAATGGAATGGAATAGCATGGAATGAAATGGAATGGTATGGAATGGAATGGAATGGAATGGAATCAAGCCAAATGGAATGCAATGGAATGGAATGGAATGGAATGGAATGGAATGGAATGGAATGGAATGCAATGGAATCAACCCGAATGGAATGGAATGTAATGTAATGGAATGGAATGGAATGGAAGCAACCCGAATGGAATGGAATGGAATGGAATGGAATGGAATCAACCCGAATGGAATGGAATGGAATGGAATGGAATGGAATGGAATGGAAAACACGAATGGAATGGAATGGAATGGAATCAACACGAATGGAATGGAATGGAATGGAATCAACGCGAATGGAATGGAATGGAATGGAATGGAATTGAATGGAATGGAATGGAATGGAATCAAACCAAATGGAATGGAATGGAATGGAATGGAGTGGAATGGAATGGAAACAACACGAATGGCATGGAATGGAATAGAATGGAATGGAATGGAATGGAATCAACCCGATTGGAATGGAATGGAATGGAATGGAATGGAATGGAATGGAATGGAATGGAATGCAATGGAGTTAACCCAAATGGAATGGAATGGAATGGAATGGAATGGAATCAACCCGAATGGAATGGAATGGAATGGAATGGAATGGAATGGAATGGAATCAACCCGAATGGAATGGAATGGAATGGAATGGAATGGAGACAACCTGAAAGGAATGGAATGGAATGGAATGGAAAGGAATGGAATCAATCGGAATAGAATGGAATGGAATGGAAAGGAATGGAATGGAATCAACCCGAATGAAATGGAATGGAATGGAAAGGAATGGAATGGAATCAACCCGAATGAAATGGAATGGAATGGAATGGAATCAACCAGAATAGAGTATAATGGAATCTTCCCGAGTGGAATGGAATGGAATGGAATGGAATGGAATGGAATCAACGAGAATGGAATAGAATGGAATGGAATGGAGTCGAATGGAATTTAATGGAATGGAATCAAAATCAATGGAAAGGAATGGAATGGAATGGAATGGAATGGAATGGAATGGAATCAACCCGAATGGAATGGAATGGAATTCAATGGAATGGAATGGAATGGAAATGTATCAACCCAAATGGAATGGAATGGAATGGAATGGAATGGAATGGAATGGAATGCAATGGAATCAACACGAATGGGATGGAATGCAATGGAATTGAATGGAATGGAATGGAATGGAATCAACAAGCATGGAGAGGAATGGAATGGAAGGGAATGGATTGTAATGGAATGGAATGGAATGGAATGGAATGGAATGGAATGGAATGGAGTCAATCCGAATGGAAAGCAATGGAACCGAATGGAATGGAATGGAATGGAATGGAATGGAATGGAATATAATTGAATGGAATGGAATCAACCCAAATGGAATGAAATGGAATGCAATGGAATGGAATGGAATCAACCCGAATGGAATGGAATGGAATCAACCCGAATGGAATGGAATGGAATGGAAGTAACCCGAATGGAATGGATTGGAATGGAATGGAATCAACCCGAATGGAATGGAATGGAATGGAATGGAATGGAATGGAATGGAATGGAATGGAATCAACCCGAATGGAATGGAATGGAATGGAAGTGAATGGAATGGAATCAACACGAATGGAATGGGATGTAATGGAACGGGATGGAATGGAATGGAAAGGAATCAACCCGAATGGAATGGAATGGAATGCAATGGAATGGAATGGAATGGAATGGAATTCAATGGAATGGAATGGAAGGGAATGGAATGAAATGGAATAGAATGGAATGGAATCAACTGGAATGTAATGGAATGGAATGGAATGGAATGGAATGGAAAGAATGGAATCAACTCGAATGGCATGGAATGGAATGGAATGGAATCACATGCCTGGAATGGAATGGAATCAACCCGAACGGAATGGAATGGAATGCAATGGAATGGAATGGAATCAACCCAAATGGAGTGGAATGCAATGGAATGGAATGGAATGGAACGGAATGGAATCAACACGAAACGAATGGAATGCAAAGGAATGGAATGGAATGGAACAGAATCGACCCGAAAAGAATGGAATGGAATGGAATGGAATGGAATGGAATGGAATATAATTGAATGGAATCAACACGAATGGAATGGAATTGAATGGAATGGGATGGAATGGAATGGAATGGAATGGAATCCAGCCGAATGGAATGGAATGGAATGGAATGGAATGGAATGGAATGGAATGGAATAAAGCCGAATGGAATGGAATGGAATGGAATGGAATGCCATGGAATGGAATCAACCCGAATGGAATGGAAAGGAATGGAATCAACCCGAATGGAAGGGAATGGAGGGGAATGGAAGGGAATGGAATCAACCCGAATGGAAGGGAATGGAAAGGAATGGAATGGAAACGACTGCAATCAACACGAAAGGAATTGAACGCAATGGAATGGAATGGAATGGAGTGGAATCAACCCGAATGGAATGGAATGGAATGCAAAGGAATGGAATGGAATGGAACGGAATGGAATGGAATGGAATCAACCCGAATGAAATGGAATGGAATGGAATGGAATGGAATCCACCCGAATGGAATGGAATGGAATGGAATGGAATGGAATGGAATGGAATTAAATGGAATCATTCCGAATCGAATGGAATGGAATGGAATGGAGTGGAATCCATCCGAATGGAATGGAATGGAGTGAAATCAACCCGAATGGAATGGAGTGGAATCAACCCTAGTGGAATCGAATGGAAGTAACCCGAATGGAATGGAATGGAATGGAATGGAATCAACCCGAATGGAATGGTATGGAATGGAATCAACACGAATGGAATGGAATGGAATGGAATGGAATGGAATGGAATGGAATGGAATGGAATCAAGCCGAATGGAATGGAATTGAATGGAATCAACCCGAATGGAATGGAATGGAATGGAATGGAATGGAATGGAATGGAATGGAATGGAATGGAAGTAACCCGAATGGAATGGAATGGAATGGAATGGAATGGAAAGGAAAGGAATGGAATCAAACCGAATTGAATGGAATGCAATGGAATGGAATGGAATCAACACGAATGGAATGGAATGGAATGGAATGGATTGGAATGGAATGGATTGGAATCAACCGGAATCGAATGGAATGGAATTGAATGGAATCAACACGAATGGAATGGAATGGAATAGAATGGAATGGAACGGAATGCAGTGGAACGGCATGGAATGGAATCAACACGAATGGAATGGAATGGAATGGAATGGAGTGGAATGGAATGGAATCAACCCGAATGGAATAGAATGGAATGGAAAGGAATGGAATGGAATGCAATCAACCCGAATGGAAAGGAATGGAATAGAGGGGAATGGAATTGAATGGAATGGAATCAACACGAATGGAATGGAATGGAATGGAATGGAATGGAATGGAATGGAATGGAATCAACACGAATGGAATGGAATGGAATGGAATGGAATGGAGTGGAATGGAATGGAATCAATCCGAATGGAATAGAATGGAATGGAAAGGAATGGAATGGAATGCAGTGAACCCGAATGGAAAGGAATGGAAAGGATGGGAATGGAATTGAATGGAATGGAATCAACCCGAATGGAATGGAATGAAATGGAATGGAATAGAATGGAATGGACTCAACACGAAAGGAATGGAATGGAATGCAATGGAATGGAATGGAATCAACCCGAATGGAATGGAATGGAATGCAGTGGAATGGCATGGAAGAGAATAGAATTGAATAGAATGGAATGGAATGGAATCAACAAGCATGGAAAGGAATGGAATGGAATGGAATGTATTGGAATGGAATGAAATGGAATGGAATGGAATGAAACCGAACGGAATGAAATGGAATGGAATGCAATGGAACGGAGTCAATCCGAATGGAATGCAATGGAACGGAATGGAATGGAATGGAATGGAATGGAATGGAATGGAATGGAATGGAATCAACCCGAATGCAATGGAATGGAATGGAATGGAAGCAACCCGAATGGAATGGAATGGAATGGAATGGAATGGAATCAACCCGAATGGAATGGAATGGAATCAACCCGAATGGAATGGAATGGAATGGAAGTGAATGGAATGGAATCAACACGAACGGAATGGAATAGAATGGAACGGGATGGAATGGAATGGAATGGAATCAAGCCGAATGGAATGGAATGGAATGGAATGGAATGGAATGGAATGGAATGGAATGCAATCAAATCTTATGTAATGTAATGGAATGGAATGGAATCAACCCGAATCGAATAGAATGGAATGGAATAGCATGGAATGAAATGGAATGGAATGGAATGGAATGGAATGGAATGGAATCAACACGAATGGAATGGCATGGAATGGAAGTGAATGGAATGGAATCAACACGAATGGAATGGAATGGAATGGAACGGGATGGAATGGAATGGAATGGAATCAACCCGAATGGAATGGAATGGAATGCAATGGAATGGAATGGAATGGAATGGAATGGAATGGAATGGAATGGAATGCAATGGAATGGAATGGAAGGGAATGGAATGAAATGGAATAGAATGGAATGGAATCAACCGGAATATAATGGAATGGAATGGAATGGAATGGAATGGAAAGAATGGAATCACATGCCTGGAATGGAATGGAATCAACCCGAATGGAATGGAATGGAATGCAATGGAATGGAATGGAATCAACCCAAATGGAGTGCAATGCAATGGAATGGAATGGAATGGAACGGAATGGAATCAACACGAAACGAATGGAATGCAAAGGAATGGAATGAAATGGAACAGAATCGACCCGAAAAGAATGGAATGGATTGGAATGGAGTGGAATGGAATTGAATGGAATCATCACGGATGGAATGGAATTGAATGGAATGGGAAGGAATGGAATGGAATGGAATTCAATCCAGCCGAATGGAATGGAATGGAATGGAATGGAATGGAATGGAATAAAGCAGAATGGAATGGAATGGAATGGAATGGAATGCAATGGAATGGAATCAACCCGAATGGAATGGAAAGGAATGGAATCAACCCAAATGGAATGGAATGGAGGGGAATGGAAGGGAATGGAATCAACCCGAATGGAAGGGAATGGAAAGGAATGGAATGGAAAGGAATGCAATCAACACGAAAGGAATTGAACGGAATGGAATGGAATGGAATGGATTGGAATCCATCCGAATGGAATGGAATGGAGTGAAATTAACACGAATGGAATGGAGTGGAATCAACCCGAGTGGAATCGAATGGAAGTAACCCGAATGGAATGGAATGGAATGGAATGGAATCAACCCGAATGGAATGGAAAGGAATGGAATCAACACGAATGGAATGGAAAGGAATGGAATGGAATGGAGTGGAATGGAATGGAATGGAATCAATCCAAATGGAAAGGAATGGAATGGAATGGAATGCAATGCAATCAACCTGAATGGAATATAATGGAATCAACCCGAGTGGAATTCAATGGAATGGAATGGAAATAACCCGAATTGAATGGAATGGAATGGAAGTGAATGGAATGGAATCAACACGAATGGAATGGAATGGAATGGAACGTTATGGAATGGAATGGAATGGAATCAAGCCGAATGGAATGGAATGGAATGGAATCGAATGGAATGGGATGGAATAAACCCGAATGGAATGGAATGGAATCAAGTCTTATGTAATGGAATGGAATGGAATGGAATGGAATCAACCCGAATGGAGTAGAATGGAATGGAATAGCATGGAATGAAATGGAATGGAATGGAATGGAATGGAATGGAATGGAATCAAGTCAAATGGAATGGAATGGAATGGAATGGAATGGAATGGAATGGAATGGAATGCAATGGAATCAACCCGAATGGAATGGAATGGAATGCAATGGAATGGAATGGAATGGAAGCAACCCGAATAGAATGGAATGGAATAGAATTGAATGGAATGGAATCAACCCAAATGGAATGGAATGGAATGGAATGGAATGGAATCAACCCGAATGGAATGGCATGGAATGGAGTGGAATAGAATGGAATGGAATGGAGATAACCCGAAAGCAATGGAATGGAATGGAATGGAATGGAATGGAATGGAATGGAATCAAATCGAATGGAATGGAATGGAATGGAGTGGAATGGAATGGAATGGAATCAACGCGATTGGAATGGAATGGAATAGAATGGAATGCAATGGAGTTAACCCAAATGGAATGGAATGGAATGGAATGGAATGGAATTGAGTGGAATGGAATGGAATGGAATGGAATGGAATCAACCCGAATGGAATGGAATGGAATGGAATGGAATGGAATGGAATGGAATGGAATAGAATCACCCCGAAAGGAATGGAGTGGAATGGAATGGAACGGAATGGAATGGAAGAGAATGATTTGGAATCAACCCGAATGGAATGGAATGGAATGGAATGGATGTAACACGAATGGAATGGAATGGAATGGAATGGAATCAACCCGAATGGAATGGAATGGAATGCAATGGAATGGAATGGAATGGAATGCAGTCAACCTGAAAGGAATGGAATGGAATGGAATGAATCAATCCGAATAGAATGGAATGGAATGGAAAGGAATGGAATGGAATCAACCCGAATGGAATGGAATGGAAAGGCATGGAATCAACCAGAATAGAATATAATGGAATCAACCCGAGTGGAATTGAATGGAATGGAATGGAAATAACCCGAATGGAATGGAATGTAATGTAATGGAATCAACGAGAATGGAATCGAATGGAATGGAATGGAATGGAATGGAATCAACCCGAATGGAATGGAATGGAATGGAATTGAATGGAATTGAATGGAATAAAATCTCCCCGAAAGGAATGGATTGGAATGGAATGGAATGGAATGGAATGGAATGGAATAGAATGATTTGGAATCAACCGGAATGGAATGGAATGGAATGGAATGGAATGGATGTAACACGAATGGAATGGAATGGAATGGAATGGAATGGAATCAACCCGAATGGAATGGAATGGAATGGAATGGAATGGAATGGAATGGAATGGAGTCAACCTGAAAGGAATGGAATGGAATGGAATGGAAAGGAATGGAACCAATCCGAATAGAATGGAATGGAATGGAACGGGATGGAATGGAATGGAATGGAATCAACCCGAATGGAATGGAATGGAATGCAATGGAATGGAATGGAATGGAATGGAATGGAATGGAATGGAATGGAATGCAATGGAATGGAATGGAAGGGAATGGAATGAAATGGAATAGAATGTAATGGAATCAACCGGAATGTAATGGAATGGAATGGAATGGAATGGAATGGAAAGAATGGAATCAAATCGAATGGCATGGAATGGAATGGAATGTAATCACATGCCTGGAATGGAATGGAATCAACCCGAACGGAATGGAATGGAATGCAATGGAATGGAATGGAATCAACCCAAATGGAGTGGAATGCAATGGAATGGAATGGAATGGAACGGAATGGAATCAACACGAAACGAATGGAATGCAAAGGAATGGAATGAAATGGAACAGAATCGACCCGAAAAGAATGGAATGGAATGGAATGGAATGGAATGGAATTGAATGGAATCATCACGAATGGAATGGAATTGAATGGAATGGGAAGGAATGGAATGGAATGGAATGCCATCCAGCCGAATGGAATGGAATGGAATGGAAGGGAATGGAATAAAGCCGAATGGAATGGAATGGAATGGAATGGAATGCAATGGAATGGAATCAACCCGAATGGAATGGAAAGGAATGGAATCAACCCGAATGGAATGGAATGGAGGGGAATGGAAGGGAATGGAATCAACCCGAATGGAAGGGAATGGAAAGGAATGGAATGGAAAGGAATGCAATCAACACGAAAGGAATTGAACGGAATGGAATGGAAGGGAATGGAGTGGAATCCATCCGAATGGAATGGATTGGAGTGAAATTAACACGAATGGAATGGAGTGGAATCAACCCGAGTGGAATCGAATGGAAGTAACCCGAATGGAATGGAATGGAATGGAATGGAATGGAATGGAATCAACCCGAATGGAATGGAATGGAATGGAATCAACACGAATGGAATGGAAAGGAATGGAATGGAATGGAGTGGAATGGAATGGAATCAAGCCGAATGGAATGGAATTGAATGGAATCAACCCGAATGGAATGGAATGGAATGGAGTGGAATGGAATGGAAGTAACCCGAATGGAAAGGAATGGAATGGAATGGAATGGAATGGAAAGGAAAGGAATGGAATCAAACCGAATTGAATGGAATGCAATGGAATGGAATGGAATCAACACGAATGGAATGGAATGGAATGGAATGGAATGGAATGGAATGGAATGGATTGGAATGGAATGGATTGGACTCAACCGGAATCGAATGGAATGGAATTGAATGGAATCAACACGAATGGAATGGAATGGAATAGAATGGAATGGAACGGAATGCAATGGAACGGCATGGAATGGAATCAACACGAATCGAATGGAATGGAATGGAATGGAATGGAATGGAATGGAATCAACACGAATGGAATGGAATGGAATGGAATGGAATGGAATGGAATGGAAATGAATGAAAGTAACACGAATGCAATTGAGCGGAATGGAATGGAATGGAATGGAATCAACCCGAATGGAATGGGATGGAATGCAGTGGAAGGGAATGGAAGAGAATGGAATGGAATGGAATGGAATGGAATGGAATGGAATGGAATCAACCCGAATGGAATGGAATGGAATGGAATGGAATAGAATGGAATGGAATGGAATCAACAAGCATGGAAAGGAATGGAATGGAATGGAATGGATTGGAATGGAATGAAATGGAATGGAATGGAATGAAACCGAATGGAATGAAATTGAATGGAATGGAATGGAATGGAATGGAGTCAATCCGAATGGAATGCAATGGGACGGAATGGAATGGAATGGAATGGAATGGAATGGAATGGAATGGAATCAACCCTAATGGAATGGAATGGAATGGAATGGAATGGAATGGAATGGAATGGAATGGAATCAACCCTAATGGAATGGAATGGAATGGAATGGAATGGAATGGAATGGAATGGAATGGAATGGAATCAACACGAATGGAATGGAATGGAATGGAATCAACACGAATGGAATGGAATGGAATGGAATGGAATGGAATGGAATGGAATGGAATGGAATCAAGCCGAATGGAATGGAATTGAATGGAATCAACCCGAATGGAATAGAATGGAATGGAATGGAATGGAAGTAACCCGAATGGAATGGAATGGAATGGAATGGAATGGAATGGAAAGGAAAGGAATGGAATCAAACCGAATTGAATGGAATGCAATGGAATGGAATGGAATCAACACGAATGTAATGGAATGGAATGGAATGGAATGGATTGGAATGGAATGGATTGGATTCAACCGGAATCGAATGGAATGGAATTGAATGGAATCAACACGAATGGAATGGAATGGAATAGAATGGAATGGAACGGAATGCAATGGAACGGGATGGGATGCAATCAACACGAATGGAATGGAATGGAATGGAATGGAATGGAATGGAATGGAATGGAATGGAATGGAATCAACACGAATGGAATGGAATGGAATGGAATGGAATGGAAATGAATGAAAGTAACACGAATGCAATGGAGCGGAATGGAATGGAATGGAATGGAATCAACCCGAATGAAATGGGATGGAATGCAGTGGAATGGAATGGAAGAGAATGGAATGGAATGGAATGGAATGGAATGGAATGGAATGGAATGGAATCAACCCGAATGGAATGGAATGGAATGGAATGAAATAGAATGGAATGGAATGGAATCAACAAGCATGGATAGGAACGGAATGGAATGGAATGGATTGGAATGGAATGAAATGGAATGGAATGGAATGAAACCGAATGGAATGAAATTGAATGGAATGGAATGGAATGGAATGGAGTCAATCCGAATGGAATGCAATGGGACGGAATAGAATGGAATAGAATGGAATGGAATGGAAACAACTCGAATGGAATGGAATGGAATGGAATGGAATGGAATGGAATCAACCCGAATGGAATGGAATGGAATGGAATGGAATGGAATGGAATGGAATGGAATGGAATGGAATGGAATCAACACGAATGGAATGGAATGGAATGGAATGGAATCAACCCGAATGGAATGGAATGGAAAGGAATGGAATGGATTGGAATGGAATGGAATCAATCCGAATGGAATGGAATGGAATGGAAAGGAATGGAATGGAATGGAATGGAATGGAATCAACACGAATGGAATGGAAAGGAATGGAATGGAATGGTATGGAATGGAATGGAGTCAACCCGAAAGGAATGGAACGGAATGGAATGGAATGGAATGGAATGGAATGGAATGGAATCAATCCAAATGGAAAGGAATGGAATGGAATGGAATGCAATGGAATCAACCTGAATGGAATATAATGGAATCAACCCGAGTGGAATTCAATGGAATGGAATGGAAATAACCCGAATTGAATGGAATGGAATGGAAGTGAATGGAATGGAATCAACACGAATGGAATGGAATGGAATGGAACGTTATGGAATGGAATGGAATGGAATCAAGCCGAATGGAATGGAATGGAATGGAATCGAATGGAATGGGATGGAATAAACCCGAATGGAATGGAATGGAATCAAGTCTTATGTAATGGAATGGAATGGAATGGAATGGAATCAACCCGAATGGAGTAGAATGGAATGGAATAGCATGGAATGAAATGGAATGGAATGGAATGGAATGGAATGGAATGGAATCAAGTCAAATGGAATGGAATGGAATGGAATGCAATGGAATCAACCCGAATGGAATGGAATGGAATGGAATGGAATGGAATGGAATGGAATGGAATGGAAGCAACCCGAATGGAATGGAATGGAATAGAATTGAATGGAATGGAATCAACCCAAATGGAATGGAATGGAATGGAATGGAATGGAATAAACCGGAATAAACCCGAATGGAATGGCATGGAATGGAATGGAATAGAATAGAATGGAATGGAGATAACCCGAAAGCAATGGAATGGAATGGAATGGAATGGAATGGAATGGAATGGAATGGAATGGAATGGAATCAAATCGAATGGAATGGAATGGAATGGAGTGGAATGGAATGGAATGGAATGGAATCAACGCGATTGGAATGGAACGGAATAGAATGGAATGCAATGGAGTTAACCCAAATGGAATGGAATGGAATGGAATGGAATGGAATGGAGTGGAATGGAATGGAATGGAATGGAATGGAATCAACCCGAATGGAATGGAATGGAATGGAATGGAATGGAATGGAATGGAATAGAATCACCCCGAAAGGAATGGAGTGGAATGGAATGGAACGGAATGGAATGGAATAGAATGATTTGGAATCAACCCGAATGGAATGGAATGGAATGGAATGGATGTAACACGAATGGAATGGAATGGAATGGAATGGAATGGAATGGAATCAACGCGAATGGAATGGAATGGAATGGAATGGAATGGAATGGAATGCAGTCAAACTGAAAGGAATGGAATGGCATGGAATGGAATCAATCCGAATAGAATGGAATGGAATGGAAAGGAATGGAATGGAATCAACCCGAATGGAATGGAATGGAAAGGCATGGAATCAACCAGAATAGAATATAATGGAATCAACCCGAGTGGAATTGAATGGAATGGAATGGAAATAACCCGAATGGAATGGAATGGAATGTAAAGGAATGAACGAGAATGGAATCGAATGGAATGGAATGGAATGGAATGGAATCAACCCGAATGGAATGGAATGGAATGGAATTGAGTGTAATTGAATGGAATAAAATCTCCCCGAAAGGAATGGATTGGAATGGAATGGAATGGAATGGAATGGAATGGAATATAATGATTTGGAATCAACCCGAATGGAATGGAATGGAATGGAATGGAATGGAATGGAATGGATGTAACACGAATGGAATGGAATGGAATGGAATGGAATGGAATGGAATCAACCCGAATGGAATGGAATGGAATGGAATGGAATGGAGTCAACCTGAAAGGAATGGAATGGAATGGAATGGAAAGGAATGGAACCAATCCGAATATAATGGAATGGAATGGAAAGGAATGGAATGGAATCAACCCGAATGGAATGGAACGGAATGGAATGGAATCAACCAGAATAGAGTATAATGGAATCAACCCGAGTAGAATGGAATGGAATTGAATGGAATGGAATCAACGAGAATGGAATCGAATGGAATGGAATGGAGTCGAATGGCATTGAAGGGAATGGAATCAATCGGAATAGAAAGGAATTTAATGGAATGGAATCAAAATCATTGGAATGGAATGGAATGGAATGAAATGGAATCAACCCGAATGGAATTGAATGAAATAGAATGAAATGGAATAGAATGGAATAGAATCACCCAGAAAGGAGTGAAATAGAATGGAATGGAATGGAATCAACCCGAATGGAATGGAATGGCATGGAATGGAATGGAATGGAATGGAATGGAATGGAATGGAATCAACCCAAATGGAATGGAATGGAATGGAATGGAATGGAATGGAGTGGAATGGAATGGAATGGAATGGAATCAACACGAATGGGATGGAATGCAATGGAATTGAATGGAATGGAATGGAATGGAATAAACAATCATGGAAAGGAATGGAATGGAATGGAATGGATTGGAATGGAATGAAATGGAATGGAATGGAATGAAACCGAAAGGAATGAAATGGAATGGAATGGAATGGAATGGAATGGACTGGGATGGAATAAACCCGAATGGAATGGAATGGGATCAAGTCTTATGTAATGTAATGTAATGGAATGGAATGGAATCAACCCGTATGGAATAGAATGGAATGGAATAGCATGGAATGAAATGGAATGAAATGGAATGGAATGGAATGGAATCAACCCAAATGGAATGGAATGGAATGGAATGGAATGGAATGGAATGGAATGGAATGGAATGGAGTTAACCCGAATGGAATGGAATGGAATGGAATGGAATGGAATGGAATCAACCCGAATGGAATGGATTGGAATGGAATGGAATCCACGCGAATGGAATGGAATGGAATGGAATCAACACGAATGGAATGGAATGGAATGGAATCAACACGAATGGAATGGAATGGAAAGGAATCAACCCGAATGGAATGGAATGGAATGGAATGGAAACAACACGAATGGCATGGAATGGAATAGAATGGAATGGAATGGAATGGAATGGAGTCAACCCGATTGGAATGGCATGGAATGGAATGGAATGGAATGGAATGGAATGGAATGGAATGGAATGGAGTTAACCCAAATGGAATGGAATGGAATTGAAGGGAGTGGAAGGGAATGAAATGGAATGGAATCAACCCGAATGGAATGGAATGGAATGGAATGGAAACAACACGAATGGCATTGAATGGAATAGAATGGAATGGAATGGAATGGAATCAACCCGATTGGAATGGAATGGAATGGAATGCAATGGAGTGGAATGGAATGGAATGGAGTTAACCCAAATGGAATTTAATGGAATGGAAGGGAGTGGAAGGGAATGGAATGGAATGGAATCAACCCGAATGCAATGGAATGGAATGGAATGGAAAGGAATGGAATGGAATGGAATAGCATCACCCCGAAAGGAATGGAGTGGAATGGAATGGAACGGAATGGAATGGAATAGAATGATTTGGAATCAACCCGAATGGAATGGAATTGAATGGAATGGAATGTATGTAACACGAATGGAATGGAATGGAATCAACCCGAATGGAATGGCATGGAATGGAATGGAATGGAATGGAATGGAGTGGAATGGAGTCAACCTGAAAGTAATGGAATGGAATGGAATGGAATGGTATCAAATCGAATGGAATGGAATGGAATGGAATGGAATGGAATGGAATGGAATGGAATGGAATCAACCCGATTGGAATGGAATGGAATGGAATGGAATGGAATGGAATGGAATGGAATGCAATGGAGTTAACCCAAATGGAATGGAAAGGAATGGAATGGAGTTGAATGGAATGGAATGGAATGGAATGGAATGGAATGGAATAGAATCACCCACAAAGGAATGCAGTGGAATGGAATGTAACGGAATGGAATGGAATAGAATGATACGGAATCAACCCGAATGGAATGGAATGGAATGGAATGGAATGGATGTAAAACGAATGGAATGGAATGAAATGGAATGGAATGGAATCATCCCGAATGGAATGGAATGGAATGGAATGGAATGGAATGGAATGGAATGGAATGGAAAGGAGTCAACCTGAAAGGAATGGAATGCAATGGAATGGAATGGAATGGAATCAATCCGAATATAATGGAATGGAATGGAAAGGAATGGAATGGAATCAACCCGAATGGAATGGAATGGAATGGCATGGAATCAACCAGAATAGAATATAATGGAAACAACCCGAGTGGAATTGAATGGAATGGAATGGAAATAACCCGAATGGAATGTAATGGAATGGAATGGAATCAACGAGAATGGAATCGAATGGAATGGAATGGAATCGAATGGAATTGAATGGAATGGAATCAACCTGAATGGAAAGGAATTTAATGGAATGGAATCAAAACCAATGGAATGGAATGGAATGGAATGGAATGGAATGGAATCAAGCCGAATGGAATGGAATGGAATGGAATCATCCCGAATGGAATGGAATGGAATGGAATGGAATGGAATGGAACGGAATGCAATAAACCCGAATGGAATGGCATGGAATGGAATGGAATGGAATGGAATGGAGTGGAATGGAGTCAACCTGAAAGTAATGGAATGGAATGGAATGGAATGGTATCAAATCGAATGGAATGGAATGGAATGGAATGGAATGGAATGGAATGGAATGGAATGGAATCAACCCGATTGGAATGGAATGGAATGGAATGGAATGGAATGGAATGGAATGGAATGCAATGGAGTTAACCCAAATGGAATGGAAAGGAATGGAATGGAGTTGAATGGAATGGAATGGAATGGAATGGAATGGAATGGAATAGAATCACCCACAAAGGAATGCAGTGGAATGGAATGTAACGGAATGGAATGGAATAGAATGATACGGAATCAACCCGAATGGAATGGAATGGAATGGAATGGATGTAAAACGAATGGAATGGAATGAAATGGAATGGAATGGAATCATCCCGAATGGAATGGAATGGAATGGAATGGAATGGAATGGAATGGAATGGAATGGAATCAATCCGAATATAATGGAATGGAATGGAAAGGAATGGAATGGAATCAACCCGAATGGAATGGAATGGAATGGAAAGGAATGGAATGGAATCAACCCGAATGGAATGGAATGGAATGGCATGGAATCAACCAGAATAGAATATAATGGAAACAACCCGAGTGGAATTGAATGGAATGGAATGGAAATAACCCGAATGGAATGTAATGGAATGGAATGGAATCAACGAGAATGGAATCGAATGGAATGGAATGGAATCGAATGGAATTGAATGGAATGGAATCAACCTGAATGGAAAGGAATTTAACGGAATGGAATCAAAACCAATGGAATGGAATGGAATGGAATGGAATGGAATGGAATGGAATGGAATGGAATCAAGCCGAATGGAATGGAATGGAATGGAATCATCCCGAATGGAATGGAATGGAATGGAATGGAATGGAATGGAATGGAACGGAATGCAATAAACCCGAATGGAATGGAATGGAATGGAATGGAATGGAATGGAATGGAAAGGAATCAACCCGAATCGAATGGAATGGCATGGAATGGACTGGAATGGAATGAAATGGAATGAATGGAATCAACCCAAATGGAATTGAATGGAATGGAATGGAATGGAATCAGAACGAATGGGATGGAATGCAATGGAATTGAATGGCATGGAATGGAAAGGAATCAACAAGCATGGAAAGGAATGGAATGGAATGGAATGGATTAGAATGGAATGAAATGGAATTGAATGGAATGAAACCGAATGGAATGAAATGGAATGGAATGGAATGGAGTCAATCCGAGTGGAATGCAATGGAACGGAATGGAATGGAATGGAATGGAATGCAATCAACCCAAATGGAATGGAATGGAATGGAATGGAATGGAATCAACCCGAATGGAATGGAATGGAATCAACCCGAATGGAATGGAATGGAATGGAATGGAAATAACCCGAATGGAATGGATTGGAATGGAATGGAATGGAATGGAATGGAATGCAATGGAATGGAATGGAATCAACCCGAATGGAATGGAATGGAATGGAAGTGAATGGAGTGGAATCAACACGAATGGAATGGAATGGAATGGAACGGGATGGAATGGAATGGGATGGAACAAACCCGAATGGAATGGAATGGAATCAAGTCTTATGTAATGGAATGGAATGGAATGGAATGGAATGGAATGGAATCAACCCGAATGGAATGGAATGGAATGGAAGTGAATGGAATGGAATCAACACGAATGGAATGGAATGGAATGGAACGGGATGGAATGGAATGGGATGGAATAAACCCGAATGGAATGGAATGGAATCAAGTCTTATGTAATGGAATGGAATGGAATGGAATGGAATGGAATGGAATCAACCCGAATGCAATAGGATGGAATGGAATAGCATGGAATGAAATGGAATGGAATGGAATGGAATGGAATGGAATCAAACCAAATGGAATGGAATGGAATGGAATGGAATGGAATGGAATGGAATGGAATGCAATGGAATCAACCCGAATGGAATGGAATGGAATGGAATGGAATGGAATCAACCCAAATGGAATGGAATGGAATGGAATGGAATGGAATGGAATGGAATGGAATCAACCCGAATGGAATTGAATGGAATGGAATGGAATGGAATCAACACGAATGGAATGGAATGAAACGGAATCAACCCAAATGGAATGGAATTGAATGGAATGGAAGTAACCCGAATGGAATGAATTGGAATGGAATGGAATCAACCCGAATGGAATGGAATGGAATGGAATGGAATGGAATGGAATCAACCCGAAAGGAATGGAATGGAATGGAAGTGAATGGAATGGAATCAACACGAATGGAATGGAATGGAATGGAACGGGATGGAATGGAATGGAAAGGAATCAAGCCGAATGGAATGGAATGGAATGGAATGGAATGGAATGGAATGGAATGGAATGGAATGGACTGGGATGGAATAAACCCGAATGGAATGGAATGGGATCAAGTCTTATGTAATGTAATGGAATGGAATGGAATGGAAGCAACCCGTATGGAATAGAATGGAATGGAATAGCATGGAATGAAATGGAATGAAATGGAATGGAATGGAATGGAATCAACCCAAATGGAATGGAATGGAATGGAATGGAATGGAATGGAATGGAATGGAATGCAATGGAATCAACCCGAATGGAATGGAATGGAATGGAATGGAATGGAATGGAATGGAATCAACCCGAATGGAATGGATTGGAATGGAATGGAATCCACGCGAATGGAATGGAATGGAATGGAATCAACACGAATGGAATGGAATGGAATGGAATCAACACGAATGGAATGGAATGGAATGGAATCAACCCGAATGGAATGGAATGGAATGGAATGGAAACAACACGAATGGCATGGAATGGAATAGAATGGAATGGAATGGAATGGAATGGAGTCAACCCGATTGGAATGGCATGGAATGGAATGGAATGGAATGGAATGGAATGGAATGGAATGGAGTTAACCCAAATGGAATGGAATGGAATGGAAGGGAGTGGAAGGGAATGGAATGGAATGGAATCAACCCGAATGGAATGGAATGGAATGGAATGGAAACAACACGAATGGCATTGAATGGAATAGAATGGAATGGAATGGAATGGAATCAACCCGATTGGAATGGAATGGAATGGAATGCAATGGAATGGAATGGAATGGAATGGAGTTAACCCAAATGGAATGGAATGGAATGGAAGGGAGTGGAAGGGAATGGAATGGAATGGAATCAACCCGAATGGAATGGAATGGAATGGAATGGAAAGGAATGGAATGGAATGGAATAGCATCACCCCGAAAGGAATGGAGTGGAATGGAATGGAACGGAATGGAATGGAATAGAATGATTTGGAATCAACCCGAATGGAATGGAATTGAATGGAATGGAATGTATGTAACACGAATGGAATGGAATGGAATCATCCCGAATGGAATGGCATGGAATGGAATGGAATGGAATGGAATGGAATGGAATGGAATGGAATGGAATGGAATGGAATGGAATGGTATCAAATCGAATGGAATGGAATGGAATGGAATGGAATGGAATGGAAAGGAATGGAATCAACCCGATTGGAATGGAATGGAGTGGAATGGAATGGAATGGAATGGAATGGAATGCAATGGAGTTAACCCAAATGGAATGGAAAGGAATGGAATGGAGTTGAATGGAATGGAATTGAATGGAATGGAATCAACCCGAATGGAATGGAATGGAATGGAATGGAATGGAATGGAATGGAATAGAATCACCGACAAAGGAATGCAGTGGAATGGAATGTAATGGAATGGAATGGAATAGAATGATACGGAATCAACCCGAATGGAATGGAATGGAATGGAATGGAATGGATGTAACACGAATGGAATGGAATGAAATGGAATGGAATGGAATCATCCCGAATGGAATGGAATGGAATGGAATGGAATGGAATGGAATGGAATGGAATGGAAAGGAGTCAACCTGAAAGGAATGGAATGGAATGGAATGGAATGGAATGGAATCAATCCGAATATAATGGAATGGAATGGAAAGGAATGGAATGGAATGGAATGGAATCAACCCGAATGGAATGGAATGGAATGGAATGGAATGGAATGGAGACAACCTGAAAGGAATGGAATGGAATGGAATGGAAAGGAATGGAATCAATCGGAATAGAATGGAATGGAATGGAAAGGAATGGAATGGAATCAACCCGAATGAAATGGAATGGAATGGAAAGGAATGGAATGGAATCAACCCGAATGAAATGGAATGGAATGGAATGGAATCAACCCGAATGGAATGGAATGGAATGGAATGGAATGGAGACAACCTGAAAGGAATGGAATGGAATGGAATGGAAAGGAATGGAATCAATCGGAATAGAATGGAATGGAATGGAAAGGAATGGAATGGAATCAACCCGAATGAAATGGAATGGAATGGAAAGGAATGGAATGGAATCAACCCGAATGAAATGGAATGGAATGGAAGGGAATCAACCAGAATAGAGTATAATGGAATCTTCCCGAGTGGAATGGAATGGAATGGAATGGAATGGAATCAACGAGAATGGAATCGAATGGAATGGAATGGAGTCGAATGGAATTGAATGGAATGGAATCAACCCGAATGGAAAGGAATTTAATGGAATGGAATCAAAATCAATGGAATGGAATGGAATGGAATGGAATGGAATGGAATGGAATGGAATCAACCCGAATGGAATGGAATGGAATTCAATGGAATGGAATGGAATGGAAATGTATCAACCCAAATGGAATGGAATGGAATGGAATGGAATGGAATGGAATGGAATGGAATGCAATGGAATCAACACGAATGGGATGGAATGCAATGGAATTGAATGGAATGGAATGGAATGGAATCAACAAGCATGGAGAGGAATGGAATTGAAGGGAATGGATTGTAATGGAATGAAATGGAAAGGAATGGAATGGAATGGAATGGAGTCAATCCGAATGGAAAGCAATGGAACGGAATGGAATGGAATGGAATGGAATGGAATGGAATATAATTGAATGGAATGGAATCAACCCAAATGGAATGGAATGGAATGCAATGGAATGGAATGGAATCAACCCGAATGGAATGGAATGGAATCAACCCGAATGGAATGGAATGGAATGGAAGTAACCCGAATGGAATGGATTGGAATGGAATGGAATCAACCCGAATGGAATGGAATGGAATGGAATGGAATGGAATGGAATCAACCCGAATGGAATGGAATGGAATGGAAGTGAATGGAATGGAATCAACACGAATGGAATGGGATGTAATGGAACGGGATGGAATGGAATGGAAAGGAATCAACCCGAATGGAATGGAATGGAATGCAATGGAATGGAATGGAATGGAATGGAATTCAATGGAATGGAATGGAAGGGAATGGAATGAAATGGAATAGAATGGAATGGAATCAACTGGAATGTAATGGAATGGAATGGAATGGAATGGAATGGAAAGAATGGAATCAACTCGAATGGCATGGAATGGAATGGAATTGAATCACATGCCTGGAATGGAATGGAATCAACCCGAACGGAATGGAATGGAATGCAATGGAATGGAATGGAATAAACCCAAATGGAGTGGAATGCAATGGAATGGAATGGAATGGAACGGAATGGAATCAACACGAAACGAATGGAATGCAAAGGAATGGAATGGAATGGAACAGAATCGACCCGAAAAGAATGGAATGGAATGGAATGGAATGGAATGGAATGGAATATAATTGAATGGAATCAACACGAATGGAATGGAATTGAATGGAATGGGATGGAATGGAATGGAATGGAATGGAATCCAGCCGAATGGAATCGAATGGAATGGAATGGAATGGAAGGGAATGGAATAAAGCCGAATGGAATGGAATGGAATGGAATGGAATGCAATGGAATGGAATCAACCCGAATGGAATGGAAAGGAATGGAATCAACGCGAATGGAAGGGAATGGAGGGGAATGGAAGGGAATGGAATCAACCCGAATGGAAGGGAATGGAAAGGAATGGAATGGAAACGATTGCAATCAACACGAAAGGAATTGAACGGAATGGAATGGAATGGAATGGAGTGGAATCAACCCGAATGGAATGGAATGGAATGCAAAGGAATGTAATGGAATGGAACGGAATGTAATGGAATGGAATCAACCCGAATGTAATGGAATGGAATGCAATGGAATGGAATCCACCCGAATGGAATGGAATGGAATGGAATGGAATGGCATGGAATGGAATTAAATGGAATCATTCCGAATCGAATGGAATGGAATGGAATGGAGTGGAATCCATCCGAATGGAATGGAATGGAGTGAAATCAACCCGAATGGAATGGAGTGGAATCAACCCTAGTGGAATCGAATGGAAGTAACCCGAATGGAATGGAATGGAATGGAACGGAATCAACCCGAATGGAATGGTATGGAATGGAATCAACACGAATGGAATGGAATGGAATGGAATGGAATGGAATGGAATGGAATGGAATCAAGCCGAATGGAATGGAATTGAATGGAATCAACCCGAATGGAATGGAATGGAATGGAATGGAATGGAATGGAATGGAAGTAACCCGAATGGAATGGAATGGAATGGAATGGAAAGGAAAGGAATGGAATCAAACCGAATTGAATGGAATGCAATGGAATGGAATGGAATCAACACGAATGGAATGGAATAGAATGGAATGGATTGGAATGGAATGGATTGGAATCAACCGGAATCGAATGGAATGGAATTGAATGGAATCAACACGAATGGAATGGAATGGAATAGAATGGAATGGAACGGAATGCAGTGGAACGGCATGGAATGGAATCAACACGAATGGAATGGAATGGAATGGAATGGAGTGGAATGGAATGGAATCAACCCGAATGGAATAGAATGGAATGGAAAGGAATGGAATGGAATGCAATCAACCCGAATGGAAAGGAATGGAATAGAGGGGAATGGAATTGAATGGAATGGAATCAACACGAATGGAATGGAATGGAATGGAATGGAATGGAATGGAATGGAATCAACACGAATGGAATGGAATGGAATGGAATGGAATGGAGTGGAATGGAATGGAATCAACCCGAATGGAATAGAATGGAATGGAAAGGAATGGAATGGAATGCAATGAACCCGAATGGAAAGGAATGGAAAGGATGGGAATGGAATTGAATGGAATGGAATCAACCCGAATGGAATGGAATGGAATGGAATGGAATAGAATGGAATGGACTCAACACGAAAGGAATGGAATGGAATGCAATGGAATGGAATGGAATCAACCCGAATGGAATGGAATGGAATGCAGTGGAATGGCATGGAAGAGAATGGAATGGAATGGAATGGAATGGAATGGAATCAACCCGAATGGAATGGAATGCAATGGAATTGAATAGAATGGAATGGAATGGAATCAACAAGCATGGAAAGGAATGGAATGGAATGGAATGGATTGGAATGGAATGAAATGGAATGGAATGGAATGAAACCGAATGGAATGAAATGGAATGGAATGCAATGGAATGGAGTCAATCCGAATGGAATGCAATGGAACGGAATGGAATGGAATGGAATGGAATGGAATGGAATGGAATAAACCCAAATGGAATGGAATGGAATGGAATGGAATCAACCAGAATGGAATGGAATGGAATCAACCCGAATGCAATGGAATGGAATGGAATGGAAGCAACCCGAATGGAATGGAATGGAATGAAATGGAATCAACCCGAATGGAATGGAATGGAATGGAATGGAATCAACCCGAATGGAATGGAATGGAATGGAAGTGAATGGAATGGAATCAACACGAATGGAATGGAATAGAATGGAACGGGATGGAATGGAATGGAATGGAATCAAGCCGAATGGAATGGAATGGATTGGAATGGAATGGAATGGAATGGAATGCAATCAAACCTTATGTAATGGAATGGAATGGAATGGAATCAACCCGAATCGAATAGAATGGAATGGAATAGCATGGAATGAAATGGAATGGAATGGAATGGAATGGAATGGAATGGAATGGAATGGAATGGAATCAACACGAATGGAATGGCATGGAATGGAAGTGAATGGAATGGAATCAACACGAATGGAATGGAATGGAATGGAACGGGATGGAATGGAATGGAATGGAATCAACCCGAATGGAATGGAATGGAATGCAATGGAATGGAATGGAATGGAATGGAATGGAATGGAATGGAATGGAATGGAATGCAATGGAATGGAATGGAAGGGAATGGAATGAAATGGAATAGAATGGAATGGAATCAACCGGAATGTAATGGAATGGAATGGAATGGAATGGAATGGAAAGAATGGAATCAACTCGAATGGCATGGAATGGAATGGAATGGAATCACATGCCTGGAATGGAATGGAATCAACCCGAATGGAATGGAATGGAATGGAATGGAATGGAATGGAAAAGAATCACCCCGAAAGGAATGGAGTGGAATGGAATGGAACGGAATGGAATGGAATAGAATGATTTGGAATCAACCCGAATGGAATGGAATGGAATGGAATGGAATCAACCCGAATGGAATATAATGGTATGGAATGGAATTGAATGGAATGGAATGGAATGGAGTCAACCTGAAATGAATGGAACGGAATGGAATGGAATGGAATGGAGTGGAATGGAATCAATCCGAAAGGAATGGAATGGAATGGAATGGAATGGAATGGAATGGAATGGAATGGAATCAACACGAATGGAATGGAATGGAATGAAATGGAATCAACCAGAATAGAATATAATGGAATCAACCCGAGTGGAATTGAATGGAATGGAATGGAAATAACCCGAATGGAATGGAATGTAATGGAATGGAATCAACGAGAATGAAATGGAATGGAATGGAATGGAATGGAATGGAATGGAAAGGAATCAAGCCGAATGGAATGGAATGGAATGGAATCATCCCCAATGGAATGGAATGGAATGAAATGGAATGGAATGGAATGGAATAAACCCGAATGGAATGGAATGGAATGGAATCAACCCGAATGGAATGGAATGGAATGCAATAGAATGGAATGGAATCAACACGAATGGAATGGAATGGAATGGAATGGAATGGAATGGAATCAACCCGAATGGAATGGAATGGAATAGAATGAAATGGAATAGAATGGAATAGAATCACCCTGAAAGGAATGGAATGGAATGGAATGGAATGGAATGGAGTCAACCAAAATGGAATGGAATGGCATGGAATGGAATGGAATGGAATGGAATGGAATGGAATGAACCCAAATGGAATGGAATGGAATGGAATCAACACAAATGGAATGGAATGCAATGGAATGGAATGGAATGGAATCAAACCGAATGGAAAGGAATGGAATGGAATGGAATGGAATGGAATGGAATGAACCCAAATTGAATGGAATGGAATGGAATCAACACAAATGGAATGGAATGCAATGGAATGGAATGGAATGGAATCAAATCGAATGGAATGGAATGTAATGGAATGGAATGGAGTGGAATGGAAAGGAATGGAATCAACCCGATTGGAATGGAATGGAATGGAATGGAGTGGAATGGAATGTAATGGAATGGAGTTAACCCAAATGGAATGGAACGGAATGGAATGGAACGGAATGGAACGGAATCAACCCGAATGGAATGGAATGGAATGGAATGGAATGGAATGGAATGGAATGGAATCAACCCGAATGGAATGGAATGGAATGGAAAAGAATGAAATGGAATAGAATGGAATATAATCACCCCGAAAGGAATGGAATGTAATGGAATGGAATGGAATGGATTGGAATGGATTGAGCCCGAAAGGAATGGAATGGCATGGAATGGAATGAATGGAATCAACCCAAATGGAATGGAATATAATAGAATGGAATGGAATGGAATCAACACGAATGGCATGGAACGGAATGGAATGGAATGGAATGGAATGGAATGGAATGGAATCAACCAGATTGGAATGGAATGGAATGGAATGGAATGGAATGGAGTTAAGCCAAATGGAATGGAATGGAATGGAATGGAGTGGAAGGGAATGGAATGGAATGGAATCAACCCGAATGGAATGGAATGCAATGGAATGGAATGGAATAGAATTACCCGAAAGTAATGGAGTGGAATGGAATGGAACGGAATGGAATGGAATAGAATGATTTGGAATCAACCCGAATGTAATGGAATGGAATGGAATGGAATGGATGTAACACGAATGGAATGGAATGGAATGGAATGGAATGGAATGGAATCAACCCGAATGGAATGGAAAGGAATGGAATGGAATGGAATGGAATGGAGACAACCTGTAAGGAATGGAATGGAATGGAATGGAATGGAAACAAATCGAATGGAATGGAATTGAATGGAATGGAATGGAATGGAATCAACACGGTTGGAATGGAATGGAATGGAATGGAATGGAATGGAATGCAATGGAGTCAACCTCAAAGGAATGGAATGGAATGGAATGGAGTCAACCTGTAAGGAATGGAATGGAATGGAATGGAATGGAATGGAATGGAACAGAAACAACCGGAAAGGAATGCAATGGAATGGAATGGAATGGAATGGAATGGAATCAACCAGAATGGAAAGGAATGCAATGGAATCAACCCGAATGGAATGGAATGGATTGGAATGGAATCAAAACGAATGGAATGGAATGGAATGGAAATGAATGGAATGGAATCAAGCCGAATGGAATGGAATGGAATGGAATCATCCCGAATGGAAAGGAATGGAATCAAATGGAATGGAATGGAATGGAATAAAACCGAATGGAATGGAATGGTATGGAATGGAATGGAATGGTATCAACCCGAATGGAATGGAATGGAATGCAATTGAATGGAATGGAATCAACCCGAATGGAGTGGAATGGAATGGAATGGAATCAACCCGAATGCAATGGAATGGAATGGAATAGAATGAAATGGAATAGAATGGAATGGAATCACCCCGAAAGGAATGGAATGGAATGTCATGGAATGGAATGGAATGGAATGAACCCGAATGGAATGGAATGGCATGGAATGGAATGGAATGGAATGGAATGGAATCAACCCAAATGGAATGGAATATAACGGAATGGAATGGAATGGAATCAACACGAATGGCATGGAATGGAATGGAATGGAATGGAATGGAATCAACCCGATTGGAATGGAATGGAATGGAATGGAATGGAATGGAATGGAGTTATGTCAAATGGAATGGAATGGAATGGAATGGAGTGGAAGGGAATGGAATGGAATGAAATCAACACGAATGGAATGGAATGCAATGGAATGGAATGGAATGGAATGGAATAGAATCACCCGAAAGGAATGGAGTGGAATGGAATGGAACGGAATGGAATGGAATAGAATGATTTGGAATCAACCCGAATGGAATGGAATGGAATGGAATGGAATGGAATGGATGTAACACGAATGGAATGGAATGGAATGGAATGGAATGGAATGGAATGGAATGGAGTCAACCTGTAAGGAATGGAATGGAATGGAATGGAATGGAGTCAACCTGTAAGGAATGGAATGGAATGGAAAGGAATGGAATGGAATGGAATGGAAACAAATCGAATGGAATGGAATGGAATGGAATGGAGTCAACCTCAAAGGAATGGAATGGAATGGAATGGAATGAAATGGAATGGAATGAAATGGAATAAAATGGAATAGAATCACCACGAAAGGAATGGAATGGAATGGAATGGCATGGAATGGATTGGAACGGAATCAACCCGAATGGAATGGATTGGAATGGAATGGATGTAACACGAATGGAATGGAATGGAATGGCATGGAATGGAATGGAATCAACCCGAATGGAATGGAATGGAATGGAATGGAATGGAATGGAGTCAACCCGAAAGGAATGGAACGGAATGGAATGGAATGGAATGGAATGGAATCAATCCGAATGGAATGGAATGGAATGGAATGGAATGGAATGGAATGGAATCAACCCGAATGGAATATAATGGAATCACCCCGAGTGGAATTCAATGGAATGGAATGGAATCAACGAGAAAGGAATCGAATGAAATGGAATGGAGTGGAATGGAATTGAATGGAATGGAATCAACCCGAATGAAATGGAATGGAATGGAATGGAATCAAAACGAATGGAATGGAATGGAATGGAAAGGAATGGAATGGAATCAAGCCGAATGGAATGGAATGGAATGGAATCAACACGAATGGCATGGAATGGAATCAAATGGAATGGATTGGAATGGAATGGAATGGAATGGAATGGAATGGAATCAACCCGATTGGAATGGAATGGAATAGAATGGAAGGGAATGGAATGGAATGGAGTTAACCCAAATGGAATGGAATGGAATGGAATGGAGTGGAAGGGAATGGAATGGAATGGAATCAACCCGAATGGAATGGAATGGAATGGAATGGAATAGAATCACCCCGAAAGGAATGGAGTGGAATGGAATGGAACGGAATGGAATGGAATAGAATGATTCGGAATCAACCCGAATGGAATGGAATGGAATGGAATGGAATCAACCCGAATGGAATATAATGGTATGGAATGGAATTGAATGGAATGGAATGGAATGGAGTCAACCTGAAAGGAATGGAATGGAATGGAATGGAATGGAATGGAATGGAATCAATCCGAAAGGAATGGAATGGAATGGAATGGAATGGAATGGAATGGAATCAACACGAATGGAATGGAAAGGAATCAACCAGAATAGAATATAATGGAATCAACCCGAGTGGCATTGAATGGAATGGAATGGAAATAACCCGAATGGAATGGAATGGAATGGAATGGAATCAACGAGAATGAAATGGAATGGAATGGAATGGAGTGGAATGGAATTGAATGCAATGGAATCAACACGAATGGAATGGAATTTAATGGAATGGAAACAAAACGAATGGAATGGAATAGAATGGAATGGAATGGAATGGAATGGAATGGAATGGAAAGGAATCAAGCCGAATGGAATGGAATGGAATGGAATCAACCCGAATGGAATGGAATGGAATGCAATTGAATGGAATGGAATCAACAGGAATGGAATGGAATGGAATGGAATGGAATGGAATGGAATGGAATCAACCCGAATGGAATGGAATGGAATAGAATGTAATGGAAGAGAATGGAATAGAATCACCCCGAAAGGAATGGAATGGAATGGAATGGAATTGAATGGAATCAACCCGAATGGAATGGAATGGCATGGAATGGAATGGAATGGAATGGAATGAACCCAAATGGAATGGAATGGAATGGAATCAACACGAATGGAATGGAATGCCTGGAATGGAATGGAATGGAATCAAATCGAATGGAATGGAATGGAACGGAATGGAGTGGAGTGGAATGTAAAGGAATGGAATCAACCCGATTGGAATGGAATGGAATGGAATGGAATGGATTGGAATGGAGTTAACCCAAATGGAATGGAACGGAATGGAATGGAACGGAATGGAATGGAATCAACCCGAATGGAATGGAATGGAATGGAATGGAATGGAATGGAATAGAATCACCTGGAAAGGAATAGAGTGGAATGGAATGGAACGGAATGGAATGGAATGGAATGACTTGGAATCAACTCGAATGGAATGGAATGGAATGGAATGGAATGGATTCAACCTGAATGGAATAGAATGGAATGGAATGGCATGGAATGGAGTGGAATGGAATGGAATGGAATCAACCCGAATGGAATGGAATGGAATGGAACGGAATGGAATGGAATGGAATCAACCCGAATGGAATGGAATGGAATGCAATAGAATGGAATGGAATGGCATGGAATGGAATGGAATGGAATGGAATGGAATGGAATGGAATGGAATGGAATCAACCCGAATGGAATGGAATGGAATGCAATGGAATGGAGTCAACACGAAAGGAATGGAACGGAATGGAAAGGAATGGAATGGAATGGAATCAATCCGAATGGAATGGAATGGCATGGAATGGATTGGAACGGAATCAACCCGTATGGAATGGATTGGAATGGAATGGATGTAACAAGAATGGAATGGAATGGAATGGAATGGAATGGAATCAACGCGAATGGAATGGAATGGAATGGAATGGCTCAACCCGAAAGGAATGGAACGGAATGGAATGGAATGGAATGGAATGGAATCAATCCGAATGGAATGGAATGGAATGGAATGGAACCAACCCGAATGGAATATAATGGAATCAACCCGAGTGGAATTGAATGGAATGGAATGGAATCAACGAGAAAGGAATCGAATGAAATGGAATGGAGTGGAATGGAATTGAATGCAATGGAATCAACACGAATGAAATGGAATGGAATGGAATGGAATCAAAACGAATGGAATGGAATGGAATGGAAAGGAATGGAATGGAATCAAGCCGAATGGAATGGAATGGAATGGAATCATCCCGAATGGAATGGAATGGAATCAAATGGAATGGAATGGAATGGAATGGAATGGAATGGAATCAACCAGAATGGAATGGAATGGAATGCAATTGAATGGAATGGAATCAACACGAATGGAGTGGAATGGAATGGAATGGAATCAACCCGAATGGAATGGAATGGAATAGAATGAAATGGAATAGAATGGAATAGAATCACCCCGAAAGGAATGGAATGGAATGGAATGGAATGCAATGGAAAAAACTCGACTGAAATGGAATGGCATGGAATGGAATGGAATGGAATGGAATGCAATCAACACAAAAGGAATGTAATGTAATGTAATGTAATGGAATGGAATCAACACGAATGGCATGGAATGGAATGGAATGGAATGGAATGGAATGGAATGGAATCAACACGATTGGAATGGAATGGAATGGAGTTAACCCAAATGGAATGGAATGGAATGGAATGGAGTGGAAGGGAATGGAATGGAATGGAATCAACCCGAATGGAATGGAATGGAATGGAATGGAATGGAATGGAATGGAATGGAATGGAAAAGAATCACCCCGAAAGGAATGGAGTGGAATGGAATGGAACGGAATGGAATGGAATAGAATGATTTGGAATCAACCCGAATGGAATGGAATGGAATGGAATGGAATCAACCCGAATGGAATATAATGGTATGGAATGGAATTGAATGGAATGGAATGGAATGGAGTCAACCTGAAAGGAATGGAATGGAATGGAATGGAATGGAATGGAATGGAATGGAATGGAATCAATCCGAAAGGAATGGAATGGAATGGAATGGAATGGAATGGAATGGAATGGAATGGAATGGAATCAACACGAATGGAATGGAATGGAATGGAATGGAATCAACCAGAATAGAATATAATGGAATCAACCCGAGTGGAATTGAATGGAATGGAATGCAAAAAACCTGAATGAAATGGAATGTAATGGAATGGAATCAACGAGAATGAAATGGAATGGAATGGAATGGAATGGAATGGAATGGAAAGGAATCAACCCGAATGGAATGGAATGGAATGGAATCATCCCCAATGGAATGGAATGGAATGAAATGGAATGGAATGGAATGGAATAAACCCGAATGGAATGGAATGAAATGGAATCAACCCGAATGGAATGGAATGGAATGCAATAGAATGGAATGGAATCAACTCGAATGGAATGGAATGGAATGGAATGGAATGGAATGGAATGGAATGGAATGGAATCAACCCGAATGGAATGGAATGGAATGGAATAGAATGAAATGGAATAGAATGGAATAGAATCACCCCGAAAGGAATGGAATGGAATGGAATGGAATGGAATGGAATGGAATGGAATGGAATCAACCCGAATGGAATGGAATGGAATAGAATGAAATGGAATAGAATGGAATAGAATCACCCCGAAAGGAATGGAATGGAATGGAATGGAATGGAATGGAATGGAGTCAACCAAAATGGAATGGAATGGCATGGAATGGAATGGAATGGAAAGGAATGGAATGAACCCAAATGGAATGGAATGGAATGGAATCAACACAAATGGAATGGAATGCAATGGAATGGAATGGAATGGAATCAAATCGAATGGAATGGAATGGAATGGAATGGAATGGAATGGAGTGGAATGGAAAGGAATGGAATCAATCCGATTGGAATGGAATGGAATGGAATGGAATGGAGTGCAATGGAATGGAATGGAATGGAGTTAACCCAAATGGAATGGAACGGAATGGAATGGAGCGGAATGGAATGGAATCAACCCGAATGGAATGGAATGGAATGGAATGAACCCGAATGGAATGGAATGGCATGGAATGGAATGGAATCAACAAGCATGGATAGGAACGGAATGGAATGGAATGGATTGGAATGGAATGAAATGGAATGGAATGGAATGAAACCGAATGGAATGAAATTGAATGGAATGGAATGGAATGGAATGGAGTCAACCCGAATGGAATGCAATGGGACGGAATAGAATGGAATAGAATGGAATGGAATGGAAACAACTCGAATGGAATGGAATGGAATGGAATGGAATGGAATGGAATCAACCCGAATGGAATGGAATGGAATGGAATGGAATAGAATGGAATGGAATGGAATCAACAAGCATGGATAGGAACGGAATGGAATGGAATGGATTGGAATGGAATGAAATGGAATGGAATGGAATGAAACCGAATGGAATGAAATTGAATGGAATGGAATGGAATGGAATGGAGTCAAT
Source organism: Pan paniscus (assembly GCF_029289425.2). Classification (NCBI taxonomy): domain Eukaryota; kingdom Metazoa; phylum Chordata; class Mammalia; order Primates; family Hominidae; genus Pan; species Pan paniscus. The sequence goes on along the minus strand of NC_085927.1, from coordinate 13,272,849 downwards.
CCGAATGGAATGCAATGGGACGGAATAGAATGGAATAGAATGGAATGGAATGGAAACAACTCGAATGGAATGGAATGGAATGGAATGGAATGGAATGGAATCAACCCGAATGGAATGGAATGGAATGAAATGGAATGGAATGGAATGGAATGGAATGGAATGGAATCAACACGAATGGAATGGAATGGAATGGAATGGAATCAACCCGAATGGAAAGGAATGGAAAGGAATGGAATGGATTGGAATGGAATGGAATCAATCCGAATGGAATGGAATGGAATGGAAAGGAATGGAATGGAATGGAATGGAATGGAATCAACACGAATGGAATGGAAAGGAATGGAATGGAATGGTATGGAATGGAATGGAGTCAACCCGAAAGGAATGGAACGGAATGGAATGGAATGGAATGGAATGGAATGGAATGGAATCAATCCAAATGGAAAGGAATGGAATGGAATGGAATGCAATGGAATCAACCTGAATGGAATATAATGGAATCAACCCGAGTGGAATTCAATGGAATGGAATGGAAATAACCCGAATTGAATGGAATGGAATGGAAGTGAATGGAATGGAATCAACACGAATGGAATGGAATGGAATGGAACGTTATGGAATAGAATGGAATGGAATCAAGCCGAATGGAATGGAATGGAATGGAATCGAATGGAATGGGATGGAATAAACCCGAATGGAATGGAATGGAATCAAGTCTTATGTAATGGAATGGAATGGAATGGAATGGAATCAACCCGAATGGAGTAGAATGGAATGGAATAGCATGGAATGAAATGGAATGGAATGGAATGGAATGGAATGGAATCAAGTCAAATGGAATGGAATGGAATGGAATGCAATGGAATCAACCCGAATGGAATGGAATGGAATGGAATGGAATGGAATGGAATGGAATGGAAGCAACCCGAATGGAATGGAATGGAATAGAATTGAATGGAATGGAATCAACCCAAATGGAATGGAATGGAATGGAATGGAATGGAATAAACCTAAATGGAATGGCATGGAATGGAATGGAATAGAATAGAATGGAATGGAGATAACCCGAAAGCAATGGAATGGAATGGAATGGAATGGAATGGAATGGAATGGAATGGAACGGAATGGAATCAAATCGAATGGAATGGAATGGAATGGAGTGGAATGGAATGGAATGGAATCAACGCGATTGGAATGGAACGGAATAGAATGGAATGCAATGGAGTTAACCCAAATGGAATGGAATGGAATGGAATGGAATGGAATGGAATGGAGTGGAATGGAATGGAATGGAATGGAATGGAATGGAATCAACCCGAATGGAATGGAATGGAATGGAATGGAATGGAATGGAATGGAATAGAATCACCCCGAAAGGAATGGAGTGGAATGGAATGGAACGGAATGGAATGGAATAGAATGATTTGGAATCAACCCGAATGGAATGGAATGGAATGGAATGGATGTAACACGAATGGAATGGAATGGAATGGAATGGAATGGAATGGAATCAACGCGAATGGAATGGAATGGAATGGAATGGAATGGAATGGAATGCAGTCAAACTGAAAGGAATGGAATGGCATGGAATGGAATCAATCCGAATAGAATGGAATGGAATGGAAAGGAATGGAATGGAATCAACCCGAATGGAATGGAATGGAAAGGCATGGAATCAACCAGAATAGAATATAATGGAATCAACCCGAGTGGAATTGAATGGAATGGAATGGAAATAACCCGAATGGAATGGAATGGAATGTAAAGGAATCAACGAGAATGGAATCGAATGGAATGGAATGGAATGGAATGGAATCAACCCGAATGGAATGGAATGGAATGGAATTGAGTGTAATTGAATGGAATAAAATCTCCCCGAAAGGAATGGATTGGAATGGAATGGAATGGAATGGAATGGAATGGAATATAATGATTTGGAATCAACCCGAATGGAATGGAATGGAATGGAATGGAATGGAATGGAATGGATGTAACACGAATGGAATGGAATGGAATGGAATGGAATGGAATGGAATCAACCCGAATGGAATGGAATGGAATGGAATGGAATGGAGTCAACCTGAAAGGAATGGAATGGAATGGAATGGAAAGGAATGGAACCAATCCGAATAGAATGGAATGGAATGGAAAGGAATGGAATGGAATCAACCCGAATGGAATGGAACGGAATGGAATGGAATCAACCAGAATAGAGTATAATGGAATCAACCCGAGTAGAATGGAATGGAATTGAATGGAATGGAATCAACGAGAATGGAATCGAATGGAATGGAATGGAGTCGAATGGCATTGAAGGGAATGGAATCAATCGGAATAGAAAGGAATTTAATGGAATGGAATCAAAATCATTGGAATGGAATGGAATGGAATGAAATGGAATCAACCCGAATGGAATTGAATGAAATAGAATGAAATGGAATAGAATGGAATAGAATCACCCAGAAAGGAGTGAAATAGAATGGAATGGAATGGAATCAACCCGAATGGAATGGAATGGCATGGAATGGAATGGAATGGAATGGAATGGAATGGAATGGAATCAACCCAAATGGAATGGAATGGAATGGAATGGAATGGAATGGAATGGAATGGAATGGAATGGAATGGAATCAACACGAATGGGATGGAATGCAATGGAATTGAATGGAATGGAATGGAATGGAATCAACAATCATGGAAAGGAATGGAATGGAATGGAATGGATTGGAATGGAATGAAATGGAATGGAATGGAATGAAACCGAAAGGAATGAAATGGAATGGAATGGAATGGAATGGAATGGAATGGAATGGACTGGGATGGAATAAACCCGAATGGAATGGAATGGGATCAAGTCTTATGTAATGTAATGTAATGGAATGGAATGGAATCAACCCGTATGGAATAGAATGGAATGGAATAGCATGGAATGAAATGGAATGAAATGGAATGGAATGGAATGGAATCAACCCAAATGGAATGGAATGGAATGGAATGGAATGGAATGGAATGGAATGGAATGGAATGGAGTTAACCCGAATGGAATGGAATGGAATGGAATGGAATGGAATGGAATCAACCCGAATGGAATGGATTGGAATGGAATGGAATCCACGCGAATGGAATGGAATGGAATGGAATCAACACGAATGGAATGGAATGGAATGGAATCAACACGAATGGAATGGAATGGAAAGGAATCAACCCGAATGGAATGGAATGGAATGGAATGGAAACAACACGAATGGCATGGAATGGAATAGAATGGAATGGAATGGAATGGAATGGAGTCAACCCGATTGGAATGGCATGGAATGGAATGGAATGGAATGGAATGGAATGGAATGGAGTTAACCCAAATGGAATGGAATGGAATTGAAGGGAGTGGAAGGGAATGAAATGGAATGGAATCAACCCGAATGGAATGGAATGGAATGGAATGGAAACAACACGAATGGCATTGAATGGAATAGAATGGAATGGAATGGAATGGAATCAACCCGATTGGAGTGGAATGGAATGGAATGCAATGGAGTGGAATGGAATGGAATGGAGTTAACCCAAATGGAATTTAATGGAATGGAAGGGAGTGGAAGGGAATGGAATGGAATGGAATCAACCCGAATGGAATGGAATGGAATGGAATGGAAAGGAATGGAATGGAATGGAATAGCATCACCCCGAAAGGAATGGAGTGGAATGGAATGGAACGGAATGGAATGGAATAGAATGATTTGGAATCAACCCGAATGGAATGGAATTGAATGGAATGGAATGTATGTAACACGAATGGAATGGAATGGAATCAACCCGAATGGAATGGCATGGAATGGAATGGAATGGAATGGAATGGAGTGGAATGGAGTCAACCTGAAAGTAATGGAATGGAATGGAATGGAATGGTATCAAATCGAATGGAATGGAATGGAATGGAATGGAATGGAATGGAATGGAATGGAATGGAATCAACCCGATTGGAATGGAATGGAATGGAATGGAATGGAATGGAATGGAATGGAATGGAATGCAATGGAGTTAACCCAAATGGAATGGAAAGGAATGGAATGGAGTTGAATGGAATGGAATGGAATGGAGTGGAATGGAATAGAATAGAATCACCCACAAAGGAATGCAGTGGAATGGAATGTAACGGAATGGAATGGAATAGAATGATACGGAATCAACCCGAATGGAATGGAATGGAATGGAATGGAATGGATGTAAAACGAATGGAATGGAATGAAATGGAATGGAATGGAATCATCCCGAATGGAATGGAATGGAATGGAATGGAATGGAATGGAATGGAATGGAATGGAAAGGAGTCAACCTGAAAGGAATGGAATGCAATGGAATGGAATGGAATGGAATCAATCCGAATATAATGGAATGGAATGGAAAGGAATGGAATGGAATCAACCCGAATGGAATGGAATGGAATGGCATGGAATCAACCAGAATAGAATATAATGGAAACAACCCGAGTGGAATTGAATGGAATGGAATGGAAATAACCCGAATGGAATGTAATGGAATGGAATGGAATCAACGAGAATGGAATCGAATGGAATGGAATGGAATCGAATGGAATTGAATGGAATGGAATCAACCTGAATGGAAAGGAATTTAATGGAATGGAATCAAAACCAATGGAATGGAATGGAATGGAATGGAATGGAATGGAATCAAGCCGAATGGAATGGAATGGAATGGAATCATCCCGAATGGAATGGAATGGAATGGAATGGAATGGAATGGAACGGAATGCAATAAACCCGAATGGAATGGCATGGAATGGAATGGAATGGAATGGAATGGAGTGGAATGGAGTCAACCTGAAAGTAATGGAATGGAATGGAATGGAATGGTATCAAATCGAATGGAATGGAATGGAATGGAATGGAATGGAATGGAATGGAATGGAATCAACCCGATTGGAATGGAATGGAATGGAATGGAATGGAATGGAATGGAATGGAATGGAATGCAATGGAGTTAACCCAAATGGAATGGAAAGGAATGGAATGGAGTTGAATGGAATGGAATGGAATGGAATGGAATGGAATGGAATAGAATCACCCACAAAGGAATGCAGTGGAATGGAATGTAACGGAATGGAATGGAATAGAATGATACGGAATCAACCCGAATGGAATGGAATGGAATGGAATGGAATGGATGTAAAACGAATGGAATGGAATGAAATGGAATGGAATGGAATCATCCCGAATGGAATGGAATGGAATGGAATGGAATGGAATGGAATGGAATGGAATCAATCCGAATATAATGGAATGGAATGGAAAGGAATGGAATGGAATCAACCCGAATGGAATGGAATGGAATGGAAAGGAATGGAATGGAATCAACCCGAATGGAATGGAATGGAATGGCATGGAATCAACCAGAATAGAATATAATGGAAACAACCCGAGTGGAATTGAATGGAATGGAATGGAAATAACCCGAATGGAATGTAATGGAATGGAATGGAATCAACGAGAATGGAATCGAATGGAATGGAATGGAATCGAATGGAATTGAATGGAATGGAATCAACCTGAATGGAAAGGAATTTAACGGAATGGAATCAAAACCAATGGAATGGAATGGAATGGAATGGAATGGAATGGAATCAAGCCGAATGGAATGGAATGGAATGGAATCATCCCGAATGGAATGGAATGGAATGGAATGGAATGGAATGGAATGGAACGGAATGCAATAAACCCGAATGGAATGGAATGGAATGGAATGGAATGGAATGGAATGGAAAGGAATCAACCCGAATCGAATGGAATGGCATGGAATGGAATGGAATGGAATGAAATGGAATGAATGGAATCAACCCAAATGGAATTGAATGGAATGGAATGGAATGGAATCAGAACGAATGGGATGGAATGCAATGGAATTGAATGGCATGGAATGGAAAGGAATCAACAAGCATGGAAAGGAATGGAATGGAATGGAATGGATTAGAATGGAATGAAATGGAATTGAATGGAATGAAACCGAATGGAATGAAATGGAATGGAATGGAATGGAGTCAATCCGAGTGGAATGCAATGGAACGGAATTTAATGGAATGGAATGGAATGCAATCAACCCAAATGGAATGGAATGGAATGGAATGGAATGGAATCAACCCGAATGGAATGGAATGGAATCAACCCGAATGGAATGGAATGGAATGGAATGGAAATAACCCGAATGGAATGGATTGGAATGGAATGGAATGGAATGGAATGGAATGCAATGGAATGGAATGGAATCAACCCGAATGGAATGGAATGGAATGGAAGTGAATGGAGTGGAATCAACACGAATGGAATGGAATGGAATGGAACGGGATGGAATGGAATGGGATGGAATAAACCCGAATGGAATGGAATGGAATCAAGTCTTATGTAATGGAATGGAATGGAATGGAATGGAATGGAATGGAATCAACCCGAATGGAATGGAATGGAATGGAAGTGAATGGAATGGAATCAACACGAATGGAATGGAATGGAATGGAACGGGATGGAATGGAATGGGATGGAATAAACCCGAATGGAATGGAATGGAATCAAGTCTTATGTAATGGAATGGAATGGAATGGAATGGAATGGAATGGAATCAACCCGAATGCAATAGGATGGAATGGAATAGCATGGAATGAAATGGAATGGAATGGAATGGAATGGAATGGAATCAAACCAAATGGAATGGAATGGAATGGAATGGAATGGAATGGAATGGAATGGAATGCAATGGAATCAACCCGAATGGAATGGAATGGAATGGAATGGAATGGAATCAACCCGAATGGAATGGAATGGAATGGAATGGAATGGAATGGAATGGAATGGAATGGAATGGAATCAACCCGAATGGAATTGAATGGAATGGAATGGAATGGAATGAACACGAATGGAATGGAATGAAACGGAATCAACCCAAATGGAATGGAATTGAATGGAATGGAAGTAACCCGAATGGAATGAATTGGAATGGAATGGAATCAACCCGAATGGAATGGAATGGAATGGAATGGAATGGAATGGAATCAACCCGAAAGGAATGGAATGGAATGGAAGTGAATGGACTGGAATCAACACGAATGGAATGGAATGGAATGGAACGGGATGGAATGGAATGGAAAGGAATCAAGCCGAATGGAATGGAATGGAATGGAATGGAATGGAATGGAATGGAATGGAATGGACTGGGATGGAATAAACCCGAATGGAATGGAATGGGATCAAGTCTTATGTAATGTAATGGAATGGAATGGAATGGAAGCAACCCGTATGGAATAGAATGGAATGGAATAGCATGGAATGAAATGGAATGAAATGGAATGGAATGGAATGGAATCAACCCAAATGGAATGGAATGGAATGGAATGGAATGGAATGGAATGGAATGGAATGCAATGGAATCAACCCGAATGGAATGGAATGGAATGGAATGGAATGGAATGGAATGGAATCAACCCGAATGGAATGGATTGGAATGGAATGGAATCCACGCGAATGGAATGGAATGGAATGGAATCAACACGAATGGAATGGAATGGAATGGAATCAACACGAATGGAATGGAATGGAATGGAATCAACCCGAATGGAATGGAATGGAATGGAATGGAAACAACACGAATGGCATGGAATGGAATAGAATGGAATGGAATGGAATGGAATGGAGTCAACCCGATTGGAATGGCATGGAATGGAATGGAATGGAATGGAATGGAATGGAATGGAATGGAGTTAACCCAAATGGAATGGAATGGAATGGAAGGGAGTGGAAGGGAATGGAATGGAATGGAATCAACCCGAATGGAATGGAATGGAATGGAATGGAAACAACACGAATGGCATTGAATGGAATAGAATGGAATGGAATGGAATGGAATCAACCCGATTGGAATGGAATGGAATGGAATGCAATGGAATGGAATGGAATGGAATGGAGTTAACCCAAATGGAATGGAATGGAATGGAAGGGAGTGGAAGGGAATGGAATGGAATGGAATCAACCCGAATGGAATGGCATGGAATGGAATGGAAAGGAATGGAATGGAATGGAATAGCATCACCCCGAAAGGAATGGAGTGGAATGGAATGGAACGGAATGGAATGGAATAGAATGATTTGGAATCAACCCGAATGGAATGGAATTGAATGGAATGGAATGTATGTAACACGAATGGAATGGAATGGAATCATCCCGAATGGAATGGCATGGAATGGAATGGAATGGAATGGAATGGAATGGAATGGAATGGTATCAAATCGAATGGAATGGAATGGAATGGAATGGAATGGAATGGAATGGAATCAACCCGATTGGAATGGAATGGAGTGGAATGGAATGGAATGGAATGGAATGGAATGGAATGCAATGGAGTTAACCCAAATGGAATGGAAAGGAATGGAATGGAGTTGAATGGAATGGAATGGAATGGAATGGAATCAACCCGAATGGAATGGAATGGAATGGAATGGAATGGAATGGAATGGAATAGAATCACCGACAAAGGAATGCAGTGGAATGGAATGTAATGGAATGGAATGGAATAGAATGATACGGAATCAACCCGAATGGAATGGAATGGAATGGAATGGAATGGATGTAACACGAATGGAATGGAATGAAATGGAATGGAATGGAATCATCCCGAATGGAATGGAATGGAATGGAATGGAATGGAATGGAATGGAAAGGAGTCAACCTGAAAGGAATGGAATGGAATGGAATGGAATGGAATGGAATCAATCCGAATATAATGGAATGGAATGGAAAGGAATGGAATGGAATGGAATGGAATCAACCCGAATGGAATGGAATGGAATGGAATGGAATGGAATGGAGACAACCTGAAAGGAATGGAATGGAATGGAATGGAAAGGAATGGAATCAATCGGAATAGAATGGAATGGAATGGAAAGGAATGGAATGGAATCAACCCGAATGAAATGGAATGGAATGGAAAGGAATGGAATGGAATCAACCCGAATGAAATGGAATGGAATGGAATGGAATCAACCCGAATGGAATGGAATGGAATGGAATGGAATGGAGACAACCTGAAAGGAATGGAATGGAATGGAATGGAAAGGAATGGAATCAATCGGAATAGAATGGAATGGAATGGAAAGGAATGGAATGGAATCAACCCGAATGAAATGGAATGGAATGGAAAGGAATGGAATGGAATCAACCCGAATGAAATGGAATGGAATGGAATGGAATCAACCAGAATAGAGTATAATGGAATCTTCCCGAGTGGAATGGAATGGAATGGAATGGAATGGAATCAACGAGAATGGAATCGAATGGAATGGAATGGAGTCGAATGGAATTGAATGGAATGGAATCAACCCGAATGGAAAGGAATTTAATGGAATGGAATCAAAATCAATGGAATGGAATGGAATGGAATGGAATGGAATGGAATGGAATGGAATCAACCCGAATGGAATGGAATGGAATTCAATGGAATGGAATGGAATGGAAATGTATCAACCCAAATGGAATGGAATGGAATGGAATGGAATGGAATGGAATGGAATGCAATGGAATCAACACGAATGGGATGGAATGCAATGGAATTGAATGGAATGGAATGGAATGGAATCAACAAGCATGGAGAGGAATGGAATTGAAGGGAATGGATTGTAATGGAATGAAATGGAAAGGAATGGAATGGAATGGAATGGAATGGAATGGAGTCAATCCGAATGGAAAGCAATGGAACGGAATGGAATGGAATGGAATGGAATGGAATGGAATATAATTGAATGGAATGGAATCAACCCAAATGGAATGGAATGGAATGCAATGGAATGGAATGGAATCAACCCGAATGGAATGGAATGGAATCAACCCGAATGGAATGGAATGGAATGGAAGTAACCCGAATGGAATGGATTGGAATGGAATGGAATCAACCCGAATGGAATGGAATGGAATGGAATGGAATGGAATGGAATCAACCCGAATGGAATGGAATGGAATGGAAGTGAATGGAATGGAATCAACACGAATGGAATGGGATGTAATGGAACGGGATGGAATGGAATTTAAAGGAATCAACCCGAATGGAATGGAATGGAATGCAATGGAATGGAATGGAATGGAATGGAATTCAATGGAATGGAATGGAAGGGAATGGAATGAAATGGAATAGAATGGAATGGAATCAACTGGAATGTAATGGAATGGAATGGAATGGAATGGAATGGAAAGAATGGAATCAACTCGAATGGCATGGAATGGAATGGAATTGAATCACATGCCTGGAATGGAATGGAATCAACCCGAACGGAATGGAATGGAATGCAATGGAATGGAATGGAATAAACCCAAATGGAGTGGAATGCAATGGAATGGAATGGAATGGAACGGAATGGAATCAACACGAAACGAATGGAATGCAAAGGAATGGAATGGAATGGAACAGAATCGACCCGAAAAGAATGGAATGGAATGGAATGGAATGGAATGGAATGGAATATAATTGAATGGAATCAACACGAATGGAATGGAATTGAATGGAATGGGATGGAATGGAATGGAATGGAATGGAATCCAGCCGAATGGAATCGAATGGAATGGAATGGAATGGAAGGGAATGGAATAAAGCCGAATGGAATGGAATGGAATGGAATGGAATGCAATGGAATGGAATCAACCCGAATGGAATGGAAAGGAATGGAATCAACCCGAATGGAAGGGAATGGAGGGGAATGGAAGGGAATGGAATCAACCCGAATGGAAGGGAATGGAAAGGAATGGAATGGAAACGAATGCAATCAACACGAAAGGAATTGAACGGAATGGAATGGAATGGAATGGAGTGGAATCAACCCGAATGGAATGGAATGGAATGCAAAGGAATGTAACGGAATGGAACGGAATGTAATGGAATGGAATCAACCCGAATGTAATGGAATGGAATGCAATGGAATGGAATCCACCCGAATGGAATGGAATGGAATGGAATGGAATGGCATGGAATGGAATTAAATGGAATCATTCCGAATGGAATGGAATGGAATGGAATGGAGTGGAATCCATCCGAATGGAATGGAATGGAGTGAAATCAACCCGAATGGAATGGAGTGGAATCAACCCTAGTGGAATCGAATGGAAGTAACCCGAATGGAATGGAATGGAATGGAACGGAATCAACCCGAATGGAATGGTATGGAATGGAATCAACACGAATGGAATGGAATGGAATGGAATGGAATGGAATGGAATGGAATGGAATCAAGCCGAATGGAATGGAATTGAATGGAATCAACCCGAATGGAATGGAATGGAATGGAATGGAATGGAATGGAATGGAAGTAACCCGAATGGAATGGAATGGAATGGAATGGAAAGGAAAGGAATGGAATCAAACCGAATTGAATGGAATGCAATGGAATGGAATGGAATCAACACGAATGGAATGGAATGGAATGGAATGGATTGGAATGGAATGGATTGGAATCAACCGGAATCGAATGGAATGGAATTGAATGGAATCAACACGAATGGAATGGAATGGAATAGAATGGAATGGAACGGAATGCAGTGGAACGGCATGGAATGGAATCAACACGAATGGAATGGAATGGAATGGAATGGAGTGGAATGGAATGGAATCAACCCGAATGGAATAGAATGGAATGGAAAGGAATGGAATGGAATGCAATCAACCCGAATGGAAAGGAATGGAATAGAGGGGAATGGAATTGAATGGAATGGAATCAACACGAATGGAATGGAATGGAATGGAATGGAATGGAATGGAATGGAATCAACACGAATGGAATGGAATGGAATGGAATGGAATGGAGTGGAATGGAATGGAATCAACCCGAATGGAATAGAATGGAATGGAAAGGAATGGAATGGAATGCAATGAACCCGAATGGAAAGGAATGGAAAGGATGGGAATGGAATTGAATGGAATGGAATCAACCCGAATGGAATGGAATGGAATGGAATGGAATAGAATGGAATGGACTCAACACGAAAGGAATGGAATGGAATGCAATGGAATGGAATGGAATCAACCCGAATGGAATGGAATGGAATGCAGTGGAATGGCATGGAAGAGAATGGAATGGAATGGAATGGAATGGAATGGAATCAACCCGAATGGAATGGAATGCAATGGAATTGAATAGAATGGAATGGAATGGAATCAACAAGCATGGAAAGGAATGGAATGGAATGGAATGGATTGGAATGGAATGAAATGGAATGGAATGGAATGAAACCGAATGGAATGAAATGGAATGGAATGCAATGGAATGGAGTCAATCCGAATGGAATGCAATGGAACGGAATGGAATGGAATGGAATGGAATGGAATGGAATGGAATAAACCCAAATGGAATGGAATGGAATGGAATGGAATCAACCAGAATGGAATGGAATGGAATCAACCCGAATGCAATGGAATGGAATGGAATGGAAGCAACCCGAATGGAATGGAATGGAATGGAATGGAATCAACCCGAATGGAATGGAATGGAATGGAATGGAATCAACCCGAATGGAATGGAATGGAATGGAAGTGAATGGAATGGAATCAACACGAATGGAATGGAATAGAATGGAACGGGATGGAATGGAATGGAATGGAATCAAGCCGAATGGAATGGAATGGATTGGAATGGAATGGAATGGAATGGAATGCAATCAAACCTTATGTAATGGAATGGAATGGAATGGAATCAACCCGAATCGAATAGAATGGAATGGAATAGCATGGAATGAAATGGAATGGAATGGAATGGAATGGAATGGAATGGAATGGAATGGAATGGAATCAACACGAATGGAATGGCATGGAATGGAAGTGAATGGAATGGAATCAACACGAATGGAATGGAATGGAATGGAACGGGATGGAATGGAATGGAATGGAATCAACCCGAATGGAATGGAATGGAATGCAATGGAATGGAATGGAATGGAATGGAATGGAATGGAATGGAATGGAATGGAATGCAATGGAATGGAATGGAAGGGAATGGAATGAAATGGAATAGAATGGAATGGAATCAACCGGAATGTAATGGAATGGAATGGAATGGAATGGAATGGAAAGAATGGAATCAACTCGAATGGCATGGAATGGAATGGAATGGAATCACATGCCTGGAATGGAATGGAATCAACCCGAACGGAATGGAATGGAATGCAATGGAACGGAATGGAATCAACACGAAACGAATGGAATGCAAAGGAATGGAATGAAATGGAACAGAATCGACCCGAAAAGAATGGAATGGAATGGAATGGAGTGGAATGGAATTGAATGGAATCATCACGAATGGAATGGAATTGAATGGAATGGGAAGGAATGGAATGGAATGGAATGCAATCCAGCCGAATGGAATGGAATGGAATGGAATGGAATGGAATAAAGCCGAATGGAATGGATTGGAATGGAATGGAATGCAATGGAATGGAATCAACCCGAATGGAATGGAAAGGAATGGAATCAACCCGAATGGAATGGAATGGAGGGGAATGGAAGGGAATGGAATCAACCCGAATGGAAGGGAATGGAAAGGAATGGAATGGAAAGGAATGCAATCAACACGAAAGGAATTGAACGGAATGGAATGGAATGGAATGGAGTGGAATCCATCCGAATGGAATGGAATGGAGTGAAATTAACACGAATGGAATGGAGTGGAATCAACCCGAGTGGAATCGAATGGAAGTAACCCGAATGGAATGGAATGGAATGGAATGGAATCAACCCGAATGGAATGGAAAGGAATGGAATCATCACGAATGGAATGGAAAGGAATGGAATGGAATGGAATGGAATGGAATGGAATGGAATGGAATCAATCCAAATGGAAAGGAATGGAATGGAATGGAATGCAATGGAATCAACCTGAATGGAATATAATGGAATCAACCCGAGTGGAATTCAATGGAATGGAATGGAAATAACCCGAATTGAATGGAAGGGAATGGAAGTGAATGGAATGGAATCAACACGAATGGAATGGAATGGAATGGAATGTTATGGAATGGAATGGAATGGAATCAAGCCGAATGGAATGGAATGGAATGGAATCGAATGGAATGGGATGGAATAAACCCGAATGGAATGGAATGGAATCAAGTCTTATGTAATGGAATGGAATGGAATGGAATGGAATCAACCCGAATGGAGTAGAATGGAATGGAATAGCATGGAATGAAATGGAATGGAATGGAATGGAATGGAATGGAATGGAATGCAATGGAATCAACCCGAATGGAATGGAATGGAATGCAGTGGAATGGAATGGAATGGAAGCAACCCGAATGGAATGGAATGGAATAGAATTGAATGGAATGGAATCAACCCAAATGGAATGGAATGGAATGGAATGGAATGGAATGGAATCAACCCGAATGGAATGGCATGGAATGGAATGGAATAGAATGGAATGGAATGGAGATAACCCGAAAGAAATGGAATGGAATGGAATAGAATGGAATGGAATGGAGATAACCCGAAAGCAATGGAATGGAGTGGAATGGAATGGAATGGAATGGAATGGAATCAAATCGAATGGAATGGAATGGAATGGAGTGGAATGGAATGGAATGGAATCAACGCGATTGGAATGGAATGGAATAGAATGGAATGCAATGGAGTTAACCCAAATGGAATGGAATGGAATGGAATGGAATGGAATTGAGTGGAATGGAATGGAATGGAATGGAATGGAATCAACCCGAATGGAATGGAATGGAATGGAATGGAATGGAATGGAATGGAATGGAATAGAATCACCCCGAAAGGAATGGAGTGGAATGGAATGGAACGGAATGGAATGGAATAGAATGATTTGGAATCAACCCGAATGGAATGGAATGGAATGGAATGGATGTAACACGAATGGAATGGAATGGAATGGAATGGAATCAACCCGAATGGAATGGAATGGAATGGAATGGAATGGAATGGAATGGAATGGAATGGAATGCAGTCTACCTGAAAGGAATGGAATGGAATGGAATGGAATCAATCCGAATAGAATGGAATGGAATGGAAAGGAATGGAATGGAATCAACCCGAATGGAATGGAATGGAAAGGCATGGAATCAACCAGAATAGAATATAATGGAATCAACCCGAGTGGAATTGAATGGAATGGAATGGAAATAACCCGAATGGAATGGAATGTAATGTAATGGAATCAACGAGAATGGAATGGAATGGAATGGAATGGAATGGAATGGAATGGAATCAACCCGAATGGAATGGATTGGAATGGAATTGAATGGAATTGAATGGAATAAAATCTCCCCGAAAGGAATGGATTGGAATGGAATGGAATGGAATGGAATGGATGTAACACGAATGGAATGGAATGGAATGGAATGGAATGGAATCAACCCGAATGGAATGGAATGGAATGGAATGGAATGGAATGGAATGGAATGGAATGGAATCAACACGATTGGAATGAAATGGAATGGAATGGAATGGAATGGAAAAGAATCACCCCGAAAGGAATGGAGTGGAATGGAATGGAACGGAATGGAATGGAATAGAATGATTTGGAATCAACCCGAATGGAATGGAATGGAATGGAATGGAATCAACCCGAATGGAATATAATGGTATGGAATGGAATTGAATGGAATGGAATGGAATGAAGTCAACCTGAAAGGAATGGAACGGAATGGAATGGAATGGAATGGAGTGGAATGGAATCAATCCGAAAGGAATGGAATGGAATGGAATGGAATGGAATGGAATGGAATGGAATCAACACGAATGGAATGGAATGGAATGAAATGGAATCAACCAGAATAGAATATAATGGAATCAACCCGAGTGGAATTGAATGGAATGGAATGGAAATAACCCGAATGGAATGGAATGTAATGGAATGGAATCAACGAGAATGAAATGGAATGGAATGGAATGGAATGGAATGGAATGGAAAGGAATCAAGCCGAATGGAATGGAATGGAATGGAATCATCCCCAATGGAATGGAATGGAATGAAATGGAATGGAATGGAATGGAATAAACCCGAATGGAATGGAATGGAATGGAATCAACCCGAATGGAATGGAATGGAATGCAATAGAATGGAATGGAATCAACACGAATGGAATGGAATGGAATGGAATGGAATGGAATGGAATGGAATCAACCCGAATGGAATGGAATGGAATAGAATGAAATGGAATAGAATGGAATAGAATCACCCCGAAAGGAATGGAATGGAATGGAATGGAATGGAATGGAGTCAACCAAAATGGAATGGAATGGCATGGAATGGAATGGAATGGAATGGAATGGAATGGAATGAACCCAAATGGAATGGAATGGAATGGAATCAACACAAATGGAATGGAATGCAATGGAATGGAATGGAATGGAATCAAACCGAATGGAAAGGAATGGAATGGAATGGAATGGAATGGAATGGAATGAACCCAAATTGAATGGAATGGAATGGAATCAACACAAATGGAATGGAATGCAATGGAATGGAATGGAATGGAATCAAATCGAATGGAATGGAATGTAATGGAATGGAATGGAGTGGAATGGAAAGGAATGGAATCAACCCGATTGGAATGGAATGGAATGGAATGGAGTGGAATGGAATGTAATGGAATGGAGTTAACCCAAATGGAATGGAACGGAATGGAATGGAACGGAATGGAACGGAATCAACCCGAATGGAATGGAATGGAATGGAATGGAATGGAATGGAATGGAATCAACCCGAATGGAATGAAATGGAATGGAAAAGAATGAAATGGAATAGAATGGAATATAATCACCCCGAAAGGAATGGAATGTAATGGAATGGAATGGAATGGATTGGAATGGATTGAGCCCGAAAGGAATGGAATGGCATGGAATGGAATGGAATGGAATCAACCCAAATGGAATGGAATATAATAGAATGGAATGGAATGGAATCAACACGAATGGCATGGAACGGAATGGAATGGAATGGAATGGAATGGAATGGAATGGAATCAACCAGATTGGAATGGAATGGAATGGAATGGAATGGAATGGAGTTAAGCCAAATGGAATGGAATGGAATGGAATGGAGTGGAAGGGAATGGAATGGAATGGAATCAACCCGAATGGAATGGAATGCAATGGAATGGAATGGAATAGAATTACCCGAAAGTAATGGAGTGGAATGGAATGGAACGGAATGGAATGGAATAGAATGATTTGGAATCAACCCGAATGTAATGGAATGGAATGGAATGGAATGGATGTAACACGAATGGAATGGAATGGAATGGAATGGAATGGAATGGAATCAACCCGAATGGAATGGAAAGGAATGGAATGGAATGGAATGGAATGGAGACAACCTGTAAGGAATGGAATGGAATGGAATGGAATGGAAACAAATCGAATGGAATGGAATTGAATGGAATGGAATGGAATGGAATCAACACGGTTGGAATGGAATGGAATGGAATGGAATGGAATGGAATGCAATGGAGTCAACCTCAAAGGAATGGAATGGAATGGAATGGAGTCAACCTGTAAGGAATGGAATGGAATGCAATGGAATGGAATGGAATGGAACAGAAACAACCGGAAAGGAATGCAATGGAATGGAATGGAATGGAATGGAATGGAATCAACCAGAATGGAAAGGAATGCAATGGAATCAACCCGAATGGAATGGAATGGATTGGAATGGAATCAAAACGAATGGAATGGAATGGAATGGAAATGAATGGAATGGAATCAAGCCGAATGGAATGGAATGGAATGGAATCATCCCGAATGGAAAGGAATGGAATCAAATGGAATGGAATGGAATGGAATAAAACCGAATGGAATGGAATGGTATGGAATGGAATGGAATGGAATCAACCCGAATGGAATGGAATGGAATGCAATTGAATGGAATGGAATCAACCCGAATGGAGTGGAATGGAATGGAATGGAATCAACCCGAATGCAATGGAATGGAATGGAATAGAATGAAATGGAATAGAATGGAATGGAATCACCCCGAAAGGAATGGAATGGAATGTCATGGAATGGAATGGAATGGAATGAACCCGAATGGAATGGAATGGCATGGAATGGAATGGAATGGAATGGAATGGAATCAACCCAAATGGAATGGAATATAACGGAATGGAATGGAATGGAATCAACACGAATGGCATGGAATGGAATGGAATGGAATGGAATGGAATCAACCCGATTGGAATGGAATGGAATGGAATGGAATGGAATGGAGTTATGTCAAATGGAATGGAATGGAATGGAATGGAGTGGAAGGGAATGGAATGGAATGAAATCAACACGAATGGAATGGAATGCAATGGAATGGAATGGAATGGAATGGAATAGAATCACCCGAAAGGAATGGAGTGGAATGGAATGGAACGGAATGGAATGGAATAGAATGATTTGGAATCAACCCGAATGGAATGGAATGGAATGGAATGGAATGGAATGGATGTAACACGAATGGAATGGAATGGAATGGAATGGAATGGAATGGAATGGAATGGAGTCAACCTGTAAGGAATGGAATGGAATGGAATGGAATGGAGTCAACCTGTAAGGAATGGAATGGAATGGAAAGGAATGGAATGGAATGGAATGGAAACAAATCGAATGGAATGGAATGGAATGGAATGGAGTCAACCTCAAAGGAATGGAATGGAATGGAATGGAATGAAATGGAATGGAATGAAATGGAATAAAATGGAATAGAATCACCACGAAAGGAATGGAATGGAATGGAATGGCATGGAATGGATTGGAACGGAATCAACCCGAATGGAATGGATTGGAATGGAATGGATGTAACACGAATGGAATGGAATGGAATGGCATGGAATGGAATGGAATCAACCCGAATGGAATGGAATGGAATGGAATGGAATGGAATGGAGTCAACCCGAAAGGAATGGAACGGAATGGAATGGAATGGAATGGAATGGAATCAATCCGAATGGAATGGAATGGAATGGAATGGAATGGAATGGAATGGAATCAACCCGAATGGAATATAATGGAATCACCCCGAGTGGAATTCAATGGAATGGAATGGAATCAACGAGAAAGGAATCGAATGAAATGGAATGGAGTGGAATGGAATTGAATGGAATGGAATCAACCCGAATGAAATGGAATGGAATGGAATGGAATCAAAACGAATGGAATGGAATGGAATGGAAAGGAATGGAATGGAATCAAGCCGAATGGAATGGAATGGAATGGAATCAACACGAATGGCATGGAATGGAATCAAATGGAATGGATTGGAATGGAATGGAATGGAATGGAATGGAATGGAATCAACCCGATTGGAATGGAATGGAATAGAATGGAAGGGAATGGAATGGAATGGAGTTAACCCAAATGGAATGGAATGTAATGGAATGGAGTGGAAGGGAATGGAATGGAATGGAATCAACCCGAATGGAATGGAATGGAATGGAATGGAATAGAATCACCCCGAAAGGAATGGAGTGGAATGGAATGGAACGGAATGGAATGGAATAGAATGATTCGGAATCAACCCGAATGGAATGGAATGGAATGGAATGGAATCAACCCGAATGGAATATAATGGTATGGAATGGAATTGAATGGAATGGAATGGAATGGAGTCAAACTGAAAGGAATGGAATGGAATGGAATGGAATGGAATGGAATGGAATCAATCCGAAAGGAATGGAATGGAATGGAATGGAATGGAATGGAATGGAATGGAATGGAATCAACACGAATGGAATGGAAAGGAATCAACCAGAATAGAATATAATGGAATCAACCCGAGTGGCATTGAATGGAATGGAATGGAAATAACCCGAATGGAATGGAATGGAATGGAATGGAATCAACGAGAATGAAATGGAATGGAATGGAATGGAGTGGAATGGAATTGAATGCAATGGAATCAACACGAATGGAATGGAATTTAATGGAATGGAAACAAAACGAATGGAATGGAATAGAATGGAATGGAATGGAATGGAATGGAATGGAATGGAATGAGATGGAATGGAAAGGAATCAAGCCGAATGGAATGGAATGGAATGGAATCAACCCGAATGGAATGGAATGGAATGCAATTGAATGGAATGGAATCAACAGGAATGGAATGGAATGGAATGGAATGGAATGGAATGGAATGGAATCAACCCGAATGGAATGGAATGGAATAGAATGTAATGGAAGAGAATGGAATAGAATCACTCCGAAAGGAATGGAATGGAATGGAATGGAATGGAATGGAATCAACCCGAATGGAATGGAATGGCATGGAATGGAATGGAATGGAATGGAATGAACCCAAATGGAATGGAATGGAATGGAATCAACACGAATGGAATGGAATGCCTGGAATGGAATGGAATGGAATCAAATCGAATGGAATGGAATGGAACGGAATGGAGTGGAGTGGAATGGAAAGGAATGGAATCAACCCGATTGGAATGGAATGGAATGGAATGGAATGGATTGGAATGGAGTTAACCCAAATGGAATGGAACGGAATGGAATGGAACGGAATGGAATGGAATCAACCCGAATGGAATGGAATGGAATGGAATGGAATGGAATGGAATAGAATCACCTGGAAAGGAATAGAGTGGAATGGAATGGAACGGAATGGAATGGAATGGAATGACTTGGAATCAACTCGAATGGAATGGAATGGAATGGAATGGAATGGATTCAACCTGAATGGAATAGAATGGAATGGAATGGCATGGAATGGAGTGGAATGGAATGGAATGGAATCAACCCGAATGGAATGGAATGGAATGGAACGGAATGGAATGGAATGGAATCAACCCGAATGGAATGGAATGGAATGCAATAGAATGGAATGGAATGGCATGGAATGGAATGGAATGGAATGGAATGGAATGGAATGGAATGGAATGGAATGGAATCAACCCGAATGGAATGGAATGGAATGCAATGGAATGGAGTCAACACGAAAGGAATGGAACGGAATGGAAAGGAATGGAATGGAATGGAATCAATCCGAATGGAATGGAATGGCATGGAATGGATTGGAACGGAATCAACCCGTATGGAATGGATTGGAATGGAATGGATGTAACAAGAATGGAATGGAATGGAATGGAATGGAATGGAATCAACGCGAATGGAATGGAATGGAATGGAATGGGTCAACCCGAAAGGAATGGAACGGAATGGAATGGAATGGAATGGAATGGAATCAATCCGAATGGAATGGAATGGAATGGAATGGAACCAACCCGAATGGAATATAATGGAATCAACCCGAGTGGAATTGAATGGAATGGAATGGAATCAACGAGAAAGGTATCGAATGAAATGGAATGGTGTGGAATGGAATTGAATGCAATGGAATCAACACGAATGAAATGGAATGGAATGGAATGGAATCAAAACGAATGGAATGGAATGGAATGGAAAGGAATGGAATGGAATCAAGCCGAATGGAATGGAATGGAATGGAATCATCCCGAATGGAATGGAATGGAATCAAATGGAATGGAATGGAATGGAATGGAATGGAATGGAATGGAATCAACCAGAATGGAATGGAATGGAATGCAATTGAATGGAATGGAATCAACACGAATGGAGTGGAATGGAATGGAATGGAATCAACCCGAATGGAATGGAATGGAATAGAATGAAATGGAATAGAATGGAATAGAATCACCCCGAAAGGAATGGAATGGAATGGAATGGAATGCAATGGAAAAAACTCGACTGAAATGGAATGGCATGGAATGGAATGGAATGGAATGGAATGCAATCAACACAAAAGGAATGTAATGTAATGTAATGTAATGGAATGGAATCAACACGAATGGCATGGAATGGAATGGAATGGAATGGAATGGAATGGAATGGAATCAACACGATTGGAATGGAATGGAATGGAGTTAACCCAAATGGAATGGAATGGAATGGAATGGAGTGGAAGGGAATGGAATGGAATGGAATCAACCCGAATGGAATGGAATGGAATGGAATGGAATGGAATGGAATGGAATGGAATGGAAAAGAATCACCCCGAAAGGAATGGAGTGGAATGGAATGGAACGGAGTGGAATGGAATAGAATGATTTGGAATCAACCCGAATGGAATGGAATGGAATGGAATGGAATCAACCCGAATGGAATATAATGGTATGGAATGGAATTGAATGGAATGGAATGGAATGGAGTCAACCTGAAAGGAATGGAATGGAATGGAATGGAATGGAATGGAATGGAATGGAATCAATCCGAAAGGTATGGAATGGAATGGAATGGAATGGAATGGAATGGAATGGAATGGAATGGAATGGAATGGAATGGAATGGAATCAACACGAATGGAATGGAATGGAATGGAATGGAATCAACCAGAATAGAATATAATGGAATCAACCCGAGTGGAATTGAATGGAATGGAATGGAAAAAACCTGAATGAAATGGAATGTAATGGAATGGAATCAACGAGAATGAAATGGAATGGAATGGAATGGAATGGAATGGAATGGAAAGGAATCAACCCGAATGGAATGGAATGGAATGGAATCATCCCCAATGGAATGGAATGGAATGAAATGGAATGGAATGGAATGGAATAAACCCGAATGGAATGGAATGAAATGGAATCAACCCGAATGGAATGGAATGGAATGCAATAGAATGGAATGGAATCAACTCGAATGGAATGGAATGGAATGGAATGGAATGGAATGGAATGGAATGGAATCAACCCGAATGGAATGGAATGGAATGGAATAGAATGAAATGGAATAGAATGGAATAGAATCACCCCGAAAGGAATGGAATGGAATGGAATGGAATGGAATGGAATGGAATGGAATGGAATCAACCCGAATGGAATGGAATGGAATAGAATGAAATGGAATAGAATGGAATAGAATCACCCCGAAAGGAATGGAATGGAATGGAATGGAATGGAATGGAATGGAGTCAACCAAAATGGAATGGAATGGCATGGAATGGAATGGAATGGAAAGGAATGGAATGAACCCAAATGGAATGGAATGGAATGGAATCAACACAAATGGAATGGAATGCAATGGA
Organism: Pan paniscus; assembly: GCF_029289425.2. Taxonomy (NCBI): domain Eukaryota; kingdom Metazoa; phylum Chordata; class Mammalia; order Primates; family Hominidae; genus Pan; species Pan paniscus. Next base: position 13,249,764 of record NC_085927.1, on the reverse strand, counting down.
ATGGAATGGAATGGAATCAAATCGAATGGAATGGAATGGAATGGAATGGAATGGAATGGAGTGGAATGGAAAGGAATGGAATCAATCCGATTGGAATGGAATGGAATGGAATGGAATGGAGTGGAATGGAATGGAATGGAATGGAGTTAACCCAAATGGAATGGAACGGAATGGAATGGAGCGGAATGGAATGGAATCAACCCGAATGGAATGGAATGGAATGGAATGGAATGGAATGAACCCGAATGGAATGGAATGGCATGGAATGGAATGGAATGGAATGGAATGGAATCAACCCAAATGGAATGGAATATAACGGAATGGAATGGAATGGAATCAACACGAATGGCATGGAATGGAATGGAATGGAATGGAATGGAATCAACCCGATTGGAATGGAATGGAATGGAATGGAATGGAATGGAATGGAGTTATGTCAAATGGAATGGAATGGAATGGAATGGAGTGGAAGGGAATGGAATGGAATGAAATCAACACGAATGGAATGGAATGCAATGGAATGGAATGGAATGGAATGGAATAGAATCACCCGAAAGGAATGGAGTGGAATGGAATGGAACGGAATGGAATGGAATAGAATGATTTGGAATCAACCCGAATGGAATGGAATGGAATGGAATGGAATGGAATGGATGTAACACGAATGGAATGGAATGGAATGGAATGGAATGGAATGGAATGGAATGGAGTCAACCTGTAAGGAATGGAATGGAATGGAATGGAATGGAGTCAACCTGTAAGGAATGGAATGGAATGGAAAGGAATGGAATGGAATGGAATGGAAACAAATCGAATGGAATGGAATGGAATGGAATGGAATGGAATCAACCCGAATGGAATGGAATGGAATAGAATGTAATGGAAGAGAATGGAATAGAATCACCCCGAAAGGAATGGAATGGAATGGAATGGAATGGAATGGAATCAACCCGAATGGAATGGAATGGCATGGAATGGAATGGAATGGAATGGAATGAACCCAAATGGAATGGAATGGAATGGAATCAACACGAATGGAATGGAATGCCTGGAATGGAATGGAATGGAATCAAATCGAATGGAATGGAATGGAACGGAATGGAGTGGAGTGGAATGGAAAGGAATGGAATCAACCCGATTGGAATGGAATGGAATGGAATGGAATGGATTGGAATGGAGTTAACCCAAATGGAATGGAACGGAATGGAATGGAAAGGAATGGAATGGAATCAACCCGAATGGAATGGAATGGAATGGAATGGAATGGAATGGAATAGAATCACCTGGAAAGGAATAGAGTGGAATGGAATGGAACGGAATGGAATGGAATGGAATGACTTGGAATCAACTCGAATGGAATGGAATGGAATGGAATGGAATGGATTCAACCTGAATGGAATAGAATGGAATGGAATGGCATGGAATGGAGTGGAATGGAATGGAATGGAATCAACCCGAATGGAATGGAATGGAATGGAACGGAATGGAATGGAATGGAATCAACCCGAATGGAATGGAATGGAATGCAATAGAATGGAATGGAATGGCATGGAATGGAATGGAATGGAATGGAATGGAATGGAATCAACCCGAATGGAATGGAATGGAATGCAATGGAATGGAGTCAACACGAAAGGAATGGAACGGAATGGAAAGGAATGGAATGGAATGGAATCAATCCGAATGGAATGGAATGGCATGGAATGGATTGGAACGGAATCAACCCGTATGGAATGGATTGGAATGGAATGGATGTAACAAGAATGGAATGGAATGGAATGGAATGGAATGAAATCAACGCGAATGGAATGGAATGGAATGGAATGGGTCAACCCGAAAGGAATGGAACGGAATGGAATGGAATGGAATGGAATGGAATCAATCCGAATGGAATGGAATGGAATGGAATGGAACCAACCCGAATGGAATATAATGGAATCAACCCGAGTGGAATTGAATGGAATGGAATGGAATCAACGAGAAAGGAATCGAATGAAATGGAATGGAGTGGAATGGAATTGAATGCAATGGAATCAACACGAATGAAATGGAATGGAATGGAATGGAATCAAAACGAATGGAATGGAATGGAATGGAAAGGAATGGAATGGAATCAAGCCGAATGGAATGGAATGGAATGGAATCATCCCGAATGGAATGGAATGGAATCAAATGGAATGGAATGGAATGGAATGGAATGGAATGGAATCAACCAGAATGGAATGGAATGGAATGCAATTGAATGGAATGGAATCAACCCGAATGGAGTGGAATGGAATGGAATGGAATCAACCCGAATGGAATGGAATGGAATAGAATGAAATGGAATAGAATGGAATAGAATCACCCCGAAAGGAATGGAATGGAATGGAATGGAATGCAATGGAAAAAACTCGACTGAAATGGAATGGCATGGAATGGAATGGAATGGAATGGAATGCAATCAACACAAAAGGAATGTAATGTAATGTAATGTAATGGAATGGAATCAACACGAATGGCATGGAATGGAATGGAATGGAATGGAATGGAATGGAATGGAATCAACACGATTGGAATGGAATGGAATGGAGTTAACCCAAATGGAATGGAATGGAATGGAATGGAGTGGAAGGGAATGGAATGGAATGGAATCAACCCGAATGGAATGGAATGGAATGGAATGGAATGGAATGGAATGGAATGGAATGGAAAAGAATCACCCCGAAAGGAATGGAGTGGAATGGAATGGAACGGAGTGGAATGGAATAGAATGATTTGGAATCAACCCGAATGGAATGGAATGGAATGGAATGGAATCAACCCGAATGGAATATAATGGTATGGAATGGAATTGAATGGAATGGAATGGAATGGAGTCAACCTGAAAGGAATGGAATGGAATGGAATGGAATGGAATGGAATGGAATGGAATCAATCCGAAAGGAATGGAATGGAATGGAATGGAATGGAATGGAATGGAATGGAATGGAATGGAATGGAATGGAATGGAATGGAATCAACACGAATGGAATGGAATGGAATGGAATGGAATCAACCAGAATAGAATATAATGGAATCAACCCGAGTGGAATTGAATGGAATGGAATGGAAAAAACCTGAATGAAATGGAATGTAATGGAATGGAATCAACGAGAATGAAATGGAATGGAATGGAATGGAATGGAATGGAATGGAAAGGAATCAACCCGAATGGAATGGAATGGAATGGAATCATCCCCAATGGAATGGAATGGAATGAAATGGAATGGAATGGAATGGAATAAACCCGAATGGAATGGAATGAAATGGAATCAACCCGAATGGAATGGAATGGAATGCAATAGAATGGAAAGGAATCAACTCGAATGGAATGGAATGGAATGGAATGGAATGGAATGGAATGGAATGGAATCAACCCGAATGGAATGGAATGGAATGGAATAGAATGAAATGGAATAGAATGGAATAGAATCACCCCGAAAGGAATGGAATGGAATGGAATGGAATGGAATGGAATGGAATGGAATGGAATCAACCCGAATGGAATGGAATGGAATAGAATGAAATGGAATAGAATGGAATAGAATCACCCCGAAAGGAATGGAATGGAATGGAATGGAATGGAATGGAATGGAGTCAACCAAAATGGAATGGAATGGCATGGAATGGAATGGAATGGAAAGGAATGGAATGAACCCAAATGGAATGGAATGGAATGGAATCAACACAAATGGAATGGAATGCAATGGAATGGAATGGAATGGAATCAAATCGAATGGAATGGAATGGAATGGAATGGAATGGAATGGAGTGGAATGGAAAGGAATGGAATCAATCCGATTGGAATGGAATGGAATGGAATGGAATGGAGTGGAATGGAATGGAATGGAATGGAGTTAACCCAAATGGAATGGAACGGAATGGAATGGAGCGGAATGGAATGGAATCAACCCGAATGGAATGGAATGGAATGGAATGGAATGGAATGAACCCGAATGGAATGGAATGGCATGGAATGGAATGGAATGGAATGGAATGGAATCAACCCAAATGGAATGGAATATAACGGAATGGAATGGAATGGAATCAACACGAATGGCATGGAATGGAATGGAATGGAATGGAATGGAATCAACCCGATTGGAATGGAATGGAATGGAATGGAATGGAATGGAATGGAGTTATGTCAAATGGAATGGAATGGAATGGAATGGAGTGGAAGGGAATGGAATGGAATGAAATCAACACGAATGGAATGGAATGCAATGGAATGGAATGGAATGGAATGGAATAGAATCACCCGAAAGGAATGGAGTGGAATGGAATGGAACGGAATGGAATGGAATAGAATGATTTGGAATCAACCCGAATGGAATGGAATGGAATGGAATGGAATGGAATGGATGTAACACGAATGGAATGGAATGGAATGGAATGGAATGGAATGGAATGGAGTCAACCTGTAAGGAATGGAATGGAATGGAATGGAATGGAGTCAACCTGTAAGGAATGGAATGGAATGGAAAGGAATGGAATGGAATGGAATGGAAACAAATCGAATGGAATGGAATGGAATGGAATGGAATGGAATCAACCCGAATGGAATGGAATGGAATAGAATGTAATGGAAGAGAATGGAATAGAATCACCCCGAAAGGAATGGAATGGAATGGAATGGAATGGAATGGAATGAACCCGAATGGAATGGAATGGCATGGAATGGAATGGAATGGAATGGAATGAACCCAAATGGAATGGAATGGAATGGAATCAACACGAATGGAATGGAATGCCTGGAATGGAATGGAATGGAATCAAATCGAATGGAATGGAATGGAACGGAATGGAGTGGAGTGGAATGGAAAGGAATGGAATCAACCCGATTGGAATGGAATGGAATGGAATGGAATGGATTGGAATGGAGTTAACCCAAATGGAATGGAACGGAATGGAATGGAAAGGAATGGAATGGAATCAACCCGAATGGAATGGAATGGAATGGAATGGAATGGAATGGAATAGAATCACCTGGAAAGGAATAGAGTGGAATGGAATGGAACGGAATGGAATGGAATGGAATGACTTGGAATCAACTCGAATGGAATGGAATGGAATGGAATGGAATGGATTCAACCTGAATGGAATAGAATGGAATGGAATGGCATGGAATGGAGTGGAATGGAATGGAATGGAATCAACCCGAATGGAATGGAATGGAATGGAACGGAATGGAATGGAATGGAATCAACCCGAATGGAATGGAATGGAATGCAATAGAATGGAATGGAATGGCATGGAATGGAATGGAATGGAATGGAATGGAATGGAATGGAATGGAATCAACCCGAATGGAATGGAATGGAATGCAATGGAATGGAGTCAACACGAAAGGAATGGAACGGAATGGAAAGGAATGGAATGGAATGGAATCAATCCGAATGGAATGGAATGGCATGGAATGGATTGGAACGGAATCAACCCGTATGGAATGGATTGGAATGGAATGGATGTAACAAGAATGGAATGGAATGGAATGGAATGGAATGAAATCAACGCGAATGGAATGGAATGGAATGGAATGGGTCAACCCGAAAGGAATGGAACGGAATGGAATGGAATGGAATGGAATGGAATCAATCCGAATGGAATGGAATGGAATGGAATGGAACCAACCCGAATGGAATATAATGGAATCAACCCGAGTGGAATTGAATGGAATGGAATGGAATCAACGAGAAAGGAATCGAATGAAATGGAATGGAGTGGAATGGAATTGAATGCAATGGAATCAACACGAATGAAATGGAATGGAATGGAATGGAATCAAAACGAATGGAATGGAATGGAATGGAAAGGAATGGAATGGAATCAAGCCGAATGGAATGGAATGGAATGGAATCATCCCGAATGGAATGGAATGGAATCAAATGGAATGGAATGGAATGGAATGGAATGGAATGGAATCAACCAGAATGGAATGGAATGGAATGCAATTGAATGGAATGGAATCAACCCGAATGGAGTGGAATGGAATGGAATGGAATCAACCCGAATGGAATGGAATGGAATAGAATGAAATGGAATAGAATGGAATAGAATCACCCCGAAAGGAATGGAATGGAATGGAATGGAATGCAATGGAAAAAACTCGACTGAAATGGAATGGCATGGAATGGAATGGAATGGAATGGAATGCAATCAACACAAAAGGAATGTAATGTAATGTAATGTAATGGAATGGAATCAACACGAATGGCATGGAATGGAATGGAATGGAATGGAATGGAATGGAATGGAATCAACACGATTGGAATGGAATGGAATGGAGTTAACCCAAATGGAATGGAATGGAATGGAATGGAGTGGAAGGGAATGGAATGGAATGGAATCAACCCGAATGGAATGGAATGGAATGGAATGGAATGGAATGGAATGGAATGGAATGGAAAAGAATCACCCCGAAAGGAATGGAGTGGAATGGAATGGAACGGAATGGAATGGAATAGAATGATTTGGAATCAACCCGAATGGAATGGAATGGAATGGAATGGAATCAACCCGAATGGAATATAATGGTATGGAATGGAATTGAATGGAATGGAATGGAATGGAGTCAACCTGAAAGGAATGGAATGGAATGGAATGGAATGGAATGGAATGGAATGGAATGGAATGGAATCAATCCGAAAGGAATGGAATGGAATGGAATGGAATGGAATGGAATGGAATGGAATGGAATGGAATGGAATCAACACGAATGGAATGGAATGGAATGGAATGGAATCAACCAGAATAGAATATAATGGAATCAACCCGAGTGGAATTGAATGGAATGGAATGGAAAAAACCTGAATGAAATGGAATGTAATGGAATGGAATCAACGAGAATGAAATGGAATGGAATGGAATGGAATGGAATGGAAAGGAATCAACCCGAATGGAATGGAATGGAATGGAATCATCCCCAATGGAATGGAATGGAATGAAATGGAATGAAATGGAATGGAATAAACCCGAATGGAATGGAATGAAATGGAATCAACCCGAATGGAATGGAATGGAATGCAATAGAATGGAATGGAATCAACTCGAATGGAATGGAATGGAATGGAATGGAATGGAATGGAATCAACCCGAATGGAATGGAATGGAATGGAATAGAATGAAATGGAATAGAATGGAATAGAATCACCCCGAAAGGAATGGAATGGAATGGAATGGAATGGAATGGAATGGAATGGAATGGAATCAACCCGAATGGAATGGAATGGAATAGAATGAAATGGAATAGAATGGAATAGAATCACCCCGAAAGGAATGGAATGGAATGGAATGGAATGGAATGGAATGGAGTCAACCAAAATGGAATGGAATGGCATGGAATGGAATGGAATGGAAAGGAATGGAATGAACCCAAATGGAATGGAATGGAATGGAATCAACACAAATGGAATGGAATGCAATGGAATGGAATGGAATGGAATCAAATCGAATGGAATGGAATGGAATGGAATGGAATGGAATGGAGTGGAATGGAAAGGAATGGAATCAATCCGATTGGAATGGAATGGAATGGAATGGAATGGAGTGGAATGGAATGGAATGGAATGGAGTTAACCCAAATGGAATGGAACGGAATGGAATGGAGCGGAATGGAATGGAATCAACCCGAATGGAATGGAATGGAATGGAATGGAATGGAATGAACCCGAATGGAATGGAATGGCATGGAATGGAATGGAATGGAATGGAATGGAATCAACCCAAATGGAATGGAATATAACGGAATGGAATGGAATGGAATCAACACGAATGGCATGGAATGGAATGGAATGGAATGGAATGGAATCAACCCGATTGGAATGGAATGGAATGGAATGGAATGGAATGGAATGGAGTTATGTCAAATGGAATGGAATGGAATGGAATGGAGTGGAAGGGAATGGAATGGAATGAAATCAACACGAATGGAATGGAATGCAATGGAATGGAATGGAATGGAATGGAATAGAATCACCCGAAAGGAATGGAGTGGAATGGAATGGAACGGAATGGAATGGAATAGAATGATTTGGAATCAACCCGAATGGAATGGAATGGAATGGAATGGAATGGAATGGATGTAACACGAATGGAATGGAATGGAATGGAATGGAATGGGATGGAATGGAGTCAACCTGTAAGGAATGGAATGGAATGGAATGGAATGGAGTCAACCTGTAAGGAATGGAATGGAATGGAAAGGAATGGAATGGAATGGAATGGAAACAAATCGAATGGAATGGAATGGAATGGAATGGAGTCAACCTCAAAGGAATGGAATGGAATGGAATGGAATGAAATGGAATGGAATGAAATGGAATAGAATGGAATAGAATCACCACGAAAGGAATGGAATGGAATGGAATGGCATGGAATGGATTGGAACGGAATCAACCCGAATGGAATGGATTGGAATGGAATGGATGTAACACGAATGGAATGGAATGGAATGGCATGGAATGGAATGGAATCAACCCGAATGGAATGGAATGGAATGGAATGGAATGGAATGGAGTCAACCCGAAAGGAATGGAACGGAATGGAATGGAATGGAATGGAATGGAATGGAATCAATCCGAATGGAATGGAATGGAATGGAATGGAATGGAATGGAATGGAATCAACCCGAATGGAATATAATGGAATCACCCCGAGTGGAATTCAATGGAATGGAATGGAATCAACGAGAAAGGAATCGAATGAAATGGAATGGAGTGGAATGGAATTGAATGGAATGGAATCAACCCGAATGAAATGGAATGGAATGGAATGGAATCAAAACGAATGGAATGGAATGGAATGGAAAGGAATGGAATGGAATCAAGCCGAATGGAATGGAATGGAATGGAATCAACACGAATGGCATGGAATGGAATCAAATGGAATGGATTGGAATGGAATGGAATGGAATGGAATGGAATGGAATCAACCCGATTGGAATGGAATGGAATAGAATGGAAGGGAGTGGAATGGAATGGAGTTAACCCAAATGGAATGGAATGGAATGGAATGGAGTGGAAGGGAATGGAATGGAATGGAATCAACCCGAATGGAATGGAATGGAATGGAATGGAATAGAATCACCCCGAAAGGAATGGAGTGGAATGGAATGGAACGGAATGGAATGGAATAGAATGATTCGGAATCAACCCGAATGGAATGGAATGGAATGGAATGGAATCAACCCGAATGGAATATAATGGTATGGAATGGAATTGAATGGAATGGAATGGAATGGAGTCAACCTGAAAGGAATGGAATGGAATGGAATGGAATGGAATGGAATGGAATCAATCCGAAAGGAATGGAATGGAATGGAATGGAATGGAATGGAATGGAATGGAATGGAATCAACACGAATGGAATGGAAAGGAATCAACCAGAATAGAATATAATGGAATCAACCCGAGTGGCATTGAATGGAATGGAATGGAAATAACCCGAATGGAATGGAATGGAATGGAATGGAATCAACGAGAATGAAATGGAATGGAATGGAATGGAGTGGAATGGAATTGAATGCAATGGAATCAAGACGAATGGAATGGAATTTAATGGAATGGAAACAAAACGAATGGAATGGAATAGAATGGAATGGAATGGAATGGAATGGAATGGAATGGAAAGGAATCAAGCCGAATGGAATGGAATGGAATGGAATCAACCCGAATGGAATGGAATGGAATGCAATTGAATGGAATGGAATCAACAGGAATGGAATGGAATGGAATGGAATGGAATGGAATGGAATGGAATCAACCCGAATGGAATGGAATGGAATAGAATGTAATGGAAGAGAATGGAATAGAATCACCCCAAAAGGAATGGAATGGAATGGAATGGAATGGAATGGAATCAACCCGAATGGAATGGAATGGCATGGAATGGAATGGAATGGAATGGAATGAACCCAAATGGAATGGAATGGAATGGAATCAACACGAATGGAATGGAATGCCTGGAATGGAATGGAATGGAATCAAATCGAATGGAATGGAATGGAACGGAATGGAGTGGAGTGGAATGGAAAGGAATGGAATCAACCCGATTGGAATGGAATGGAATGGAATGGAATGGATTGGAATGGAGTTAACCCAAATGGAATGGAACGGAATGGAATGGAACGGAATGGAATGGAATCAACCCGAATGGAATGGAATGGAATGGAATGGAATGGAATAGAATCACCTGGAAAGGAATAGAGTGGAATGGAATGGAACGGAATGGAATGGAATGGAATGACTTGGAATCAACTCGAATGGAATGGAATGGAATGGAATGGAATGGATTCAACCTGAATGGAATAGAATGGAATGGAATGGCATGGAATGGAGTGGAATGGAATGGAATGGAATCAACCCGAATGGAATGGAATGGAATGGAACGGAATGGAATGGAATGGAATCAACCCGAATGGAATGGAATGGAATGCAATAGAATGGAATGGAATGGCATGGAATGGAATGGAATGGAATGGAATGGAATGGAATGGAATGGAATCAACCCGAATGGAATGGAATGGAATGCAATGGAATGGAGTCAACACGAAAGGAATGGAACGGAATGGAAAGGAATGGAATGGAATGGAATCAATCCGAATGGAATGGAATGGCATGGAATGGATTGGAACGGAATCAACCCGTAAGGAATGGATTGGAATGGAATGGATGTAACAAGAATGGAATGGAATGGAATGGAATGGAATGGAATCAACGCGAATGGAATGGAATGGAATGGAATGGAGTCAACCCGAAAGGAATGGAACGGAATGGAATGGAATGGAATGGAATGGAATCAATCCGAATGGAATGGAATGGAATGGAATGGAACCAACCCGAATGGAATATAATGGAATCAACCCGAGTGGAATTGAATGGAATGGAATGGAATCAACGAGAAAGGAATCGAATGAAATGGAATGGAGTGGAATGGAATTGAATGAAATGGAATCAACACGAATGAAATGGAATGGAATGGAATGGAATCAAAACGAATGGAATGGAATGGAATGGAAAGGAATGGAATGGAATGGAATCAACACGAATGGAATGGAATGGAATGGAATGGAATCAACCAGAATAGAATATAATGGAATCAACCCGAGTGGAATTGAATGGAATGGAATGGAATGGAATGGAATGGAATGGAATGGAATCAACACGAATGGAATGGAATGGAATGGAATGGAATCAACCAGAATAGAATATAATGGAATCAACCCGAGTGGAATTGAATGGAATGGAATGGAAAAAACCCGAATGAAATGGAATGTAATGGAATGGAATCAACGAGAATGAAATGGAATGGAATGGAATGGAATGGAATGGAATGCAATAGAATGGAATGGAATGGCATGCAATGGAATGGAATGGAATGGAATGGAATGGAATGGAATGGAATCAACCCGAATGGAATGGAATGGAATGCAATGGAATGGAGTCAACACGAAAGGAATGGAACGGAATGGAAAGGAATGGAATGGAATGGAATCAATCCGAATGGAATGGAATGGCATGGAATGGATTGGAACGGAATCAACCCGTAAGGAATGGATTGGAATGGAATGGATGTAACAAGAATGGAATGGAATGGAATGGAATGGAATGGAATCAACGCGAATGGAATGGAATGGAATGGAATGGAGTCAACCCGAAAGGAATGGAACGGAATGGAATGGAATGGAATGGAATGGAATCAATCCGAATGGAATGGAATGGAATGGAATGGAACCAACCCGAATGGAATATAATGGAATCAACCCGAGTGGAATTGAATGGAATGGAATGGAATCAACGAGAAAGGAATCGAATGAAATGGAATGGAGTGGAATGGAATTGAATGAAATGGAATCAACACGAATGAAATGGAATGGAATGGAATGGAATCAAAACGAATGGAATGGAATGGAATGGAAAGGAATGGAATGGAATGGAATCAACACGAATGGAATGGAATGGAATGGAATGGAATCAACCAGAATAGAATATAATGGAATCAACCCGAGTGGAATTGAATGGAATGGAATGGAATGGAATGGAATGGAATGGAATGGAATCAACACGAATGGAATGGAATGGAATGGAATGGAATCAACCAGAATAGAATATAATGGAATCAACCCGAGTGGAATTGAATGGAATGGAATGGAAAAAACCCGAATGAAATGGAATGTAATGGAATGGAATCAACGAGAATGAAATGGAATGGAATGGAATGGAATGGAATGGAATGGAAAGGAATCAACCCGAATGGAATGGAATGGAATGGAATCATCCCCAATGGAATGGAATGGAATGAAATGGAATGGAATGGAATGGAATAAACCCGAATGGAATGGAATGAAATGGAATCAACCCGAATGGAATGGAATGGAATGCAATAGAAAGAATTGAATCAACTCGAATGGAATGGAATGGAATGGAATGGAATGGAATGGAATGGAATGGAATGGAATCAACCCGAATGGAATGGAATGAAATAGAATGAAATGGAATAGAATGGAATAGAATCACCCCGAAAGGAATGGAATGGAATGGAATGGAATGGAATGGAATGGAATGGAATGGAATCAACCCGAATGGAATGGAATGGAATAGAATGAAATGGAATAGAATGGAATAGAATCACCCCGAAAGGAATGGAATGGAATGGAATGGAATGGAATGGAATGGAGTCAACCAAAATGGAATGGAATGGCATGGAATGGAATGGAATGGAAAGGAATGGAATGAACCCAAATGGAATGGAATGGAATGGAATCAACACAAATGGAATGGAATGCAATGGAATGGAATGGAATGGAATCAAATCGAATGGAATGGAATGGAATGGAATGGAATGGAATGGAGTGGAATGGAAAGGAATGGAATCAATCCGATTGGAATGGAATGGAATGGAATGGAATGGAGTGGAATGGAATGGAATGGAATGGAGTTAACCCAAATGGAATGGAACGGAATGGAATGGAGCGGAATGGAATGGAATCAACCCGAATGGAATGGAATGGAATGGAATGGAATGGAATGGAATGGAATCAACCCGAATGGAATGGAATGGAATGGAAAAGAATGAAATGGAATAGAATGGAGTAGAATAACCCCGAAAGGAATGGAATGGAATGGAATGGAATGGAATGGAATGGAATGGATTGGAATGGAATGAACCGGAATGGATTGGAATGGCATGGAATGGAATGGAATGGAATCAACCCAAATGGAATGGAATATAATAGAATGGAATGGAATGGAATCAACACGAATGGCATGGAACGGAATGGAATGGAATGGAATGGAATGGAATGGAATGGAATCAACCAGATTGGAATGGAATGGAATGGAATGGAATGGAATGGAATGGAATGGAACGGAGTTAAGCCAAATGGAATGGAATGGAATGGAATGGAGTGGAAGGGAATGGAATGGAATGGAATCAACCCGAATGGAATGGAATGCAATGGAATGGAATGGAATGGAATGGAATGGAATAGAATCACCCGAAAGGAATGGAGTGGAATGGAATGGAACGGAATGGAATGGAATAGAATGATTTGGAATCAAACCGAATGGAATGGAATGGAATGGAATGGAATGCAATCAACCCGAATGGAATGGAAAGGAATGGAATGGAATGGAATGGAATGGAGACAACCTGTAAGGAATGGAATGGAATGGAATGGAATGGAAACAAATCGAATGGAATGGAATGGAATGGAATGGAATGGAATGGAATCAACACGATTGGAATGGAATGGAATGGAATGGAATGGATTGGAATGCAATGGAGTCAACCTCAAAGGAATGGAATGGAATGGAATGGAGTCAACCTGTAAGTAATGGAATGGAATGGAATGGAATGAAATGGAATGGATTGGAAACAAATCGAATGGAATGGAATGGAATGGAATGGAATGGAATGGAATGGAACAGAAACAACCGGAAAGGAATGCAATGGAATGGAATGGAAAGGAATGGAATGGAATCAACCCGAATGGAAATGAATGCAATGGAATCAACCCGAATGGAATGGAATGGAAGGAATGGAATCAAAACGAATGGAATGGAATGGAATGGAAATGAATGGAATGGAATCAAGCCGAATGGAATGAAATGGAATGGAATCATCCCGAATGGAAAGGAATGGACTCAAATGGAATGGAATGGAATGGAATAAAACCGAATGGAATGGAATGGAATGGAATGGAATGGAATGGAATCAACCCGAATGCAATGGAATGGAATGGAATAGAATGAAATGGAATAGAATGGAATAGAATCACCCCGAAAGGAATGGAATGGAATGTCATGGAATGGAATGGAATGGAATGGAATGAACCCGAATGGAATGGAATGGCATGGAATGGAATGGAATAGAATCACCCGAAAGGTATGGAGTGGAATGGAATGGAACGGAATGGAAAGGAATAGAATGATTTGGAATCAACCCGAATGGAATGGAATGGAATGGAATGGAATGGATGTAACACGAATGGAATGGAATGGAATGGAATGGAATGGAATGGAATGGAATGGAATGGAGTCAACCTGTAAGGAATGGAATGGAATGGAATGGAATGGAATGGAATGGAATGGAGTCAACCTGTAAGGAATGGAATGGAATGGAATGGCATGGAATGGAATGGAGTCAACCTGTAAGGAATGGAATGGAATGGAATGGAATGGAATGGAATGGAAACAAATCGAATGGAATCCGAAAGGAATGGAATGGAATGGAATGGAATGCAATGGAATGGAATGCAATGCAATGGAATGGAATCAACACGAATGGCTTGGAATGGAATGGAATGGAATGGAATGGAATGGAATCAACCCGATTGGAATGGAATGGAATGGAATGGAATGGATTTAACCCAAATGGAATGGAATGGAATAGAGTGGAAGGGAATGGAATGGAATGGAATCAACCCGAATGGAATGGAATGGAATGGAATGGAATGGAATAGAATCACCCCGAAAGAATGGAGTGGAATGGAATGGAACGGAATGGAATGGAATATAATGATTTGGAATCAACCCGAATGGAATGGAATGGAATGGAATGGAATCAACCCGAATGGAATATAATGGTATGGAATGGAATTGAATGGAATGGAATGGAATGGAGTCAACCTGAAAGGAAAGGAATGGAATGGAATGGAATGGAATGGAATGGAATCAATCCGAAAGGAATGGAATGGTATGGAATGGAATGGAATGGAACGGAATGGAATGGAATCAACACGAATGGAATGGAATGGAATGGAATGGAATCAACCAGAATAGAATATAATGGAATCAACCCGAGTGGAATTGAATGGAATGGAATGGAAATAACCTGAATGGAATGGAATGTAATGGAATGGAATCAACGAGAATGAAATGGAATGGAATGGAATGGAATGGAATGGAATTGAATGGAATGGAATCAACCCGAATGGAATGGAATTAACGAATGGAATGGAATCAAAACGAATGGAATGGAATGGAATGGAATTGAATTGAATGGAATGGAAAGGAATCAAGCCGAATGGAATGGAATGGAATGGAATCATCCCGAATGGAATGGAATGGAATGAAATGGAATGGAATGGAATGGAATAAACCCGAATGGAATGGAATGGAATGGAATCAACCCGAATGGAATGGAATGGAATGCAATAGAATGGAATGGAATCAACACGAATGGAATGGAATGGAATGGAATGGAATGGAATCAACCCGAATGGAACGGAATGGAATAGAATGAAATGGAATAGAATGGAATAGAATCACCCCGAAAGGAATGGAATGGAATGGAATGGAATGGAATGGAGTCAACCAAAATGGAATGGAATGGCATGGAATGGAATGGAATGGAATGGAATGGAATGGAATGGAATGAACGCAAATGGAATGGAATCAACACAAATGGAATGGAATGCAATGGAATGGAATGGAATGGAATCAAATCGAATGGAATGGAATGGAATGGAATGGAATGGAATGGAATGGAATGGAGTGGAATGGAAAGGAATGGAATCAACCCGATTGGAATGGAATGGAATGGAATGGAATGGAATGGAATGGAGTTAACCCAAATGGAATGGAACGGAATGGAATGGAATCAACCCGAATGGAATGGAATGGAATAGAATGGAATGGAATGGAATAGAATCACCCCGAAAGCAATAGAGTGGAATGGATTGGAAAGGAATGGAATGGAATGGAATGACTTGGAATCAACTCGAATGGAATGGAATGGAATGGATTCAACCTGAATGGAATAGAATGGAATGGAATGGCATGGAATGGAGTGGAATGGAATGGAATGGAATGGAATCAACACGAATGGAATGGAATAGAATGGAATGGAATGGCATGGAATGAAATGGAATGGCATGGAATGGAATGGAAGGGAATGGAATGGAATCAACCCGAATGGAATGGAATGGAATGGAACGGAATGCAATGGAATGGAGTCAACCCGAAAGGAATGGAACGGAATGGAAAGGAATGGAATGGAATGGAATGGAATCAATCCGAATGGAATGGAATGGCATGGTATGGATTAGAACGGAATCAACCCGAATGGAATGGATTGGAATGGAATGGATGCAACACGAATGGAATGGAATGGAATGGAATGGAATGGAATCAACCCGAATGGAATGGAATGGAATGGAATGGAATGGAATGGAATGGAATGGAATGGAGTCAAACCGAAAGGAATGGAACGGAATGAAATGGAATGGAATCAATCCGAATGGAATGGAATGGAATGGAATGGCATGTAATCAACCCGAATAGAATATAATGGAATCAACCCGAGTGGAATTGAATGGAATGGAATGGAAATAATCCGAATGGAATGGAATGGAATGGAATGGAATCAAGCCGATTGGAATGGAAAGGAATGGAATGGAATGGAATGGAATGGAATGGAATGGAATGCAATGGAGTTAACCCAAATGGAATGGAATGGAATGGAATGGAATGGAGTGGAATGGAATGGAATGGAATGGAAAAGAATCACCCCGAAAGGAATGGAGTGGAATGGAATGGAACGGAATGGAATGGAATAAAATGATTTGGAATCAACCCGAATGGAATGGAATGGAATGGAATGGAATGGAATGGAATGGAGTCAACCTCAAAGGAATGGAATGGAATGGAATGGAATGGAATGGAATGGAATGGAATGGAATGAAATGGAATAGAATGGAATAGAATCACCACGAAAGGAATGGAATGGAATGGAATGGCATGGAATGGATTGGAACGGAATCAACCCGAATGGAATGGATTGGAATGGAATGGATGTAACACGAATGGAATGGAATGGAATGGAATGGAATGGAATGGAATGGAATCAACCCGAATGGAATGGAATGGAATGGAATGGAATGGAGTCAACCCGAAAGGAATGGAATGGAATGGAATGGAATGGAATGGAATCAATCCGAATGGAATGGAATGGAATGGAATGGAATGGAATGGAATGGAATCAACCCGAATGGAATATAATGGAATCACCCCGAGTGGAATTGAATGGAATGGAATGGAATCAACGAGAAAGGAATCGAATGAAATGGAATGGAGTGGAATGGAATTGAATGGAATGGAATCAACCCGAATGAAATGGAATGGAATGGAATGGAATCAAAACGAATGGGATGGAATGGAATGGAAAGGAATGGAATGGAATCAAGCCGAATGGAATGGAATGGAATGGAATCATCCCGAATGGAATGGAATGGAATCAAATGGAATGGAATGGAATGGAATGGAATGGAATGGAATGGAATGGAATCAACCAGAATGGAATGGAATGGAATGCAATTGAATGGAATGGAATCAACCCGAATGGAGTGGAATGGAATGGAATGGAATCAACCCGAATGGAATGGAATGGAATAGAATGAAATGGAATAGAATGGAATAGAATCACCCCGAAAGGAATGGAATGGAATGGAATGGAATCCAATGGAAAAAACCCGACTGAAATGGAATGGCATAGAATGGAATGGAATGGAATGGAATGCAATCAACACAAAAGGAATGTAATGTAATGTAATGGAATGGATCGGAATCAACACGAATGGCATGGAATGGAATGGAATGGAATGGAATGGAATGGAATGGAATGGAATCAACCCGATTGGAATGGAATGGAATGGAATGGAAGGGAATGGAATGGAATGGAGTTAACACAAATGGAATGGAATGGAATGGAATGGAGTGGAAGGGAATGAAATGGAATGGAATCAACCCGAATGGAATGGAATGGAATGGAATGGAATAGAATCACCCCGAAAGGAATGGAGTGGAATGGAATGGAACGGAATGGAATGGAATAGAATGATTTGGAATCAACCCGAATGGAATGGAAGGGAATGGAATGGAATCAACCCGAATGGAATATAATGGTATGGAATGGAATTGAATGGAATGGAATGGAATGGAGTGAACCTGAAAGGAATGGAATGGAATGGAATGGAATGGAGTGGAATGGAATGGAATCAATCGGAAAGGAATGGAATGGAATGGAATGGAATGGAATGGAATGGAATGGAATGGAATCAACACGAATGGAATGGAATGGAATGGAATGGAATCAACCAGAATAGAATATAATGGAATCAACCCGAGTGGGATTGAATGGAATGGAATGGAAATAACCCGAATGGAATGGAATGGAATGGAATGGAATCAACGAGAATGAAATGGAATGGAATGGAATGGAGTGGAATGGAATTGAATGCAATGGAATCAACCCGAATGGAATGGAATTTAATGGAATGGAATCAAAACGAATGGAATGGAATGGAATGGAATGGAATGGAATGGAATGGAATGGAATGGAATGGAATCAAGCCGAATGGAATGGAATGGAATGGAATGGAATGGAATCAACCCGAATGGAATGGAATGGAATGCAATTGAATGGAATGGAATCAACACGAATGGAATGGAATGGAATGGAATGGAATGGAATGGAATCAACCCGAATGGAATGGAATGGAATGGAATGGAATGGAGTGGAATAGAAAGGAATGGAATCAACCCGATTGGAATGGAATGGAATGGAATGGAATGGAATGGAATGGATTGGAATGGAGTTAACCCAAATGGAATGGAACGGAATGGAATGGAACGGAATGGAATGGAATCAACCCGAATGGAATGGAATGGAATAGAATGAAATGGAATAGAATGGAATAGAATCACCCCGAAAGGAATGGAATGGAATGGAATGGAATGGAATCAACCCGAATGGAATGGAATGGCATGGAATGGAATGGAATGGAATGGAGTAAACCCAAATGGAATGGAATGGAATGGAATGGAATGGAATGGAATCAAATCGAATGGAATGGAATGGAATGGAATGGAGTGGAGTGGAATGGAAAGGAATGGAATCAACCCGATTGGAATGGAATGGAATGGAATGGAATGGAATGGAATGGATTGGAATGGAGTTAACCCAAATGGAATGGAACGGAATGGAATGGAACGGAATGGAATGGAATCAACCCGAATGGAATGGAATGGAATGGAATGGAATGGAATGGAATAGAATCACCTTGAAAGGAATAGAGTGGAATGGAAAGCAAAGGAATGGAATTGAATGGAATGACTTGAAATCAACTCGAATGGGATGCAATGGAATGGAATGGAATGGATTCAACCTGAATGGAATAGAATGGAATGGAATGGCATGGAATGGAGTGGAATTGAATGGAATGGAATGGAATCAACACGAATGGAATGGAATTGAATGGAATAGAATGGAATGGAATGGCATGGAATGGAATGGAATGGCATAGAATGGAATGGAAGGGAATGGAATGGAATCAACCCGAATGGAATGGAATGGAATGGAACGGAATGCAATGGAATGGAGTCAACCCGAAAGGAATGGAACGGAATGGAAAGGAATGGAATGGAATGGAATGGAATCAATCCGAAAGGAATGGAATGGCATGGAATGGAGTGGAATGGAAAGGAATGGAATCAACGCGATTGGAATGGAATGGAATGGAATGGAATGGAATGGAATGGAATGGAGTTAACCCAAATGGAATGGAACGGAATGGAATGGAACGGAATGGAATGGAATCAACCCGAATGGAATGGAATGGAATGGAATGGAATGGAATGGAATGGAATGGAATAGAATCACCTCGAAAGGAATAGAGTGGAATGGAATGGAACGGAATGAAATGGAATGGAATGACTTGCAATCAACTCGAATGGAATGGAATGGAATGGAATGGAATGGATTCAACCTGAATGGAATAGAATGGAATGGAATGGCATGGTATGGAGTGGAATGGAATGGAATGGAATCAACCCGAATGGAATGGAATGGAATGGAACGGAATGGAATGGAATGGAATCAACCCGAATGGAATGGAATGGAATGCAATAGAATGGAGGGGAATGGCATGGAATGGAATGGAATGGAATGGAATGGAATCAACCCGAATGTAATGGAATGGAATGGAACGGAATGCAATGGAATGGAATCAACCCAAAAGGAATGGAACGGAATGGAAAGGAATGGAATGGAATGGAACGGAATCAATCCGAATGGAATGGAATGGCATGGAATGGATTCGAACGGAATCAACCCGAATGGAATGGATTGGAATGGAATGGATGTAACACGAATGGAATGGAATGGAATGGAATGGAATGGAATCAACCCGAATGGAATGGAATGGAATGGAATGGAATGGAATGGAATGGAATGGAATGGAATGGAGTCAACCCGATAGGAATGGAACGGAATGGAATGGAATGGAATGGAATCAATCCGAATGGAATGGAATGGAATGGAATCAACCCGAATGGAATATAATGGAATCAACCCGAGTGGAATTGAATGGAATGGAATGGAGTCAACGAGAAAGGAATCAAATGAAATGGAATGGAGTGGAATGGAATTGAATGGAATGGAATCAACCCGAATGAAATGGAATGGAATGGAATGGAATCAAAACGAATGGAATGGAATGGAATGGAAAGGAATGGAATGGAATCAAGACGAATGGAATGGAATGGAATGGAATCATCCCGAATGGAATCGAATGGAATCAAATGGAATGAAATGGAATGGAATGGAACAGAATCAACCAGAATGGAATGGAATGGAATGCAATTGAATGGAATGGAATCAACCCGAATGGAGTGGAATGGAATGGAATGGAATCAAACCGAATGGAATGGAATGGAATAGAGTGAAATGGAATAGAATGGAATAGAATCACCCCGAAAGGAATGGAATGGAATGGAATGGAATGCAATGGTAAAAACCCGACTGAAATGGAATGGCATGGAATGGAATGGAATGGAATGGAATGCAATCAACACAATAGGAATGGAATGTAATGTACTGGAATGGAATGGAATCAACACGAATGGCATGGAATGGAATGGAATGGAATGGAATGGAATGGAATGGAATCAACCCGATTGGAATGGAATGGAATGGAATGGAATGGAATGGAATGGAATGGAGTTAACCCAAATGGAATGGAATGGAATGGAATGGAGTGGAAGGGAATGGAATGGAATGGAATCAACCCGAATGGAATGGAATGGAATGGAATGGAATGGAATGGAATGGAATGGAATGGAATAGAATCACCCCGAAAGGAATGGAGTGGAATGGAATGGAAAGGAATGTAATGGAATAGAATGATTTGGAATCAACCCGAATGGAATGGAATGGAATGGAATGGAATCAACCCGAATGGAATATAATGGTATGGAATGGAATTGAATGGAATGGAATGGAATGGAGTCAACCTGAAAGGAATGGAACGGAATGGAATGGAATGGAATGGAATGGAATCAATTCGAAAAGAATGGAATGCAATGGAATGGAATGGAATGGAATGGAATGGAATGGAATGGAATGGAATCAACACGAATGGAATGGAATGGAATGGAATGGAAATAACCCGAATGGAATGGAATGTAATGGAATGGAATCAACGAGAATGAAATGGAATGGAATGGAATGGAATGGAATGGAATTGAATGGAATGGAATCAACCCGAATGGAATGGAATTAACGAATGGAATGGAATCAAAACGAATGGAATGGAATGGAATTGAATGGAATGGAAAGGAATCAAGCCGAATGGAATGGAATGGAATGGAATGGAATGGAATGGAGACAACCTGAAAGGAATGGAATGGAATGGAATGGAAAGGAATGGAATCAATCGGAATAGAATGGAATGGAATGGAAAGGAATGGAATGGAATCAACCCGAATGAAATGGAATGGAATGGAAAGGAATGGAATGGAATCAACCCGAATGAAATGGAATGGAATGGAATGGAATCAACCCGAATGGAATGGAATGGAATGGAATGGAATGGAGACAACCTGAAAGGAATGGAATGGAATGGAATGGAAAGGAATGGAATCAATCGGAATAGAATGGAATGGAATGGAAAGGAATGGAATGGAATCAACCCGAATGAAATGGAATGGAATGGAAAGGAATGGAATGGAATCAACCCGAATGAAATGGAATGGAATGGAATGGAATCAACCAGAATAGAGTATAATGGAATCTTCCCGAGTGGAATGGAATGGAATGGAATGGAATGGAATCAACGAGAATGGAATCGAATGGAATGGAATGGAGTCGAATGGAATTGAATGGAATGGAATCAACCCGAATGGAAAGGAATTTAATGGAATGGAATCAAAATCAATGGAATGGAATGGAATGGAATGGAATGGAATGGAATGGAATGGAATCAACCCGAATGGAATGGAATGGAATTCAATGGAATGGAATGGAATGGAAATGTATCAACCCAAATGGAATGGAATGGAATGGAATGGAATGGAATGGAATGGAATGCAATGGAATCAACACGAATGGGATGGAATGCAATGGAATTGAATGGAATGGAATGGAATGGAATCAACAAGCATGGAGAGGAATGGAATTGAAGGGAATGGATTGTAATGGAATGAAATGGAAAGGAATGGAATGGAATGGAATGGAATGGAATGGAGTCAATCCGAATGGAAAGCAATGGAACGGAATGGAATGGAATGGAATGGAATGGAATGGAATATAATTGAATGGAATGGAATCAACCCAAATGGAATGGAATGGAATGCAATGGAATGGAATGGAATCAACCCGAATGGAATGGAATGGAATCAACCCGAATGGAATGGAATGGAATGGAAGTAACCCGAATGGAATGGATTGGAATGGAATGGAATCAACCCGAATGGAATGGAATGGAATGGAATGGAATGGAATGGAATCAACCCGAATGGAATGGAATGGAATGGAAGTGAATGGAATGGAATCAACACGATTGGAATGGGATGTAATGGAACGGGATGGAATGGAATGGAAAGGAATCAACCCGAATGGAATGGAATGGAATGCAATGGAATGGAATGGAATGGAATGGAATTCAATGGAATGGAATGGAAGGGAATGGAATGAAATGGAATAGAATGGAATGGAATCAACTGGAATGTAATGGAATGGAATGGAATGGAATGGAATGGAAAGAATGGAATCAACTCGAATGGCATGGAATGGAATGGAATTGAATCACATGCCTGGAATGGAATGGAATCAACCCGAACGGAATGGAATGGAATGCAATGGAATGGAATGGAATAAACCCAAATGGAGTGGAATGCAATGGAATGGAATGGAATGGAACGGAATGGAATCAACACGAAACGAATGGAATGCAAAGGAATGGAATGGAATGGAACAGAATCGACCCGAAAAGAATGGAATGGAATGGAATGGAATGGAATGGAATGGAATATAATTGAATGGAATCAACACGAATGGAATGGAATTGAATGGAATGGGATGGAATGGAATGGAATGGAATGGAATCCAGCCGAATGGAATCGAATGGAATGGAATGGAATGGAAGGGAATGGAATAAAGCCGAATGGAATGGAATGGAATGGAATGGAATGCAATGGAATGGAATCAACCAGAATGGAATGGAAAGGAATGGAATCAACCCGAATGGAAGGGAATGGAGGGGAATGGAAGGGAATGGAATCAACCCGAATGGAAGGGAATGGAAAGGAATGGAATGGAAACGAATGCAATCAACACGAAAGGAATTGAACGGAATGGAATGGAATGGAATGGAGTGGAATCAACCCGAATGGAATGGAATGGAATGCAAAGGAATGTAATGGAATGGAACGGAATGTAATGGAATGGAATCAACCCGAATGTAATGGAATGGAATGCAATGGAATGGAATCCACCCGAATGGAATGGAATGCAATGGAATGGAATGGCATGGAATGGAATTAAATGGAATCATTCCGAATCGAATGGAATGGAATGGAATGGAGTGGAATCCATCCGAATGGAATGGAATGGAGTGAAATCAACCCGAATGGAATGGAGTGGAATCAACCCTAGTGGAATCGAATGGAAGTAACCCGAATGGAATGGAATGGAATGGAACGGAATCAACCCGAATGGAATGGTATGGAATGGAATCAACACGAATGGAATGGAATGGAATGGAATGGAATGGAATGGAATGGAATGGAATCAAGCCGAATGGAATGGAATTGAATGGAATCAACCCGAATGGAATGGAATGGAATGGAATGGAATGGAATGGAATGGAAGTAACCCGAATGGAATGGAATGGAATGGAATGGAAAGGAAAGGAATGGAATCAAACCGAATTGAATGGAATGCAATGGAATGGAATGGAATCAACACGAATGGAATGGAATGGAATGGAATGGATTGGAATGGAATGGATTGGAATCAACCGGAATAGAATGGAATGGAATTGAATGGAATCAACACGAATGGAATGGAATGGAATAGAATGGAATGGAACGGAATGCAGTGGAACGGCATGGAATGGAATCAACACGAATGGAATGGAATGGAATGGAATGGAGTGGAATGGAATGGAATCAACCCGAATGGAATAGAATGGAATGGAAAGGAATGGAATGGAATGCAATCAACCCGAATGGAAAGGAATGGAATAGAGGGGAATGGAATTGAATGGAATAGAATCAACACGAATGGAATGGAATGGAATGGAATGGAATGGAATGGAATGGAATCAACACGAATGGAATGGAATGGAATGGAATGGAATGGAGTGGAATGGAATGGAATAAACCCGAATGGAATAGAATGGAATGGAAAGGAATGGAATGGAATGCAATGAACCCGAATGGAAAGGAATGGAAAGGATGGGAATGGAATTGAATGGAATGGAATCAACCCGAATGGAATGGAATGGAATGGAATGGAATAGAATGGAATGGACTCAACACGAAAGGAATGGAATGGAATGCAATGGAATGGAATGGAATCAACCCGAATGGAAAGGAATGGAATGCAGTGGAATGGCATGGAAGAGAATGGAATGGAATGGAATGGAATGGAATGGAATCAACCCGAATGGAATGGAATGCAATGGAATTGAATAGAATGGAATGGAATGGAATCAACAAGCATGGAAAGGAATGGAATGGAATGGAATGGATTGGAATGGAATGAAATGGAATGGAATGGAATGAAACCGAAGGGAATGAAATGGAATGGAATGCAATGGAATGGAGTCAATCCGAATGGAATGCAATGGAACGGAATGGAATGGAATGGAATGGAATGGAATGGAATGGAATAAACCCAAATGGAATGGAATGGAATGGAATGGAATCAACCAGAATGGAATGGAATGGAATCAACCCGAATGCAATGGAATGGAATGGAATGGAAGCAACCCGAATGGAATGGAATGGAATGGAATGGAATCAACCCGAATGGAATGGAATGGAATGGAATGGAATCAACCCGAATGGAATGGAATGGAATGGAAGTGAATGGAATGGAATCAACACGAATGGAATGGAATAGAATGGAACGGGATGGAATGGAATGGAATGGAATCAAGCCGAATGGAATGGAATGGATTGGAATGGAATGGAATGGAATGGAATGCAATCAAACCTTATGTAATGGAATGGAATGGAATGGAATCAACCCGAATCGAATAGAATGGAATGGAATAGCATGGAATGAAATGGAATGGAATGGAATGGAATGGAATGGAATGGAATGGAATGGAATGGAATGGAATCAACACGAATGGAATGGCATGGAATGGAAGTGAATGGAATGGAATCAACACGAATGGAATGGAATGGAATGGAACGGGATGGAATGGAATGGAATGGAATCAACCCGAATGGAATGGAATGGAATGGAATGGAATGGAATGGAATGGAATGGAATGGAATGGAATGCAATGGAATGGAATGGAAGGGAATGGAATGAAATGGAATAGAATGGAATGGAATCAACCGGAATGTAATGGAATGGAATGGAATGGAATGGAATGGAAAGAATGGAATCAACTCGAATGGCATGGAATGGAATGGAATGGAATCACATGCCTGGAATGGAATGGAATCAACCCGAACGGAATGGAATGGAATGCAATGGAACGGAATGGAATCAACACGAAACGAATGGAATGCAAAGGAATGGAATGAAATGGAACAGAATCGACCCGAAAAGAATGGAATGGAATGGAATGGAGTGGAATGGAATTGAATGGAATCATCACGAATGGAATGGAATTGAATGGAATGGGAAGGAATGGAATGGAATGGAATGCAATCCAGCCGAATGGAATGGAATGGAATGGAATGGAATGGAATAAAGCCGAATGGAATGGATTGGAATGGAATGGAATGCAATGGAATGGAATCAACCCGAATGGAATGGAAAGGAATGGAATCAACCCGAATGGAATGGAATGGAGGGGAATGGAAGGGAATGGAATCAACCCGAATGGAAGGGAATGGAAAGGAATGGAATGGAAAGGAATGCAATCAACACGAAAGGAATTGAACGGAATGGAATGGAATGGAATGGAGTGGAATTCATCCGAATGGAATGGAATGGAGTGAAATTAACACGAATGGAATGGAGTGGAATCAACCCGAGTGGAATCGAATGGAAGTAACCCGAATGGAATGGAATGGAATGGAATGGAATCAACCCGAATGGAATGGAAAGGAATGGAATCATCACGAATGGAATGGAAAGGAATGGAATGGAATGGAATGGAATGGAATGGAATGGAATGGAATCAATCCAAATGGAAAGGAATGGAATGGAATGGAATGCAATGGAATCAACCTGAATGGAATATAATGGAATCAACCCGAGTGGAATTCAATGGAATGGAATGGAAATAACCCGAATTGAATGGAAGGGAATGGAAGTGAATGGAATGGAATCAACACGAATGGAATGGAATGGAATGGAATGTTATGGAATGGAATGGAATGGAATCAAGCCGAATGGAATGGAATGGAATGGAATCGAATGGAATGGGATGGAATAAACCCGAATGGAATGGAATGGAATCAAGTCTTATGTAATGGAATGGAATGGAATGGAATGGAATCAACCCGAATGGAGTAGAATGGAATGGAATAGCATGGAATGAAATGGAATGGAATGGAATGGAATGGAATGGAATGCAATGGAATCAACCCGAATGGAATGGAATGGAATGCAGTGGAATGGAATGGAATGGAAGCAACCCGAATGGAATGGAATGGAATAGAATTGAATGGAATGGAATCAACCCAAATGGAATGGAATGGAATGGAATGGAATGGAATGGAATCAACCCGAATGGAATGGCATGGAATGGAATGGAATAGAATGGAATGGAATGGAGATAACCCGAAAGCAATGGAATGGAATGGAATGGAATGGAATGGAATGGAATCAAATCGAATGGAATGGAATGGAATGGAGTGGAATGGAATGGAATGGAATCAACGCGATTGGAATGGAATGGAATAGAATGGAATGCAATGGAGTTAACCCAAATGGAATGGAATGGAATGGAATGGAATGGAATTGAGTGGAATGGAATGGAATGGAATGGAATGGAATCAACCCGAATGGAATGGAATGGAATGGAATGGAATGGAATGGAATGGAATGGAATAGAATCACCCCGAAAGGAATGGAGTGGAATGGAATGGAACGGAATGGAATGGAATAGAATGATTTGGAATCAACCCGAATGGAATGGAATGGAATGGAATGGATGTAACACGAATGGAATGGAATGAAATGGAATGGAATCAACCCGAATGGAATGGAATGGAATGGAATGGAATGGAATGGAATGGAATGGAATGGAATGGAATGCAGTCTACCTGAAAGGAATGGAATGGAATGGAATGGAATCAATCCGAATAGAATGGAATGGAATGGAAAGGAATGGAATGGAATCAACCCGAATGGAATGGAATGGAAAGGCATGGAATCAACCAGAATAGAATATAATGGAATCAACCCGAGTGGAATTGAATGGAATGGAATGGAAATAACCCGAATGGAATGGAATGTAATGTAATGGAATCAACGAGAATGGAATGGAATGGAATGGAATGGAATGGAATGGAATCAACCCGAATGGAATGGATTGGAATGGAATTGAATGGAATTGAATGGAATAAAATCTCCCCGAAAGGAATGGATTGGAATGGAATGGAATGGAATGGAATGGAATAGAATGATTTGGAATCAACCGGAATGGAATGGAATGGAATGGAATGGAATGGATGTAACACGAATGGAATGGAATGGAATGGAATGGAATGGAATCAACCCGAATGGAATGGAATGGAATGGAATGGAATGGAATGGAATGGAATGGAATGGAATCAACACGATTGGAATGAAATGGAATGGAGTTAACCCAAATGGAATGGAATGGAATGGAATGGAGTGGAAGGGAATGGAATGGAATGGAATCAACCCGAATGGAATGGAATGGAATGGAATGGAATGGAATGGAAAAGAATCACCCCGAAAGGAATGGAGTGGAATGGAATGGAATGGAATGGAATGGAATAGAATGATTTGGAATCAACCCGAATGGAATGGAATGGAATGGAATGGAATCAACCCGAATGGAATATAATGGTATGGAATGGAATTGAATGGAATGGAATGGAATGGAGTCAACCTGAAAGGAATGGAACGGAATGGAATGGAATGGAATGGAGTGGAATGGAATCAATCCGAAAGGAATGGAATGGAATGGAATGGAATGGAATGGAATGGAATGGAATCAACACGAATGGAATGGAATGGAATGAAATGGAATCAACCAGAATAGAATATAATGGAATCAACCCGAGTGGAATTGAATGGAATGGAATGGAAATAACCCGAATGGAATGGAATGTAATGGAATGGAATCAACGACAATGAAATGGAATGGAATGGAATGGAATGGAATGGAATGGAAAGGAATCAAGCCGAATGGAATGGAATGGAATGGAATC
Organism: Pan paniscus; assembly: GCF_029289425.2. Taxonomy (NCBI): domain Eukaryota; kingdom Metazoa; phylum Chordata; class Mammalia; order Primates; family Hominidae; genus Pan; species Pan paniscus. The sequence continues at coordinate 13,220,371 of NC_085927.1, read as the reverse complement.
ATCCCCAATGGAATGGAATGGAATGAAATGGAATGGAATGGAATGGAATAAACCCGAATGGAATGGAATGGAATGGAATCAACCCGAATGGAATGGAATGGAATGCAATAGAATGGAATGGAATCAACACGAATGGAATGGAATGGAATGGAATGGAATGGAATGGAATCAACCCGAATGGAATGGAATGGAATAGAATGAAATGGAATAGAATGGAATAGAATCACCCCGAAAGGAATGGAATGGAATGGAATGGAATGGAATGGAGTCAACCAAAATGGAATGGAATGGCATGGAATGGAATGGAATGGAATGGAATGGAATGGAATGAACCCAAATGGAATGGAATGGAATGGAATCAACACAAATGGAATGGAATGCAATGGAATGGAATGGAATGGAATCAAACCGAATGGAAAGGAATGGAATGGAATGGAATGGAATGGAATGGAATGAACCCAAATTGAATGGAATGGAATGGAATCAACACAAATGGAATGGAATGCAATGGAATGGAATGGAATGGAATCAAATCGAATGGAATGGAATGTAATGGAATGGAATGGAGTGGAATGGAAAGGAATGGAATCAACCCGATTGGAATGGAATGGAATGGAATGGAGTGGAATGGAATGTAATGGAATGGAGTTAACCCAAATGGAATGGAACGGAATGGAATGGAACGGAATGGAACGGAATCAACCCGAATGGAATGGAATGGAATGGAATGGAATGGAATGGAATGGAATCAACCCGAATGGAATGGAATGGAATGGAAAAGAATGAAATGGAATAGAATGGAATATAATCACCCCGAAAGGAATGGAATGTAATGGAATGGAATGGAATGGATTGGAATGGATTGAGCCCGAAAGGAATGGAATGGCATGGAATGGAATGGAATGGAATCAACCCAAATGGAATGGAATATAATAGAATGGAATGGAATGGAATCAACACGAATGGCATGGAACGGAATGGAATGGAATGGAATGGAATGGAATGGAATGGAATCAACCAGATTGGAATGGAATGGAATGGAATGGAGTTAAGCCAAATGGAATGGAATGGAATGGAATGGAGTGGAAGGGAATGGAATGGAATGGAATCAACCCGAATGGAATGGAATGCAATGGAATGGAATGGAATAGAATTACCCGAAAGTAATGGAGTGGAATGGAATGGAACGGAATGGAATGGAATAGAATGATTTGGAATCAACCCGAATGTAATGGAATGGAATGGAATGGAATGGATGTAACACGAATGGAATGGAATGGAATGGAATGGAATGGAATGGAATCAACCCGAATGGAATGGAAAGGAATGGAATGGAATGGAATGGAATGGAGACAACCTGTAAGGAATGGAATGGAATGGAATGGAATGGAAACAAATCGAATGGAATGGAATTGAATGGAATGGAATGGAATGGAATCAACACGGTTGGAATGGAATGGAATGGAATGGAATGGAATGGAATGCAATGGAGTCAACCTCAAAGGAATGGAATGGAATGGAATGGAGTCAACCTGTAAGGAATGGAATGGAATGGAATGGAATGGAATGGAATGGAACAGAAACAACCGGAAAGGAATGCAATGGAATGGAATGGAATGGAATGGAATGGAATCAACCCGAATGGAAAGGAATGCAATGGAATCAACCCGAATGGAATGGAATGGATTGGAATGGAATCAAAACGAATGGAATGGAATGGAATGGAAATGAATGGAATGGAATCAAGCCGAATGGAATGGAATGGAATGGAATCATCCCGAATGGAAAGGAATGGAATCAAATGGAATGGAATGGAATGGAATAAAACCGAATGGAATGGAATGGTATGGAATGGAATGGAATGGAATCAACCCGAATGGAATGGAATGGAATGCAATTGAATGGAATGGAATCAACCCGAATGGAGTGGAATGGAATGGAATGGAATCAACCCGAATGCAATGGAATGGAATGGAATAGAATGAAATGGAATAGAATGGAATGGAATCACCCCGAAAGGAATGGAATGGAATGTCATGGAATGGAATGGAATGGAATGAACCCGAATGGAATGGAATGGCATGGAATGGAATGGAATGGAATGGAATGGAATGGAATCAACCCAAATGGAATGGAATATAACGGAATGGAATGGAATGGAATCAACACGAATGGCATGGAATGGAATGGAATGGAATGGAATGGAATCAACCCGATTGGAATGGAATGGAATGGAATGGAATGGAATGGAGTTATGTCAAATGGAATGGAATGGAATGGAATGGAGTGGAAGGGAATGGAATGGAATGAAATCAACACGAATGGAATGGAATGCAATGGAATGGAATGGAATGGAATGGAATAGAATCACCCGAAAGGAATGGAGTGGAATGGAATGGAACGGAATGGAATGGAATAGAATGATTTGGAATCAACCCGAATGGAATGGAATGGAATGGAATGGAATGGAATGGATGTAACACGAATGGAATGGAATGGAATGGAAGGGAATGGAATGGAATGGGGTCAACCTGTAAGGAATGGAATGGAATGGAATGGAATGGAGTCAACCTGTAAGGAATGGAATGGAATGGAAAGGAATGGAATGGAATGGAATGGAAACAAATCGAATGGAATGGAATGGAATGGAATGGAGTCAACCTCAAAGGAATGGAATGGAATGGAATGGAATGAAATGGAATGGAATGAAATGGAATGAAATGGAATATAATGGAATAGAATCACCACGAAAGGAATGGAATGGAATGGAATGGCATGGAATGGATTGGAACGGAATCAACCCGAATGGAATGGATTGGAATGGAATGGATGTAACACGAATGGAATGGAATGGAATGGCATGGAATGGAATGGAATCAACCCGAATGGAATGGAATGGAATGGAATGGAATGGAATGGAGTCAACCCGAAAGGAATGGAACGGAATGGAATGGAATGGAATGGAATGGAATCAATCCGAATGGAATGGAATGGAATGGAATGGAATGGAATGGAATGGAATCAACCCGAATGGAATATAATGGAATCACCCCGAGTGGAATTGAATGGAATGGAATGGAATCAACGAGAAAGGAATCGAATGAAATGGAATGGAGTGGAATGGAATTGAATGGAATGGAATCAACCCGAATGAAATGGAATGGAATGGAATGGAATCAAAACGAATGGAATGGAATGGAATGGAAAGGAATGGAATGGAATCAAGCCGAATGGAATGGAATGGAATGGAATCAACACGAATGGCATGGAATGGAATCAAATGGAATGGATTGGAATGGAATGGAATGGAATGGAATGGAATGGAATCAACCCGATTGGAATGGAATGGAATAGAATGGAAGGGAATGGAATGGAATGGAGTTAACCCAAATGGAATGGAATGGAATGGAATGGAGTGGAAGGGAATGGAATGGAATGGAATCAACCCGAATGGAATGGAATGGAATGGAATGGAATAGAATCACCCCGAAAGGAATGGAGTGGAATGGAATGGAACGGAATGGAATGGAATAGAATGATTCGGAATCAACCCGAATGGAATGGAATGGAATGGAATGGAATCAACCCGAATGGAATATAATGGTATGGAATGGAATTGAATGGAATGGAATGGAATGGAGTCAACCTGAAAGGAATGGAATGGAATGGAATGGAATGGAATGGAATGGAATCAATCCGAAAGGAATGGAATGGAATGGAATGGAATGAAATGGAATGGAATGGAATGGAATCAACACGAATGGAATGGAAAGGAATCAACCAGAATAGAATATAATGGAATCAACCCGAGTGGCATTGAATGGAATGGAATGGAAATAACCCGAATGGAATGGAATGGAATGGAATGGAATCAACGAGAATGAAATGGAATGGAATGGAATGGAGTGGAATGGAATTGAATGCAATGGAATCAACACGGATGGAATGGAATTTAATGGAATGGAAACAAAACGAATGGAATGGAATAGAATGGAATGGAATGGAATGGAATGGAATGGAATGGAAAGGAATCAAGCCGAATGGAATGGAATGGAATGGAATCAACCCGAATGGAATGGAATGGAATGCAATTGAATGGAATGGAATCAACAGGAATGGAATGGAATGGAATGGAATGGAATGGAATGGAATGGAATCAACCCGAATGGAATGGAATGGAATAGAATGTAATGGAAGAGAATGGAATAGAATCACCCCGAAAGGAATGGAATGGAATGGAATGGAATGGAATGGAATCAACCCGAATGGAATGGAATGGCATGGAATGGAATGGAATGGAATGGAATGAACCCAAATGGAATGGAATGGAATGGAATCAACACGAATGGAATGGAATGCCTGGAATGGAATGGAATGGAATCAAATCGAATGGAATGGAATGGAACGGAATGGAGTGGAGTGGAATGGAAAGGAATGGAATCAACCCGATTGGAATGGAATGGAATGGAATGGAATGGATTGGAATGGAGTTAACCCAAATGGAATGGAACGGAATGGAATGGAACGGAATGGAATGGAATCAACCCGAATGGAATGGAATGGAATGGAATGGAATGGAATGGAATAGAATCACCTGGAAAGGAATAGAGTGGAATGGAATGGAACGGAATGGAATGGAATGGAATGACTTGGAATCAACTCGAATGGAATGGAATGGAATGGAATGGAATGGATTCAACCTGAATGGAATAGAATGGAATGGAATGGCATGGAATGGAGTGGAATGGAATGGAATGGAATCAACCCGAATGGAATGGAATGGAATGGAACGGAATGGAATGGAATGGAATCAACCCGAATGGAATGGAATGGAATGCAATAGAATGGAATGGAATGGCATGGAATGGAATGGAATGGAATGGAATGGAATGGAATGGAATGGAATCAACCCGAATGGAATGGAATGGAATGCAATGGAATGGAGTCAACACGAAAGGAATGGAACGGAATGGAAAGGAATGGAATGGAATGGAATCAATCCGAATGGAATGGAATGGCATGGAATGGATTGGAACGGAATCAACCCGTATGGAATGGATTGGAATGGAATGGATGTAACAAGAATGGAATGGAATGGAATGGAATGGAATGGAATCAACGCGAATGGAATGGAATGGAATGGAATGGAGTCAACCCGAAAGGAATGGAACGGAATGGAATGGAATGGAATGGAATGGAATCAATCCGAATGGAATGGAATGGAATGGAATGGAATGGAACCAACCCGAATGGAATATAATGGAATCAACCCGAGTGGAATTGAATGGAATGGAATGGAATGAACGAGAAAGGAATCGAATGAAATGGAATGGAGTGGAATGGAATTGAATGCAATGGAATCAACAAGAATGAAATGGAATGGAATGGAATGGAATCAAAACGAATGGAATGGAATGGAATGGAAAGGAATGGAATGGAATCAAGCCGAATGGAATGAAATGGAATGGAATCATCCCGAATGGAATGGAATGGAATCAAATGGAATGGAATGGAATGGAATGGAATGGAATGGAATCAACCAGAATGGAATGGAATGGAATGCAATTGAATGGAATGGAATCAACCCGAATGGAGTGGAATGGAATGGAATGGAATCAACCCGAATGGAATGGAATGGAATACAATGAAATGGAATAGAATGGAATAGAATCACCCCGAAAGGAATGGAATGGAATGGAATGGAATGCAATGGAAAAAACTCGACTGAAATGGAATGGCATGGAATGGAATGGAATGGAATGGAATGCAATCAACACAAAAGGAATGGAATGTAATGTAATGGAATGGAATGGAATCAACACGAATGGCATGGAATGGAATGGAATGGAATGGAATGGAATGGAATGGAATGGAATCAACACGATTGGAATGGAATGGAATGGAGTTAACCCAAATGGAATGGAATGGAATGGAATGGAGTGGAAGGGAATGGAATGGAATGGAATCAACCCGAATGGAATGGAATGGAATGGAATGGAATGGAATGGAATGGAAAAGAATCACCCCGAAAGGAATGGAGTGGAATGGAATGGAACGGAATGGAATGGAATAGAATGATTTGGAATCAACCCGAATGGAATGGAATGGAATGGAATGGAATCAACCCGAATGGAATATAATGGTATGGAATGGAATTGAATGGAATGGAATGGAATGGAGTCAACCTGAAAGGAATGGAATGGAATGGAATGGAATGGAATGGAATGGAATCAATCCAAAAGGAATGGAATGGAATGGAATGGAATGGAATGGAATGGAATGGAATGGAATGGAATGGAATGGAATCAACACGAATGGAATGGAATGGAATGGAATGGAATCAACCAGAATAGAATATAATGGAATCAACCCGAGTGGAATTGAATGGAATGGAATGGAAAAAACCCGAATGAAATGGAATGTAATGGAATGGAATCAACGAGAATGAAATGGAATGGAATGGAATGGAATGGAATGGAATGGAAAGGAATCAACCCGAATGGAATGGAATGGAATGGAATCATCCCCAATGGAATGGAATGGAATGAAATGGAATGGAATGGAATGGAATAAACCCGAATGGAATGGAATGAAATGGAATCAACCCGAATGGAATGGAATGGAATGCAATAGAAAGAATTGAATCAACTCGAATGGAATGGAATGGAATGGAATGGAATGGAATGGAATGGAATCAACCCGAATGGAATGGAATGGAATAGAATGAAATGGAATAGAATGGAATAGAATCACCCCGAAAGGAATGGAATGGAATGGAATGGAATGGAATGGAATGGAATGGAATGGAATCAACCCGAATGGAATGGAATGGAATAGAATGAAATGGAATAGAATGGAATAGAATCACCCCGAAAGGAATGGAATGGAATGGAATGGAATGGAATGGAATGGAGTCAACCAAAATGGAATGGAATGGCATGGAATGGAATGGAATGGAACGGAATGGAATGAACCCAAATGGAATGGAATGGAATGGAATCAACACAAATGGAATGGAATGCAATGGAATGGAATGGAATGGAACTAATCGAATGGAATGGAATGGAATGGAATGGAATGGAATGGAGTGGAATGGAAAGGAATGGAATCAATCCGATTGGAATGGAATGGAATGGAATGGAATGGAGTGGAATGGAATGGAATGGAATGGAGTTAACCCAAATGGAATGGAACGGAATGGAATGGAGCGGAATGGAATGGAATCAACCCGAATGGAATGGAATGGAATGGAATGGAATGGAATGGAATGGAATCAACCCGAATGGAATGGAATGGAATGGAAAAGAATGAAATGGAATAGAATGGAGTAGAATAACCCCGAAAGGAATGGAATGGAATGGAATGGAATGGAATGGATTGGAATGGAATGAACCGGAATGGATTGGAATGGCATGGAATGGAATGGAATGGAATCAACCCAAATGGAATGGAATATAATAGAATGGAATGGAATGGAATCAACACGAATGGCATGGAACGGAATGGAATGGAATGGAATGGAATGGAATGGAATGGAATCAACCAGATTGGAATGGAATGGAATGGAATGGAATGGAATGGAATGGAATGGAACGGAGTTAAGCCAAATGGAATGGAATGGAATGGAATGGAGTGGAAGGGAATGGAATCGAATGGAATCAACCCGAATGGAATGGAATGCAATGGAATGGAATGGAATGGAATGGAATGGAATAGAATCACCCGAAAGGAATGGAGTGGAATGGAATGGAACGGAATGGAATGGAATAGAATGATTTGGAATCAAACCGAATGGAATGGAATGGAATGGAATGGAATGGATGTAACACGAATGGAATGGAATGGAATGGAATGGAATGGAATGGAATGGAATCAACCCGAATGGAATGGAAAGGAATGGAATGGAATGGAATGGAATGGAGACAACCTGTAAGGAATGGAATGGAATGGAATGGAATGGAAACAAATCGAATGGAATGGAATGGAATGGAATGGAATGGAATGGAATCAACACGATTGGAATGGAATGGAATGGAATGGAATGGATTGGAATGCAATGGAGTCAACCTCAAAGGAATGGAATGGAATGGAATGGAGTCAACCTGTAAGTAATGGAATGGAATGGAATGGAATGAAATGGAATGGATTGGAAACAAATCGAATGGAATGGAATGGAATGGAATGGAATGGAATGGAATGGAACAGAAACAACCGGAAAGGAATGCAATGGAATGGAATGGAAAGGAATGGAATGGAATCAACCCGAATGGAAATGAATGCAATGGAATCAACCCGAATGGAATGGAATGGAATGGAATGGAATCAAAACGAATGGAATGGAATGGAATGGAAATGAATGGAATGGAATCAAGCCGAATGGAATGAAATGGAATGGAATCATCCCGAAAGGAAAGGAATGGACTCAAATGGAATGGAATGGAATGGAATAAAACCGAATGGAATGGAATGGAATGGAATGGAATGGAATGGAATCAACCCGAATGCAATGGAATGGAATGGAATAGAATGAAATGGAATAGAATGGAATAGAATCACCCCGAAAGGAATGGAATGGAATGTCATGGAATGGAATGGAATGGAATGGAATGAACCCGAATGGAATGGAATGGCATGGAATGGAATGGAATAGAATCACCCGAAAGGTATGGAGTGGAATGGAATGGAACGGAATGGAAAGGAATAGAATGATTTGGAATCAACCCGAATGGAATGGAATGGAATGGAATGGAATGGATGTAACACGAATGGAATGGAATGGAATGGAATGGAATGGAATGGAATGGAATGGAGTCAACCTGTAAGGAATGGAATGGAATGGAATGGAATGGAATGGAATGGAATGGAGTCAACCTGTAAGGAATGGAATGGAATGGAATGGCATGGAATGGAATGGAGTCAACCTGTAAGGAATGGAATGGAATGGAATGGAATGGAATGGAATGGAAACAAATCGAATGGAATCCGAAAGGAATGGAATGGAATGGAATGGAATGGAATGCAATGGAATGGAATGCAATGCAATGGAATGGAATCAACACGAATGGCATGGAATGGAATGGAATGGAATGGAATGGAATGGAATCAACCCGATTGGAATGGAATGGAATGGAATGGAATGGATTTAACCCAAATGGAATGGAATGGAATGGAATAGAGTGGAAGGGAATGGAATGGAATGGAATCAACCCGAATGGAATGGAATGGAATGGAATGGAATGGAATAGAATCACCCCGAAAGAATGGAGTGGAATGGAATGGAACGGCATGGAATGGAATATAATGATTTGGAATCAACCCGAATGGAATGGAATGGAATGGAATGGAATCAACCCGAATGGAATATAATGGTATGGAATGGAATTGAATGGAATGGAATGGAATGGAGTCAACCTGAAAGGAAAGGAATGGAATGGAATGGAATGGAATTGAATGGAATGGAATGGAATGGAGTCAACCTGAAAGGAAAGGAATGGAATGGAATGGAATGGAATGGAATGGAATCAATCCGAAAGGAATGGAATGGTATGGAATGGAATGGAATGGAACGGAATGGAATGGAATCAACACGAATGGAATGGAATGGAATGGAATGGAATCAACCAGAATAGAATATAATGGAATCAACCCGAGTGGAATTGAATGGAATGGAATGGAAATAACCTGAATGGAATGGAATGTAATGGAATGGAATCAACGAGAATGAAATGGAATGGAATGGAATGGAATGGAATGGAATTGAATGGAATGGAATCAACCCGAATGGAATGGAATTAACGAATGGAATGGAATCAAAACGAATGGAATGGAATGGAATGGAATTGAATTGAATGGAATGGAAAGGAATCAAGCCGAATGGAATGGAATGGAATGGAATCATGCCGAATGGAATGGAATGGAATGAAATGGAATGGAATGGAATGGAATAAACCCGAATGGAATGGAATGGAATGGAATCAACCCGAATGGAATGGAATGGAATGCAATAGAATGGAATGGAATCAACACGAATGGAATGGAATGGAATGGAATGGAATGGAATCAAACCGAATGGAACGGAATGGAATAGAATGAAATGGAATAGAATGGAATAGAATCACCCCGAAAGGAATGGAATGGAATGGAATGGAGTCAACCAAAATGGAATGGAATGGCATGGAATGGAATGGAATGGAATGGAATGGAATGGAATGGAATGAACGCAAATGGAATGGAATCAACACAAATGGAATGGAATGCAATGGAATGGAATGGATTGGAATCAAATCGAATGGAATGGAATGGAATGGAATGGAATGGAATGGAATGGAGTGGAATGGAAAGGAATGGAATCAACCCGATTGGAATGGAATGGAATGGAATGGAATGGAATGGAATGGAATGGAGTTAACCCAAATGGAATGGAACGGAATGGAATGGAATCAACCCGAATGGAATGGAATGGAATAGAATGGAATGGAATGGAATAGAATCACCCCGAAAGCAATAGAGTGGAATGGATTGGAAAGGAATGGAATGGAAAGGAATGACTTGGAATCAACTCGAATGGAATGGAATGGAATGGATTCAACCTGAATGGAATAGAATGGAATGGAATGGCATGGAATGGAGTGGAATGGAATGGAATGGAATGGAATCAACACGAATGGAATGGAATAGAATGGAATGGAATGGCATGGAATGAAATGGAATGGCATGGAATGGAATGGAAGGGAATGGAATGGAATCAACCCGAATGGAATGGAATGGAATGGAACGGAATGCAATGGAATGGAGTCAACCCGAAAGGAATGGAACGGAATGGAAAGGAATGGAATGGAATGGAATGGAATCAATCCGAATGGAATGGAATGGCATGGTATGGATTGGAACGGAATCAACCCGAATGGAATGGATTGGAATGGAATGGATGCAACACGAATGGAATGGAATGGAATGGAATGGAATGGAATCAACCCGAATGGAATGGAATGGAATGGAATGGAATGGAATGGAATGGAATGGAGTCAACCCGAAAGGAATGGAACGGAATGAAATGGAATGGAATCAATCCGAATGGAATGGAATGGAATGGAATGGCATGTAATCAACCCGAATAGAATATAATGGAATCAACCCGAGTGGAATTGAATGGAATGGAATGGAAATAATCCGAATGGAATGGAATGGAATGGAATGGAATCAAGCCGATTGGAATGGAATGGAATGGAATGGAATGGAATGGAATGGAATGGAATGGAATGGAATGCAATGGAGTTAACCCAAATGGAATGGAATGGAATGGAATGGAATGGAGTGGAATGGAATGGAATGGAATGGAAAAGAATCACCCCGAAAGGAATGGAGTGGAATGGAATGGAACGGAATGGAATGGAATAAAATGATTTGGAATCAACCCGAATGGAATGGAATGGAATGGAATGGAATGGAATGGAGTCAACCTCAAAGGAATGGAATGGAATGGAATGGAATGGAATGGAATGGAATGGAATGAAATGGAATAGAATGGAATAGAATCACCACGAAAGGAATGGAATGGAATGGAATGGAATGGAGTCAACCCGAAAGGAATGGAATGGAATGGAATGGAATGGAATGGAATCAATCCGAATGGAATGGAATGGAATGGAATGGAATGGAATGGAATGGAATGGAATCAACCCGAATGGAATATAATGGAATCACCCCGAGTGGAATTGAATGGAATGGAATGGAATCAACGAGAAAGGAATCGAATGAAATGGAATGGAGTGGAATGGAATTGAATGGAATGGAATCAACCCGAATGAAATGGAATGGAATGGAATGGAATCAAAACGAATGGGATGGAATGGAATGGAAAGGAATGGAATGGAATCAAGCCGAATGGAATGGAATGGAATGGAATCATCCCGAATGGAATGGAATGGAATCAAATGGAATGGAATGGAATGGAATGGAATGGAATGGAATGGAATGGAATCAACCAGAATGGAATGGAATGGAATGCAATTGAATGGAATGGAATCAACCCGAATGGAGTGGAATGGAATGGAATGGAATCAACCCGAATGGAATGGAATGGAATAGAATGAAATGGAATAGAATGGAATAGAATCACCCCGAAAGGAATGGAATGGAATGGAATGGAATCCAATGGAAAAAACCCGACTGAAATGGAATGGCATAGAATGGAATGGAATGGAATGGAATGCAATCAACACAAAAGGAATGGAATGTAATGTAATGGAATGGATTGGAATCAACACGAATGGCATGGAATGGAATGGAATGGAATGGAATGGAATGGAATGGAATCAACCCGATTGGAATGGAATGGAATGGAATGGAAGGGAATGGAATGGAATGGAGTTAACACAAATGGAATGGAATGGAATGGAATGGAGTGGAAGGGAATGAAATGGAATGGAATCAACCCGAATGGAATGGAATGGAATGGAATGGAATAGAATCACCCCGAAAGGAATGGAGTGGAATGGAATGGAACGGAATGGAATGGAATAGAATGATTTGGAATCAACCCGAATGGAATGGAAGGGAATGGAATGGAATCAACCCGAATGGAATATAATGGTATGGAATGGAATTGAATGGAATGGAATGGAATGGAGTGAACCTGAAAGGAATGGAATGGAATGGAATGGAATGGAGTGGAATGGAATGGAATCAATCGGAAAGGAATGGAATGGAATGGAATGGAATGGAATGGAATGGAATCAACAAGAATGGAATGGAATGGAATGGAATGGAATCAACCAGAATAGAATATAATGGAATCAACCCGAGTGGGATTGAATGGAATGGAATGGAAATAACCCGAATGGAATGGAATGGAATGGAATGGAATCAACGAGAATGAAATGGAATGGAATGGAATGGAGTGGAAAGGAATTGAATGCAATGGAATCAACCCGAATGGAATGGAATTTAATGGAATGGAATCAAAACGAATGGAATGGAATGGAATGGAATGGAATGGAATGGAATGGAATGGAATGGAATGGAATGGAATGGAATCAAGCCGAATGGAATGGAATGGAATGGAATGGAATCAACCCGAATGGAATGGAATGGAATGCAATTGAATGGAATGGAATCAACACGAATGGAATGGAATGGAATGGAATGGAATGGAATGGAATGGAATCAACCCGAATGGAATGGAATGGAATAGAATGAAATGGAATAGAATGGAATAGAATCACCCCGAAAGGAATGGAATGGAATGGAATGGAATGGAATCAACCCGAATGGAATGGAATGGCATGGAATGGAATGGAATGGAATGGAGTAAACCCAAATGGAATGGAATGGAATGGAATGGAATGGAATGGAATCAAATCGAATGGAATGGAATGGAATGGAATGGAGTGGAGTGGAATGGAAAGGAATGGAATCAACCCGATTGGAATGGAATGGAATGGAATGGAATGGAATGGAATGGATTGGAATGGAGTTAACCCAAATGGAATGGAACGGAATGGAATGGAACGGAATGGAATGGAATCAACCCGAATGGAATGGAATGGAATGGAATGGAATGGAATGGAATAGAATCACCTTGAAAGGAATAGAGTGGAATGGAAAGCAAAGGAATGGAATTGAATGGAATGACTTGAAATCAACTCGAATGGGATGCAATGGAATGGAATGGAATGGATTCAACCTGAATGGAATAGAATGGAATGGAATGGCATGGAATGGAGTGGAATGGAATGGAATGGAATGGAATCAACACGAATGGAATGGAATTGAATGGAATAGAATGGAATGGAATGGCTTGGAATGGAATGGAATGGCATAGAATGGAATGGAAGGGAATGGAATGGAATCAACCCGAATGGAATGGAATGGAATGGAACGGAATGCAATGGAATGGAGTCAACCCGAAAGGAATGGAACGGAATGGAAAGGAATGGAATGGAATGGAATGGAATCAATCCGAAAGGAATGGAATGGCATGGAATGGAGTGGAATGGAAGGGAATGGAATCAACGCGATTGGAATGGAATGGAATGGAATGGAATGGAATGGAATGGAATGGAGTTAACCCAAATGGAATGGAACGGAATGGAATGGAACGGAATGGAATGGAATCAACCCGAATGGAATGGAATGGAATGGAATGGAATGGAATGGAATGGAATAGAATCACCTCGAAAGGAATAGAGTGGAATGGAATGGAACGGAATGAAATGGAATGGAATGACTTGCAATCAACTCGAATGGAATGGAATGGAATGGAATGGAATGGATTCAACCTGAATGGAATAGAATGGAATGGAATGGCATGGTATGGAGTGGAATGGAATGGAATGGAATCAACCCGAATGGAATGGAATGAAATGGAACGGAATTGAATGGAATGGAATCAACCCGAATGGAATGGAATGGAATGCAATAGAATGGAGTGGAATGGCATGGAATGGAATGGAATGGAATGGAATGGAATCAACCCGAATGGAATGGAATGGAATGGAACGGAATGCAATGGAATGGAATCAACCCAAAAGGAATGGAACGGAATGGAAAGGAATGGAATGGAATGGAACGGAATCAATCCGAATGGAATGGAATGGCATGGAATGGATTCGAACGGAATCAACCCGAATGGAATGGATTGGAATGGAATGGATGTAACACGAATGGAATGGAATGGAATGGAATGGAATGGAATCAACCCGAATGGAATGGAATGGAATGGAATGGAATGGAATGGAATGGAATGGAATGGAATGGAATGGAGTCAACCCGATAGGAATGGAACGGAATGGAATGGAATGGAATGGAATCAATCCGAATGGAATGGAATGGAATGGAATCAACCCGAATGGAATATAATGGAATCAACCCGAGTGGAATTGAATGGAATGGAATGGAGTCAACGAGAAAGGAATCAAATGAAATGGAATGGAGTGGAATGGAATTGAATGGAATGGAATCAACCCGAATGAAATGGAATGGAATGGAATGGAATCAAAACGAATGGAATGGAATGGAATGGAAAGGAATGGAATGGAATCAAGACGAATGGAATGGAATGGAATGGAATCATCCCGAATGGAATCGAATGGAATCAAATGGAATGAAATGGAATGGAATGGAACAGAATCAACCAGAATGGAATGGAATGGAATGCAATTGAATGGAATGGAATCAACCCGAATGGAGTGGAATGGAATGGAATAGAATCAAACCGAATGGAATGGAATGGAATAGAGTGAAATGGAATAGAATGGAATAGAATCACCCCGAAAGGAATGGAATGGAATGGAATGGAATGCAATGGTAAAAACCCGACTGAAATGGAATGGCATGGAATGGAATGGAATGGAATGGAATGCAATCAACACAATAGGAATGGAATGTAATGTACTGGAATGGAATGGAATCAACACGAATGGCATGGAATGGAATGGAATGGAATGGAATGGAATGGAATGGAATGGAATCAACCCGATTGGAATGGAATGGAATGGAATGGAATGGAATGGAATGGAATGGAGTTAACCCAAATGGAATGGAATGGAATGAAATGGAGTGGAAGGGAATGGAATGGAATGGAATCAACCCGAATGGAATGGAATGGAATGGAATGGAATGGAATGGAATGGAATGGAATGGAATAGAATCACCCCGAAAGGAATGGAGTGGAATGGAATGGAAAGGAATGTAATGGAATAGAATGATTTGGAATCAACCCGAATGGAATGGAATGGAATGGAATGGAATCAACCCGAATGGAATATAATGGTATGGAATGGAATTGAATGGAATGGAATGGAATGGAGTCAACCTGAAAGGAATGGAACGGAATGGAATGGAATGGAATGGAATGGAATCAATCCGAAAAGAATGGAATGGAATGGAATGGAATGGAATGGAATGGAATGGAATGGAATGGAATGGAATGGAATCAACACGAATGGAATGGAATGGAATGGAATGGAATCAACCAGAATAGAATGGAATGTAATGAAATGGAATCAACGAGAATGAAATGGAATGGAATGGAATGGAGTGGAATG
This sequence comes from Pan paniscus, assembly GCF_029289425.2. Lineage (NCBI taxonomy): Eukaryota > Metazoa > Chordata > Mammalia > Primates > Hominidae > Pan > Pan paniscus. The sequence continues at coordinate 13,204,325 of NC_085927.1, read as the reverse complement.
GAATTGAATGGAATGGAATCTACCCGAATGGAATGGAATTTAATGGAATGGAATCAAAACGAATGGAATGGAATGGAATGGAATGGAATGGAATGGAATGGAATGGAAAGGAATCAAGCCGAATGGAATGGAATGGAATGGAATGGAATCAACCAGAATAGAATATAATGGAATCAACCCGAGTGGAATTGAATGGAATGGAATGGAAATAACCCGAATGGAATGGAATGTAATGGAATGGAATCAACGAGAATGAAATGGAATGGAATGGAATGGAATGGAATGGAATTGAATGGAATGGAATCAACCCGAATGGAATGGAATTAACGAATGGAATGGAATCAAAACGAATGGAATGGAATGGAATTGAATGGAATGGAAAGGAATCAAGCCGAATGGAATGGAATGGAATGGAATCATCCCGAATGGAATGGAATTGAATGAAATGGAATGGAATGGAATGGAATAAACCCGAATGGAATGGAATGGAATGGAATCAACCCGAATGGAATGGAATGGAATGCAATAGAATGGAATGGAATCAACACGAATGGAATGGAATGGAATGGAATGGAATGGAATCAACCCGAATGGAATGGAATGGAATAGAATGAAATGGAATAGAATGGAATAGAATCACCCCGAAAGGAATGGAATGGAATGGAATGGAATGGAATGGAGTCAACCAAAATGGAATGGAATGGCATGGAATGGAATGGAATGGAATGGAATGGAATGGAATGAACGCAAATGGAATGGAATGGAATGGAATCAACACAAATGGAATGGAATGCAATGGAATGGAATGGAATGGAATCAAATCGAATGGAATGGAATGGAATGGAGTGGAATGGAAAGGAATGGAATCAACCCGATTGGAATGGAATGAAATGGAATGGAATGGAATGGAATGCAATGGAATGCAATGGAGTTAACCCAAATGGAATGGAACAGAATGGAATGGAATCAACTCGAATGGAATGGAATGGAATAGAATGGAATGGAATGGAATAGAATCACCCTGAAAGCAATAGAGTAGAATGGAATGGAAAGGAATGGAATGGAATGGAATGACTTGGAATCAACTCGAATGGAATGGAATGGAATGGAATGGAATGGATTCAACCTGAATGGAATAGAATGGAATGGAATGGCATGGAATGGAGTGGAATGGAATGGAATGGAATGGAATCAACACGAATGGAATGGAATAGAATGGAATGGAATGGCATGGAATGTAATGGAATGGCATGGAATGGAATGGAAGGGAATGGAATGGAATCAACCCGAATGGAATGGAATGGAATGGAACGGAATGCAATCGAATGGAGTCAACCCGAAAGGAATGGAACGGAATGGAAAGGAATGGAATGGAATGGAATGGAATCAATCCGAATGGAATGGAATGGCATGGTATGGATTGGAACGGAATCAACCCGAATGGAATGGATTGGAATGGAATGGATGCAACACGAATGGAATGGAATGGAATGGAATGGAATGGAATGGAATCAACCCGAATGGAATGGAATGGAATGGAATGGAATGGAATGGAATGGAATGGAATGGAATGGAGTCAACCCGAAAGGAATGGAACGGAATGAAATGGAATGGAATCAATCCGAATGGAATGGAATGGAATGGAATGGCATGTAATCAACCCGAATAGAATATAATGGAATCAACCCGAGTGGAATTGAATGGAATGGAATGGAAATAACCCGAATGGAATGGAATGGAATGGAATGGAATCAAGCCGATTGGAATGGAATGGAATGGAATGGAATGGAATGGAAAGGAATGCAATGGAGTTAACCCAAATGGAATGGAATGGAATGGAATGGAATGGAGTGGAATGGAATGGAATGGAATGGAAAAGAATCACCCCGAAAGGAATGGAGTGGAATGGAATGGAACGGAATGGAATGGAATAAAATGATTTGGAATCAACCCGAATGGAATGGAATGGAATGGAATGGAATGGAATGGAATCAACCTCAAAGGAATGGAATGGAATGGAATGGAATGGAATGGAATGGAATGGAATGAAATGGAATAGAATGGAATAGAATCACCATGAAAGGAATGGAATGGAATGGAATGGCATGGAATGGATTGGAACGGAATCAACCCGAATGGAATGGATTGGAATGGAATGGATGTAACACGAATGGAATGGAATGGAATGGAATGGAATGGAATCAACCCGAATGGAATGGAATGGAATGGAATGGAATGGAATGGAATGGAATGGAGTCAACCCGAAAGGAATGGAACGGAATGGAATGGAATGGAATGGAATGGAATCAATCCGAATGGAATGGAATGGAATGGAATGGAATCAACCCGAATGGAATATAATGGAATCACCCCGAGTGGAATTGAATGGAATGGAATGGAATCAACGAGAAAGGAATCGAATGAAATGGAATGGAGTGGAATGGAATTGAATGGAATGGAATCAACCCGAATGAAATGGAATGGAATGGAATGGAATCAAAACGAATGGAATGGAATGGAATGGAAAGGAATGGAATGGAATCAAGCCGAATGGAATGGAATGGAATGGAATCATCCCGAATGGAATGGAATGGAATCAAATGGAATGGAATGGAATTGAATGGAATGGAATGGAATGGAATCAACCAGAATGGAATGGAATGGAATGCAATTGAATGGAATGGAATCAACCCGAATGGAGTGGAATGGAATGGAATGGAATCAACCCGAATGGAATGGAATGGAATAGAATGAAATGGAATAGAATGGAATAGAATCACCCCGAAAGGAATGGAATGGAATGGAATGGAATGCAATGGAAAAAACCCGACTGAAATGGAATGGCATAGAATGGAATGGAATGGAATGGAATGGAATGCAATCAACACAAAAGGAATGGAATGTAATGTAATGGAATGGATTGGAATCAACACGAATGGCATGGAATGGAATGGAATGGAATGGAATGGAATGGAATGGAATCAACCCGATTGGAATGGAATGGAATGGAATGGAAGGGAATGGAATGGAATGGAGTTAACCCAAATGGAATGGAATGGAATGGAATGGAGTGGAAGGGAATGAAATGGAATGGAATCAACCCGAATGGAATGGAATGGAATGGAATGGAATAGAATCACCCCGAAAGCAATGGAGTGGAATGGAATGGAACGGAATGGAATGGAATAGAATGATTTGGAATCAACCCGAATGGAATGGAATGGAATGGAATGGAATCAACCCGAATGGAATATAATGGTATGGAATGGAATTGAATGGAATGGAATGGAATGGAGTGAACCTGAAAGGAATGGAATGGAATGGAATGGAGTGGAATGGAATGGAATCAATCGGAAAGGAATGGAATGGAATGGAATGGAATGGAATGGAATCAACACGAATGGAATGGAATGGAATGGAATGGAATCATCCAGAATAGAATATAATGGAATCAACCCGAGTGGGATTGAATGGAATGGAATGGAAATAACCCGAATGGAATGGAATGGAATGGAATGGAATCAACGAGAATGAAATGGAATGGAATGGAATGGAGTGGAATGGAATTGAATGCAATGGAATCAACCCGAATGGAATGGAATTTAATGGAATGGAATCAAAACGAATGGAATGGAATGGAATGGAATGGAATGGAATGGAATGGAGTGGAAAGGAATCAAGCCGAATGGAATGGAATGGAATGGAATGGAATCAACCCGAATGGAATGGAATGGAATGCAATTGAATGGAATGGAATCAACACGAATGGAATGGAATGGAATGGAATGGCATGGAATGGAGTGGAATGGATTGGAATGGAATGGAATCAACACGAATGGAATGGAATTGAATGGAATAGAATGGAATGGAATGGCATGGAATGGAATGGAATGGCATGGAATGGAATGGAAGGGAATGGAATGGAATCAACCCGAATGGAATGGAATGGAATGGAACGGAATGCAATGGAATGGAGTCAACCCGAAAGGAATGGAACGGAATGGAAAGGAATGGAATGGAATGGAATGGAATCAATCCGAAAGGAATGGAATGGCATGGAATGGAGTGGAATGGAAAGGAATGGAATCAACGCGATTGGAATGGAATGGAATGGAATGGAATGGAATGGAATGGAATGGAGTTAACCCAAATGGAATGGAACGGAATGGAATGGAACGGAATGGAATGGAATCAACCCGAATGGAATGGAATGGAATGGAATGGAATGGAATGGAATGGAATGGAATAGAATCACCTCGAAAGGAATAGAGTGGAATGGAATGGAACGGAATGAAATGGAATGGAATGACTTGCAATCAACTCGAATGGAATGGAATGGAATGGAATGGAATGGATTCAACCTGAATGGAATAGAATGGAGTGGAATGGCATGGAATGGAGTGGAATGGAATGGAATGGAATCAACCCGAATGGAATGGAATGGAATGGAACGGAATGGAATGGAATGGAATCAACCCGAATGGAATGGAATGGAATGCAATAGAATGGAGTGGAATGGCATGGAATGGAATGGAATGGAATGGAATGGAATCAACCCGAATGGAATGCAATGGAATGGAACGGAATGCAATGGAATGGTATCAACCCAAAAGGAATGGAACGGAATGGAAAGGAATGGAATGGAATGGAACGGAATCAATCGGAATGGAATGGAATGGCATGGAATGGATTGGAACGGAATCAACCCGAATGGAATGGATTGGAATGGAATGGATGTAACACGAATGGAATGGAATGGAATTGAATCAACCCGAATGGAATGGAATGGAATGGAATGGAATGGAATGGAATGGAATGGAATGGAATCACCCCGATAGGAATGGAACGGAATGGAATGGAATGGAATGGAATCAATCCGAATGGAATGGAATGGAATGGAATGGAATGGAATGGAATGGAATCAACCCGAATGGAATATAATGGAATCAACCCGACTGGAATTGAATGGAATGGAATGGAATCAACGAGAAAGGAATCGAATGAAATGGAATGGAGTGGAATGGAATTGAATGGAATGGAATCAACCCGAATTAAATGGAATGGAATGGAATGGAATCAAAACGAATGGAATGGAATGGAATGGAAAGGAATGGAATGGAATCAAGCCGAATGTAATGGAATGGAATGGAATCATCCCGAATGGAATCGAATGGAATCAAATGGAATGAAATGGAATGGAATGGAACAGAATCAACCAGAATGGAATGGAATGGAATGCAATTGAATGGAATGGAATCAACCCGAATGGAGTGGAATGGAATGGAATGGAATCAAACCGAATGGAATGGAATGGAATAGAGTGAAATGGAATAGAATGGAATAGAATCACCCCGAAAGGAATGGAATGGAATGGAATGGAATGCAATGGTAAAAACCCGACTGAAATGGAATGGCATGGAATGGAATGGAATGGAATGGAATGCAATCAACACAATAGGAATGGAATGTAATGTACTGGAATGGAATGGAATCAACACGAATGGCATGGAATGGAATGGAATGGAATGGAATGGAATGGAATCAACCCGATTGGAATGGAATGGAATGGAATGGAATGGAATGGAATGGAATGGAATGGAATGGAATGGAGTTAACCCAAATGGAATGGAATGGAATGGAATGGAGTGGAAGGGAAGGGAATGGAATGGAATCAACCCGAATGGAATGGAATGGAATGGAATGGAGTGGAATGGAATGGAATAGAATCACCCCGAAAGGAATGGAGTGGAATGGAATGGAAAGGAATGTAATGGAATAGAATTATTTGGAATCAACCCGAATGGAATGGAATGGAATGGAATGGAATCAACCCGAATGGAATATAATGGTATGGAATGGAATTGAATGGAATGGAATGGAATGGAGTCAACCTGAAAGGAATGGAACGGAATGGAATGGAATGGAATGGAATGGAATCAATCCGAAAAGAATGGAATGGAATGGAATGGAATGGAATGGAATGGAATGGAATGGAATGTAATCAACACGAATGGAATGGAATGGAATGGAATGGAATCAACCAGAATAGAATGGAATGTAATGAAATGGAATCAACGAGAATGAAATGGAATGGAATGGAATGGAGTGGAATGGAATTGAATGGAATGGAATCAACCCGAATGGAATGGAATTTAATGGAATGGAATCAAAACGAATGGAATGGAATGGAATGGAATGGAATGGAAAGGAATCAAGCCGAATGGAATGGAATGGAATGGAATGGAATCAACCAGAATAGAATATAATGGAATCAACCCGAGTGGAATTGAATGGAATGGAATGGAAATAACCCGAATGGAATGGAATGTAATGGAATGGAATCAACGAGAATGAAATGGAATGGAATGGAATGGAATGGAATGGAATTGAAAGGAATGGAATCAACCCGAATGGAATGGAATTAACGAATGGAATGGAATCAAAACGAATGGAATGGAATGGAATGGAATTGAATGGAATGGAATGGAAAGGAATCAAGCCGAATGGAATGGAATGGAATGGAATCATCCCGAATGGAATGGAATGGAATGAAATGGAATGGAATGGAATGGAATAAACCCGAATGGAATGGAATGGAATGGAATCAACCCGAATGGAATGGAATGGAATGCAATAGAATGGAATGGAATCAACACGAATGGAATGGAATGGAATGGAATGGAATGGAATGGAATGCAATGGAGTTAACCCAAATGGAATGGAATGGAATGGAATGGAGTGGAAGGGAATGAAATGGAATGGAATCAACCCGAATGGAATGGAATGGAATGGAATGGAATAGAATCACCCCGAAAGCAATGGAGTGGAATGGAATGGAACGGAATGGAATGGAATAGAATGATTTGGAATCAACCCGAATGGAATGGAATGGAATGGAATGGAATCAACCCGAATGGAATATAATGGTATGGAATGGAATTGAATGGAATGGAATGGAATGGAGTGAACCTGAAAGGAATGGAATGGAATGGAATGGAGTGGAATGGAATGGAATCAATCGGAAAGGAATGGAATGGAATGGAATGGAATGGAATGGAATCAACACGAATGGAATGGAATGGAATGGAATGGAATCATCCAGAATAGAATATAATGGAATCAACCCGAGTGGGATTGAATGGAATGGAATGGAAATAACCCGAATGGAATGGAATGGAATGGAATGGAATCAACGAGAATGAAATGGAATGGAATGGAATGGAGTGGAATGGAATTGAATGCAATGGAATCAACCCGAATGGAATGGAATTTAATGGAATGGAATCAAAACGAATGGAATGGAATGGAATGGAATGGAATGGAATGGAATGGAGTGGAAAGGAATCAAGCCGAATGGAATGGAATGGAATGGAATGGAATCAACCCGAATGGAATGGAATGGAATGCAATTGAATGGAATGGAATCAACACGAATGGAATGGAATGGAATGGAATGGCATGGAATGGAGTGGAATGGATTGGAATGGAATGGAATCAACACGAATGGAATGGAATTGAATGGAATAGAATGGAATGGAATGGCATGGAATGGAATGGAATGGCATGGAATGGAATGGAAGGGAATGGAATGGAATCAACCCGAATGGAATGGAATGGAATGGAACGGAATGCAATGGAATGGAGTCAACCCGAAAGGAATGGAACGGAATGGAAAGGAATGGAATGGAATGGAATGGAATCAATCCGAAAGGAATGGAATGGCATGGAATGGAGTGGAATGGAAAGGAATGGAATCAACGCGATTGGAATGGAATGGAATGGAATGGAATGGAATGGAATGGAATGGAGTTAACCCAAATGGAATGGAACGGAATGGAATGGAACGGAATGGAATGGAATCAACCCGAATGGAATGGAATGGAATGGAATGGAATGGAATGGAATGGAATGGAATAGAATCACCTCGAAAGGAATAGAGTGGAATGGAATGGAACGGAATGAAATGGAATGGAATGACTTGCAATCAACTCGAATGGAATGGAATGGAATGGAATGGAATGGATTCAACCTGAATGGAATAGAATGGAGTGGAATGGCATGGAATGGAGTGGAATGGAATGGAATGGAATCAACCCGAATGGAATGGAATGGAATGGAACGGAATGGAATGGAATGGAATCAACCCGAATGGAATGGAATGGAATGCAATAGAATGGAGTGGAATGGCATGGAATGGAATGGAATGGAATGGAATGGAATCAACCCGAATGGAATGCAATGGAATGGAACGGAATGCAATGGAATGGTATCAACCCAAAAGGAATGGAACGGAATGGAAAGGAATGGAATGGAATGGAACGGAATCAATCGGAATGGAATGGAATGGCATGGAATGGATTGGAACGGAATCAACCCGAATGGAATGGATTGGAATGGAATGGATGTAACACGAATGGAATGGAATGGAATTGAATCAACCCGAATGGAATGGAATGGAATGGAATGGAATGGAATGGAATGGAATGGAATGGAATCACCCCGATAGGAATGGAACGGAATGGAATGGAATGGAATGGAATCAATCCGAATGGAATGGAATGGAATGGAATGGAATGGAATGGAATGGAATCAACCCGAATGGAATATAATGGAATCAACCCGACTGGAATTGAATGGAATGGAATGGAATCAACGAGAAAGGAATCGAATGAAATGGAATGGAGTGGAATGGAATTGAATGGAATGGAATCAACCCGAATTAAATGGAATGGAATGGAATGGAATCAAAACGAATGGAATGGAATGGAATGGAAAGGAATGGAATGGAATCAAGCCGAATGTAATGGAATGGAATGGAATCATCCCGAATGGAATCGAATGGAATCAAATGGAATGAAATGGAATGGAATGGAACAGAATCAACCAGAATGGAATGGAATGGAATGCAATTGAATGGAATGGAATCAACCCGAATGGAGTGGAATGGAATGGAATGGAATCAAACCGAATGGAATGGAATGGAATAGAGTGAAATGGAATAGAATGGAATAGAATCACCCCGAAAGGAATGGAATGGAATGGAATGGAATGCAATGGTAAAAACCCGACTGAAATGGAATGGCATGGAATGGAATGGAATGGAATGGAATGCAATCAACACAATAGGAATGGAATGTAATGTACTGGAATGGAATGGAATCAACACGAATGGCATGGAATGGAATGGAATGGAATGGAATGGAATGGAATCAACCCGATTGGAATGGAATGGAATGGAATGGAATGGAATGGAATGGAATGGAATGGAATGGAATGGAGTTAACCCAAATGGAATGGAATGGAATGGAATGGAGTGGAAGGGAAGGGAATGGAATGGAATCAACCCGAATGGAATGGAATGGAATGGAATGGAGTGGAATGGAATGGAATAGAATCACCCCGAAAGGAATGGAGTGGAATGGAATGGAAAGGAATGTAATGGAATAGAATTATTTGGAATCAACCCGAATGGAATGGAATGGAATGGAATGGAATCAACCCGAATGGAATATAATGGTATGGAATGGAATTGAATGGAATGGAATGGAATGGAGTCAACCTGAAAGGAATGGAACGGAATGGAATGGAATGGAATGGAATGGAATCAATCCGAAAAGAATGGAATGGAATGGAATGGAATGGAATGGAATGGAATGGAATGGAATGTAATCAACACGAATGGAATGGAATGGAATGGAATGGAATCAACCAGAATAGAATGGAATGTAATGAAATGGAATCAACGAGAATGAAATGGAATGGAATGGAATGGAGTGGAATGGAATTGAATGGAATGGAATCAACCCGAATGGAATGGAATTTAATGGAATGGAATCAAAACGAATGGAATGGAATGGAATGGAATGGAATGGAAAGGAATCAAGCCGAATGGAATGGAATGGAATGGAATGGAATCAACCAGAATAGAATATAATGGAATCAACCCGAGTGGAATTGAATGGAATGGAATGGAAATAACCCGAATGGAATGGAATGTAATGGAATGGAATCAACGAGAATGAAATGGAATGGAATGGAATGGAATGGAATGGAATTGAAAGGAATGGAATCAACCCGAATGGAATGGAATTAACGAATGGAATGGAATCAAAACGAATGGAATGGAATGGAATGGAATTGAATGGAATGGAATGGAAAGGAATCAAGCCGAATGGAATGGAATGGAATGGAATCATCCCGAATGGAATGGAATGGAATGAAATGGAATGGAATGGAATGGAATAAACCCGAATGGAATGGAATGGAATGGAATCAACCCGAATGGAATGGAATGGAATGCAATAGAATGGAATGGAATCAACACGAATGGAATGGAATGGAATGGAATGGAATGGAATGGAATGCAATGGAGTTAACCCAAATGGAATGGAATGGAATGGAATGGAATGGAATGGAGTGGAATGGAATGGAATGGAATGGAAAAGAATCACCCCGAAAGGAATGGAGTGGAATGGAATGGAACGGAATGGAATGGAATAAAATGATTTGGAATCAACCCGAATGGAATGGAATGGAATGGAATGGAATGGAATGGAGTCAATCTCAAATGAATGGAATGGAATGGAATGGAATGGAATGGAATGGAATGGAATGGAATGGAATGAAATGGAATAGAATGGAATAGAATCACCACGAAAGGAATGGAATGGAATGGAATGGCATGGAATGGATTGGAACGGAATCAACCCGAATGGAATGGATTGGAATGGAATGGATGTAAGACGAATGGAATGGAATGGAATGGAATGGAATGGAATGGAATCAACCCGAATGGAATGGAATGGAATGGAATGGAGTCAACCCGAAAGGAATGGAACGGAATGGAATGGAATGGAATGGAATGGAATCAATCCGAATGGAATGGAATGGAATGGAATGGAATGGAATGGAATCAACCCGAATGGAATATAATGGAATCACCCCGAGTGGAATTGAATGGAATGGAATGGAATCAACGAGAAAGGAATCGAATGAAATGGAATGGAGTGGAATGGAATTGAATGGAAAGGAATCAACCCGAATGAAATGGAATGGAATGGAATGGAATCAAAACGAATGGAATGGAATGGAATGGAAAGGAATGGAATGGAATCAAGCCGAATGGAATGGAATGGAATGGAATCATCCCGAATGGAATGGAATGGAATCAAATGGAATGGAATGGAATGGAATGGAATGGAATGGAATGGAATCAACCAGAATGGAATGGAATGGAATGCAATTGAATGGAATGGAATCAACCCGAATGGAGTGGAATGGAATGGAATGGAATCAACCCGAATGGAATGGAATGGAATAGAATGGAATGGAATGGAATGGAATGGAGTCAACCCGAAAGGAATGGAACGGAATGGAATGGAATGGAATGGAATGGAATCAATCCGAATGGAATGGAATGGAATGGAATGGAATGGAATGGAATCAACCCGAATGGAATATAATGGAATCACCCCGAGTGGAATTGAATGGAATGGAATGGAATCAACGAGAAAGGAATCGAATGAAATGGAATGGAGTGGAATGGAATTGAATGGAAAGGAATCAACCCGAATGAAATGGAATGGAATGGAATGGAATCAAAACGAATGGAATGGAATGGAATGGAAAGGAATGGAATGGAATCAAGCCGAATGGAATGGAATGGAATGGAATCATCCCGAATGGAATGGAATGGAATCAAATGGAATGGAATGGAATGGAATGGAATGGAATGGAATCAACCAGAATGGAATGGAATGGAATGCAATTGAATGGAATGGAATCAACCCGAATGGAGTGGAATGGAATGGAATGGAATCAACCCGAATGGAATGGAATGGAATAGAATGAAATGGAATAGAATGGAATAGAATCACCCCGAAAGGAATGGAATGGAATGGAATGGAATGCAATGGAAAAAACCCGACTGAAATGGAATGGCATAGAATGGAATGGAATGGAATGGAATGCAATCAACACAAAAGGAATGGAATGGAATGTAATGGAATGGATTGGAATCAACACGAGTGGCATGGAATGGAATGGAATGGAATGGAATGGAATGGAATGAAATGGAATGGAATGGAATCAACCCGATTGGAATGGAATGGAATGGAATGGAAGGGAATGGAATGGAATGGAGTTAACCCAAATGGAATGGAATGGAATGGAATGGAGTGGAAGGGAATGAAATGCAATGGAATCAACCCGAATGGAATGGAATGGAATGGAATGGAATAGAATCACCCCGAAAGGAATGGAGTGGAATGGAATGGAACGGAATGGAATGGAATAGAACGATTTGGAATCAACCCGAATGGAATGGAATGGAATGGAATGGAATCAACCCGAACGGAATATAATGGTATGGAATGGAATTGAATGGAATGGAATGGAATGGAGTGAACCTGAAAGGAATGGAATGGAGTGGAATGGAATGGAATCAATCGGAAAGGAATGGAATGGAATGGAATGGAATGGAATGGAATGGAATGGAATGGAATGGAATCAACACGAATGGAATGGAATGGAATGGAATGGAATCAACCAGAATAGAATATAATGGAATCAACCCGAGTGGGATTGAATGGAATGGAATGGAAATAACCCGAATGGAATGGAATGGAATGGAATGGAATCAACGAGAATGAAATGGAATGGACTGGAATGGAGTGGAATGGAATTGAATGCAATGGAATCAATCCGAATGGAATGGAATTTAATGGAATGGAATCAAAACGAATGGAATGGAATGGAATGGAATGGAATGGAATGGAATGGAATGGAAAGGAATCAAGCCGAATGGAATGGAATGGAATGGAATGGAATCAACCCGAATGGAATGGAATGGAATGCAATTGAATGGAATGGAATCAACACGAATGGAATGGAATGGAATGGAATGGAATGGAATGGAATGGAATCAACACGAATGGAATGGAATGGAATAGAATGAAATGGAAATAAATGGAATAGAATCACCCCGAAAGGAATGGAATGGAATGGAATGGAATGGAATCAACCCGAATGGAATTGAATGGCATGGAATGGAATGGAATGGAATGGAATGAACCCAAATGGAATGGAATGGAATGGAATCAACACGAAAGGAATGGAATGCAATGGAATGGAATGGAATGGAATCAAATCGAATGGAATGGAATGGAATGGAATGGAGTTGAGTGGAATGGAAAGGAATGGAATCAACCCGATTGGAATGGAATGGAATGGAATGGAATGGAATGGAATGGATTGGAATGGAGTTAACCCAAATGGAATGGAACGGAATGGAATGGAACGGAATGGAATGGAATCAACCCGAATGGAATGGAATGGAATGGAATGGAATGGAATGGAATAGAATCACCTTGAAAGGAATAGAGTGGAATGGAAAGCGAAGGAATGGAATTGAATGGAATGACTTGAAATCAACTCGAATGGGATGCAATGGAATGGAATGGAATGGATTCAACCTGAATGGAATAGAATGGAATGGAATGGCATGGAATGGAGTGGAATGGAATGGAATGGAATGGAATCAACACGAATGGAATGGAATTGAATGGAATAGAATGGAATGGAATGGCATGGAATGGAATGGAATGGCATGGAATGGAATGGAAGGGAATGGAATGGAATCAACCCTAATGGAATGGAATGGAATGGAACGGAATGCAATGGAATGGAGTCAACCCGAAAGGAATGGAACGGAATGGAAAGGAATGGAATGGAATGGAATGGAATCAATCCGAATGGAATGGAATGGCATGGAATGGAGTGGAATGGAAAGGAATGGAATCAACGCGATTGGAATGGAATGGAATGGAATGGAATGGAATGGCATGGAATGGAGTTAACCCAAATGGAATGGAACGGAATGGAATGGAACGGAATGGAATGGAATCAACCCGAAAGGAATGGAATGGAATGGAATGGAATGGAATGGAATGGAATGGAATAGAATCACCTCGAAAGGAATAGAGTGGAATGGAATGGAACGGAATGAAATGGAATGGAATGACTTGCAATCAACTCGAATGGAATGGAATGGAATGGAATGGAATGGATTCAACCTGAATGGAATAGAATGGAATGGAATGGCATGGAATGGAGTGGAATGGAATGGAATGGAATCAACCCGAATGGAATGGAATGGAATGGAACGGAATGGAATGGAATGGAATCAACCCGAATGGAATGGAATGGAATGCAATAGAATGGAGTGGAATGGCATGGAATGGAATGGAATGGAATGGAATGGAATCAACCCGAATGGAATGGAATGAAATGGAACGTAATGCAATGGAATGGAATCAACCCAAAAGGAATGGAACGGAATGGAAAGGAATGGAATGGAATGGAATGGAATCAATCCGAATGGAATGGAATGGCATGGAATGGATTGGAACGGAATCAACCCGAATGGAATGGATTGGAATGGAATGGATGTAACACGAATGGAATGGAATGGAATGGAATGGAATGGAATGGAATCAACCCGAATGGAATGGAATGGAATGGAATGGAATGGAATGGAATGGAATGGAATGGAATGGAGTCAACCCGATAGGAATGGAACGGAATGGAATGGAATGGAATGGAATCAATCCGAATGGAATGGAATGGAATGGAATCAACCCGAATGGAATATAATGGAATCAAACCGAGTGGAATTGAATGGAATGGAATGGAATCAACGAGAAAGGAATCGAATGAAATGGAATGGAGTGGAATGGAATTGAACGGAATGGAATCAACCCGAATGAAATGGAATGGAATGGAATGGAATCAAAACGAATGGAATGGAATGGAATGGAAAGGAATGGAATGGAATCAAGCCGAATGGAATGGAATGGAATGGAATCATCCCAAATGGAATCGAATGGAATCAAATGGAATGAAATGGAATGGAATGGAACAGAATCAACCAGAATGGAATGGAATGGAATGCAATTGAATGGAATGGAATCAACCCGAATGGAGTGGAATGGAATGGAATGGAATCAAACCGAATGGAATGGAATGGAATAGAGTGAAATGGAATAGAATGGAATAGAATCACCCCGAAAGGAATGGAATGGAATGGAATGGAATGCAATGGTAAAAACCCGACTGAAATGGAATGGCATGGAATGGAATGGAATGGAATGGAATGCAATCAACACAATAGGAATGGAATGTAATGTACTGGAATGGAATGGAATCAACACGAATGGCATGGAATGGAATGGAATGGAATGGAATGGAATGGAATGGAATCAACCCGATTGGAATGGAATGGAATGGAATGGAATGGAATGGAATGGAATGGAATGGAGTTAACCCAAATGGAATGGAATGGAATGGAATGGAGTGGAAGGGAATGGAATGGAATGGAATCAACCCGAATGGAATGGAATGGAATGGAATGGAATAGAATCACCCCGAAAGGAATGGAGTGGAATGGAATGGAAAGGAATGTAATGGAATAGAATGATTTGGAATCAACCCGAATGGAATGGAATGGAATGGAATGGAATCAACCCGAATGGAATATAATGGTATGGAATGGAATTGAATGGAATGGAATGGAATGGAGTCAAACTGAAAGGAATGGAACGGAATGGAATGGAATGGAATGGAATGGAATCAATCCGAAAAGAATGGAATGGAATGGAATGGAATGGAATGGAATGGAATGGAATGGAATGGAATGGAATGGAATCAACACGAATGGAATGGAATGGAATGGAATGGAATGGAATCAACCAGAATAGAATGGAATGTAATGAAATGGAATCAACGAGAATGAAATGGAATGGAATGGAATGGAGTGGAATGGAATTGAATGGAATGGAATCAACCCGAATGGAATGGAATTTAATGGAATGGAATCAAAACGAATGGAATGGAATGGAATGGAATGGAATCAAAACGAATGGAATGGAATGGAATGGAATGGAATGGAAAGGAATCAAGCCGAATGGAATGGAATGGAATGGAATGCAATCAACCAGAATAGAATATAATGGAATCAACCCGAGTGGAATTGAATGGAATGGAATGGAAATAACCCGAATGGAATGGAATGTAATGGAATGGAATGGAATGGAATGGAATGGAGTTAACCCAAATGGAATGGAATGGAATGAAATGGAGTGGAAGGGAATGGAATGGAATGGAATCAACCCGAATGGAATGGAATGGAATGGAATGGAATGGAATGGAATGGAATGGAATAGAATCACCCCGAAAGGAATGGAGTGGAATGGAATGGAAAGGAATGTAATGGAATAGAATGATTTGGAATCAACCCGAATGGAATGGAATGGAATGGAATGGAATCAACCCGAATGGAATATAATGGTATGGAATGGAATTGAATGGAATGGAATGGAATGGAGTCAACCTGAAAGGAATGGAACGGAATGGAATGGAATGGAATGGAATGGAATCAATCCGAAAAGAATGGAATGGAATGGAATGGAATGGAATGGAATGGAATGGAATGGAATGGAATGGAATCAACACGAATGGAATGGAATGGAATGGAATGGAATCAACCAGAATAGAATGGAATGTAATGAAATGGAATCAACGAGAATGAAATGGAATGGAATGGAATGGAGTGGAATGGAATTGAATGGAATGGAATCTACCCGAATGGAATGGAATTTAATGGAATGGAATCAAAACGAATGGAATGGAATGGAATGGAATGGAATGGAATGGAATGGAATGGAAAGGAATCAAGCCGAATGGAATGGAATGGAATGGAATGGAATCAACCAGAATAGAATATAATGGAATCAACCCGAGTGGAATTGAATGGAATGGAATGGAAATAACCCGAATGGAATGGAATGTAATGGAATGGAATCAACGAGAATGAAATGGAATGGAATGGAATGGAATGGAATGGAATTGAATGGAATGGAATCAACCCGAATGGAATGGAATTAACGAATGGAATGGAATCAAAACGAATGGAATGGAATGGAATTGAATGGAATGGAAAGGAATCAAGCCGAATGGAATGGAATGGAATGGAATCATCCCGAATGGAATGGAATTGAATGAAATGGAATGGAATGGAATGGAATAAACCCGAATGGAATGGAATGGAATGGAATCAACCCGAATGGAATGGAATGGAATGCAATAGAATGGAATGGAATCAACACGAATGGAATGGAATGGAATGGAATGGAATGGAATCAACCCGAATGGAATGGAATGGAATAGAATGAAATGGAATAGAATGGAATAGAATCACCCCGAAAGGAATGGAATGGAATGGAATGGAATGGAATGGAGTCAACAAAAATGGAATGGAATGGCATGGAATGGAATGGAATGGAATGGAATGGAATGGAATGAACGCAAATGGAATGGAATGGAATGGAATCAACACAAATGGAATGGAATGCAATGGAATGGAATGGAATGGAATCAAATCGAATGGAATGGAATGGAATGGAGTGGAATGGAAAGGAATGGAATCAACCCGATTGGAATGGAATGGAATGGAATGGAATGGAATGGAATGCAATGGAATGCAATGGAGTTAACCCAAATGGAATGGAACAGAATGGAATGGAATCAACCCGAATGGAATGGAATGGAATAGAATGGAATGGAATGGAATAGAATCACCCTGAAAGCAATAGAGTAGAATGGAATGGAAAGGAATGGAATGGAATGGAATGACTTGGAATCAACTCGAATGGAATGGAATGGAATGGAATGGAATGGATTCAACCTGAATGGAATAGAATGGAATGGAATGGCATGGAATGGAGTGGAATGGAATGGAATGGAATGGAATCAACACGAATGGAATGGAATAGAATGGAATGGAATGGCATGGAATGTAATGGAATGGCATGGAATGGAATGGAAGGGAATGGAATGGAATCAACCCGAATGGAATGGAATGGAATGGAACGGAATGCAATGGAATGGAGTCAACCCGAAAGGAATGGAACGGAATGGAAAGGAATGGAATGGAATGGAATGGAATCAATCCGAATGGAATGGAATGGCATGGTATGGATTGGAACGGAATCAACCCGAATGGAATGGATTGGAATGGAATGGATGCAACACGAATGGAATGGAATGGAATGGAATGGAATGGAATGGAATCAACCCGAATGGAATGGAATGGAATGGAATGGAATGGAATGGAATGGAATGGAATGGAGTCAACCCGAAAGGAATGGAACGGAATGAAATGGAATGGAATCAATCCGAATGGAATGGAATGGAATGGAATGGCATGTAATCAACCCGAATAGAATATAATGGAATCAACCCGAGTGGAATTGAATGGAATGGAATGGAATGGAAATAACCCGAATGGAATGGAATGGAATGGAATGGAATCAACCCGATTGGAATGGAATGGAATGGAATGGAATGGAATGGAAAGGAATGCAATGGAGTTAACCCAAATGGAATGGAATGGAATGGAATGGAATGGAGTGGAATGGAATGGAATGGAATGGAAAAGAATCACCCCGAAAGGAATGGAGTGGAATGGAATGGAACGGAATGGAATGGAATAAAATGATTTGGAATCAACCCGAATGGAATGGAATGGAATGGAATGGAATGGAATGGAATCAACCTCAAAGGAATGGAATGGAATGGAATGGAATGGAATGGAATGGAATGGAATGAAATGGAATAGAATGGAATAGAATCACCATGAAAGGAATGGAATGGAATGGAATGGCATGGAATGGATAGGAACGGAATCAACCCGAATGGAATGGATTGGAATGGAATGGATGTAACACGAATGGAATGGAATGGAATGGAATGGAATGGAATCAACCCGAATGGAATGGAATGGAATGGAATGGAATGGAATGGAATGGAATGGAATGGAGTCAACCCGAAAGGAATGGAACGGAATGGAATGGAATGGAATGGAATGGAATCAATCCGAATGGAATGGAATGGAATGGAATGGAATCAACCCGAATGGAATATAATGGAATCACCCCGAGTGGAATTGAATGGAATGGAATGGAATCAACGAGAAAGGAATCGAATGAAATGGAATGGAGTGGAATGGAATTGAATGGAATGGAATCAACCCGAATGAAATGGAATGGAATGGAATGGAATCAAAACGAATGGAATGGAATGGAATGGAAAGGAATGGAATGGAATCAAGCCGAATGGAATGGAATGGAATGGAATCATCCCGAATGGAATGGAATGGAATCAAATGGAATGGAATGGAATTGAATGGAATGGAATGGAATGGAATCAACCAGAATGGAATGGAATGGAATGCAATTGAATGGAATGGAATCAACCCGAATGGAGTGGAATGGAATGGAATGGAATCAACCCGAATGGAATGGAATGGAATAGAATGAAATGGAATAGAATGGAATAGAATCACCCCGAAAGGAATGGAATGGAATGGAATGGAATGCAATGGAAAAAACCCGACTGAAATGGAATGGCATAGAATGGAATGGAATGGAATGGAATGCAATCAACACAAAAGGAATGGAATGTAATGTAATGGAATGGATTGGAATCAACACGAATGGCATGGAATGGAATGGAATGGAATGGAATGGAATGGAATGGAATGGAATCAACCCGATTGGAATGGAATGGAATGGAATGGAAGGGAATGGAATGGAATGGAGTTAACCCAAATGGAATGGAATGGAATGGAATGGAGTGGAAGGGAATGAAATGGAATGGAATCAACCCGAATGGAATGGAATGGAATGGAATGGAATAGAATCACCCCGAAAGCAATGGAGTGGAATGGAATGGAACGGAATGGAATGGAATAGAATGATTTGGAATCAACCCGAATGGAATGGAATGGAATGGAATGGAATCAACCCGAATGGAATATAATGGTATGGAATGGAATTGAATGGAATGGAATGGAATGGAGTGAACCTGAAAGGAATGGAATGGAATGGAATGGAGTGGAATGGAATGGAATCAATCGGAAAGGAATGGAATGGAATGGAATGGAATGGAATGGAATGGAATGGAATCAACACGAATGGAATGGAATGGAATGGAATGGAATCATCCAGAATAGAATATAATGGAATCAACCCGAGTGGGATTGAATGGAATGGAATGGAAATAACCCGAATGGAATGGAATGGAATGGAATGGAATCAACGAGAATGAAATGGAATGGAATGGAATGGAGTGGAATGGAATTGAATGCAATGGAATCAACCCGAATGGAATGGAATTTAATGGAATGGAATCAAAACGAATGGAATGGAATGGAATGGAATGGAATGGAATGGAATGGAATGGAGTGGAAAGGAATCAAGCCGAATGGAATGGAATGGAATGGAAGGAAATGGAATGGAATCAACCCGAATGGAATGGAATGGAATGGAACGGAATGCAATGGAATGGAGTCAACCCGAAAGGAATGGAACGGAATGGAAAGGAATGGAATGGAATGGAATGGAATCAATCCGAAAGGAATGGAATGGCATGGAATGGAGTGGAATGGAAAGGAATGGAATCAACGCGATTGGAATGGAATGGAATGGAATGGAATGGAATGGAATGGAATGGAGTTAACCCAAATGGAATGGAACGGAATGGAATGGAACGGAATGGAATGGAATCAACCCGAATGGAATGGAATGGAATGGAATGGAATGGAATGGAATGGAATAGAATCACCTCGAAAGGAATAGAGTGGAATGGAATGGAACGGAATGAAATGGAATGGAATGACTTGCAATCAACTCGAATGGAATGGAATGGAATGGAATGGAATGGATTCAACCTGAATGGAATAGAATGGAGTGGAATGGCATGGAATGGAGTGGAATGGAATGGAATGGAATCAACCCGAATGGAATGGAATGGAATGGAACGGAATGGAATGGAATGGAATCAACCCGAATGGAATGGAATGGAATGCAATAGAATGGAGTGGAATGGCATGGAATGGAATGGAATGGAATGGAATGGAATCAACCCGAATGGAATGGAATGGAATGGAACGGAATGCAATGGAATGGTATCAACCCAAAAGGAATGGAACGGAATGGAAAGGAATGGAATGGAATGGAACGGAATCAATCCGAATGGAATGGAATGGCATGGAATGGATTGGAACGGAATCAACCCGAATGGAATGGATTGGAATGGAATGGATGTAACACGAATGGAATGGAATGGAATTGAATCAACCCGAATGGAATGGAATGGAATGGAATGGAATGGAATGGAATGGAATGGAGTCACCCCGATAGGAATGGAACGGAATGGAATGGAATGGAATGGAATCAATCCGAATGGAATGGAATGGAATGGAATGGAATGGAATGGAATGGAATCAACCCGAATGGAATATAATGGAATCAACCCGACTGGAATTGAATGGAATGGAATGGAATCAACGAGAAAGGAATCGAATGAAATGGAATGGAGTGGAATGGAATTGAATGGAATGGAATCAACCCGAATTAAATGGAATGGAATGGAATGGAATCAAAACGAATGGAATGGAATGGAATGGAAAGGAATGGAATGGAATCAAGCCGAATGTAATGGAATGGAATGGAATCATCCCGAATGGAATCGAATGGAATCAAATGGAATGAAATGGAATGGAATGGAACAGAATCAACCAGAATGGAATGGAATGGAATGCAATTGAATGGAATGGAATCAACCCGAATGGAGTGGAATGGAATGGAATGGAATCAAACCGAATGGAATGGAATGGAATAGAGTGAAATGGAATAGAATGGAATAGAATCACCCCGAAAGGAATGGAATGGAATGGAATGGAATGCAATGGTAAAAACCCGACTGAAATGGAATGGCATGGAATGGAATGGAATGGAATGGAATGCAATCAACACAATAGGAATGGAATGTAATGTACTGGAATGGAATGGAATCAACACGAATGGCATGGAATGGAATGGAATGGAATGGAATGGAATGGAATGGAATGGAATCAACCCGATTGGAATGGAATGGAATGGAATGGAATGGAATGGAATGGAATGGAATGGAGTTAACCCAAATGGAATGGAATGGAATGGAATGGAGTGGAAGGGAAGGGAATGGAATGGAATCAACCCGAATGGAATGGAATGGAATGGAATGGAGTGGAATGGAATGGAATAGAATCACCCCGAAAGGAATGGAGTGGAATGGAATGGAAAGGAATGTAATGGAATAGAATTATTTGGAATCAACCCGAATGGAATGGAATGGAATGGAATGGAATCAACCCGAATGGAATATAATGGTATGGAATGGAATTGAATGGAATGGAATGGAATGGAGTCAACCTGAAAGGAATGGAACGGAATGGAATGGAATGGAATGGAATGGAATCAATCCGAAAAGAATGGAATGGAATGGAATGGAATGGAATGGAATGGAATGGAATGGAATGGAATGGAATGGAATGTAATCAACACGAATGGAATGGAATGGAATGGAATGGAATCAACCAGAATAGAATGGAATGTAATGAAATGGAATCAACGAGAATGAAATGGAATGGAATGGAATGGAGTGGAATGGAATTGAATGGAATGGAATCAACCCGAATGGAATGGAATTTAATGGAATGGAATCAAAACGAATGGAATGGAATGGAATGGAATGGAATGGAAAGGAATCAAGCCGAATGGAATGGAATGGAATGGAATGGAATCAACCAGAATAGAATATAATGGAATCAACCCGAGTGGAATTGAATGGAATGGAATGGAAATAACCCGAATGGAATGGAATGTAATGGAATGGAATCAACGAGAATGAAATGGAATGGAATGGAATGGAATGGAATGGAATTGAAAGGAATGGAATCAACCCGAATGGAATGGAATTAACGAATGGAATGGAATCAAAACGAATGGAATGGAATGGAATGGAATTGAATTGAATGGAATGGAAAGGAATCAAGCCGAATGGAATGGAATGGAATGGAATCATCCCGAATGGAATGGAATGGAATGAAATGGAATGGAATGGAATGGAATAAACCCGAATGGAATGGAATGGAATGGAATCAACCCGAATGGAATGGAATGGAATGCAATAGAATGGAATGGAATCAACACGAATGGAATGGAATGGAATGGAATGGAATGGAATGGAATGCAATGGAGTTAACCCAAATGGAATGGAATGGAATGGAATGGAATGGAGTGGAATGGAATGGAATGGAATGGAAAAGAATCACCCCGAAAGGAATGGAGTGGAATGGAATGGAACGGAATGGAATGGAATAAAATGATTTGGAATCAACCCGAATGGAATGGAATGGAATGGAATGGAATGGAGTCAATCTCAAATGAATGGAATGGAATGGAATGGAATGGAATGGAATGGAATGGAATGAAATGGAATAGAATGGAATAGAATCACCACGAAAGGAATGGAATGGAATGGAATGGCATGGAATGGATTGGAACGGAATCAACCCGAATGGAATGGATTGGAATGGAATGGATGTAAGACGAATGGAATGGAATGGAATGGAATGGAATGGAATGGAATCAACCCGAATGGAATGGAATGGAATGGAATGGAGTCAACCCGAAAGGAATGGAACGGAATGGAATGGAATGGAATGGAATGGAATCAATCCGAATGGAATGGAATGGAATGGAATGGAATGGAATGGAATCAACCCGAATGGAATATAATGGAATCACCCCGAGTGGAATTGAATGGAATGGAATGGAATCAACGAGAAAGGAATCGAATGAAATGGAATGGAGTGGAATGGAATTGAATGGAAAGGAATCAACCCGAATGAAATGGAATGGAATGGAATGGAATCAAAACGAATGGAATGGAATGGAATGGAAAGGAATGGAATGGAATCAAGCCGAATGGAATGGAATGGAATGGAATCATCCCGAATGGAATGGAATGGAATCAAATGGAATGGAATGGAATGGAATGGAATGGAATGGAATGGAATCAACCAGAATGGAATGGAATGGAATGCAATTGAATGGAATGGAATCAACCCGAATGGAGTGGAATGGAATGGAATGGAATCAACCCGAATGGAATGGAATGGAATAGAATGGAATGGAATGGAATGGAATGGAGTCAACCCGAAAGGAATGGAACGGAATGGAATGGAATGGAATGGAATGGAATCAATCCGAATGGAATGGAATGGAATGGAATGGAATGGAATGGAATGGAATCAACCCGAATGGAATATAATGGAATCACCCCGAGTGGAATTGAATGGAATGGAATGGAATCAACGAGAAAGGAATCGAATGAAATGGAATGGAGTGGAATGGAATTGAATGGAAAGGAATCAACCCGAATGAAATGGAATGGAATGGAATGGAATCAAAACGAATGGAATGGAATGGAATGGAAAGGAATGGAATGGAATCAAGCCGAATGGAATGGAATGGAATGGAATCATCCCGAATGGAATGGAATGGAATCAAATGGAATGGAATGGAATGGAATGGAATGGAATGGAATCAACCAGAATGGAATGGAATGGAATGCAATTGAATGGAATGGAATCAACCCGAATGGAGTGGAATGGAATGGAATGGAATCAAACCGAATGGAATGGAATGGAATAGAGTGAAATGGAATAGAATGGAATAGAATCACCCCGAAAGGAATGGAATGGAATGGAATGGAATGCAATGGTAAAAACCCTACTGAAATGGAATGGCATGGAATGGAATGGAATGGAATGGAATGCAATCAACACAATAGGAATGGAATGTAATGTACTGGAATGGAATGGAATCAACACGAATGGCATGGAATGGAATGGAATGGAATGGAATGGAATGGAATGGAATCAACCCGATTGGAATGGAATGGAATGGAATGGAATGGAATGGAATGGAATGGAGTTAACCCAAATGGAATGGAATGGAATGGAATGGAGTGGAAGGGAATGGAATGGAATGGAATCAACCCGAATGGAATGGAATGGAATGGAATGGAATGGAATGGAATAGAATCACCCCGAAAGGAATGGAGTGGAATGGAATGGAAAGGAATGTAATGGAATAGAATGATTTGGAATCAACCCGAATGGAATGGAATGGAATGGAATGGAATCAACCCGAATGGAATATAATGGTATGGAATGGAATTGAATGGAATGGAATGGAATGGAGTCAAACTGAAAGGAATGGAACGGAATGGAATGGAATGGAATGGAATGGAATCAATCCGAAAAGAATGGAATGGAATGGAATGGAATGGAATGGAATGGAATGGAATGGAATGGAATGGAATCAACACGAATGGAATGGAATGGAATGGAATGGAATCAACCAGAATAGAATGGAATGTAATGAAATGGAATCAACGAGAATGAAATGGAATGGAATGGAATGGAGTGGAATGGAATTGAATGGAATGGAATCAACCCGAATGGAATGGAATTTAATGGAATGGAATCAAAACGAATGGAATGGAATGGAATGGAATGGAATGGAATGGAATGGAATGGAATGGAAAGGAATCAAGCCGAATGGAATGGAATGGAATGGAATGGAATCAACCAGAATAGAATATAATGGAATCAACCCGAGTGGAATTGAATGGAATGGAATGGAAATAACCCGAATGGAATGGAATGTAATGGAATGGAATCAACGAGAATGAAATGGAATGGAATGGAATGGAATGGAATGGAATGGAATTGAATGGAATGGAATCAACCCGAATGGAATGGAATTAACGAATGGAATGGAATCAAAACGAATGGAATGGAATGGAATGGAATTGAATTGAATGGAATGGAAAGGAATCAAGCCGAATGGAATGGAATGGAATCATCCCGAATGGAATGGAATGGAATGAAATGGAATGGAATGGAATGGAATAAACCCGAATGGAATGGAATGGAATGGAATCAACCAGAATGGAATGGAATGGAATGCAATAGAATGGAATGGAATCAACACGAATGGAATGGAATGGAATGGAATGGAATGGAATCAACCCGAATGGAATGGAATGGAATAGAATGAAATGGAATAGAATGGAATAGAATCACCCCGAAAGGAATGGAATGGAATGGAATGGAATGGAATGGAGTCAACCAAAATGGAATGGAATGGCATGGAATGGAATGGAATGGAATGGAATGGAATGGAATGGAATGGAATGAACGCAAATGGAATGGAATGGAATGGAATCAACACAAATGGAATGGAATGCAATGGAATGGAATGGAATGGAATCAAATCGAATGGAATGGAATGGAATGGAGTGGAATGGAAAGGAATGGAATCAACCCGATTGGAATGGAATGGAATGGAATGGAATGGAATGGAATGCAATGGAATGCAATGGAGTTAACCCAAATGGAATGGAACAGAATGGAATGGAATCAACCCGAATGGAATGGAATGGAATAGAATGGAATGGAATGGAATAGAATCACCCCGAAAGCAATAGAGTGGAATGGAATGGAAAGGAATGGAATGGAATGGAATGACTTGGAATCAACTCGAATGGAATGGAATGGAATGGAATGGAATGGACTCAACCTGAATGGAATAGAATGGAATGGAATGGCATGGAATGGAGTGGAATGGAATGGAATGGAATGGAATCAACACGAATGGAATGGAATAGAATGGAATGGAATGGCATGGAATGTAATGGAATGGCATGGAATGGAATGGAAGGGAATGGAATGGAATCAACCCGAATGGAATGGAATGGAATGGAATGGAACGGAATGCAATGGAATGGAGTCAACCCGAAAGGAATGGAACGGAATGGAAAGGAATGGAATGGAATGGAATGGAATCAATCAGAATGGAATGGAATGGCATGGTATGGATTGGAACGGAATCAACCCGAATGGAATGGATTGGAATGGAATGGATGCAACACGAATGGAATGGAATGGAATGGAATGGAATGGAATGGAATCAACCCGAATGGAATGGAATGGAATGGAATGGAATGGAATGGAATGGAATGGAATGGAATGGAGTCAACCCGAAAGGAATGGAACGGAATGAAATGGAATGGAATCAATCCGAATGGAATGGAATGGAATGGAATGGCATGTAATCAACCCGAATAGAATATAATGGAATCAACCCGAGTGGAATTGAATGGAATGGAATGGAAATAACCCGAATGGAATGGAATGGAATGGAATGGAATCAACCCGATTGGAATGGAATGGAATGGAATGGAATGGAAAGGAATGCAATGGAGTTAACCCAAATGGAATGGAATGGAATGGAATGGAATGGAGTGGAATGGAATGGAATGGAAAAGAATCACCCCGAAAGGAATGGAGTGGAATGGAATGGAACGGAATGGAATGGAATAAAATGATTTGGAATCAACCCGAATGGAATGGAAAGGAATGGAATGGAATGGAATGGAGTCAACCTCAAAGGAATGGAATGGAATGGAATGGAATGGAATGGAATGGAATGGAATGGAATGAAATGGAATAGAATGGAATAGAATCACCACGAAAGGAATGGAATGGAATGGAATGGCATGGAATGGATTGGAACGGAATCAACCCGAATGGAATGGATTGGAATGGAATGGATGTAACACGAATGGAATGGAATGGAATGGAATGGAATGGAATCAACCCGAATGGAATGGAATGGAATGGAATGGAATGGAATGGAATGGAATGGAGTAAACCCGAAAGGAAGGGAACGGAATGGAATGGAATGGAATGGAATGGAATCAATCCGAATGGAATGGAATGGAATGGAATGGAATGGAATGGAATCAACCCGAATGGAATATAATGGAATCACCCCGAGTGGAATTGAATGCAATGGAATGGAATCAACGAGAAAGGAATCGAATGAAATGGAATGGAGTGGAATGGAATTGAATGGAATGGAATCATCCCGAATGAAATGGAATGGAATGGAATGGAATCAAAACGAATGGAATGGAATGGAATGGAAAGGAATGGAATGAAATCAAGCCGAATGGAATGGAATGGAATGGAATCATCCCGAATGGAATGGAATGGAATCAAATGGAATGGAATGGAATGGAATGGAATGGAATGGAATGGAATCAACCAGAATGGAATGGAATGGAATGCAATTGAATGGAATGGAATCAACCCGAATGGAGTGGAATGGAATGGAATGGAATCAACCCGAATGGAATGGAATGGAATAGAATGAAATGGAATAGAATGGAATAGAATCACCCCGAAGGGAATGGAATGGAATGGAATGGAATGCAATGGAAAAAACCCGACTGAAATGGAATGGAATAGAATGAAATGGAATAGAATGGAATAGAATCACCCCGAAGGGAATGGAATGGAATGGAATGGAATGCAATGGAAAAAACCCGACTGAAATGGAATGGCATAGAATGGAATGGAATGGAATGGAATGCAATCAACACAAAAGGAATGGAATGTAATGTAATGGAATGGATTGGAATCAACACGAATGGCATGGAATGGAATGGAATGGAATGGAATCAACCAGAATGGAATGGAATGGAATGCAATTGAATGGAATGGAATCAACCCGAATGGAGTGGAATGGAATGGAATGGAATCAAACCGAATGGAATGGAATGGAATAGAGTGAAATGGAATAGAATGGAATAGAATCACCCCGAAAGGAATGGAATGGAATGGAATGGAATGCAATGGTAAAAACCCTACTGAAATGGAATGGCATGGAATGGAATGGAATGGAATGGAATGCAATCAACACAATAGGAATGGAATGTAATGTACTGGAATGGAATGGAATCAACACGAATGGCATGGAATGGAATGGAATGGAATGGAATGGAATGGAATGGAATCAACCCGATTGGAATGGAATGGAATGGAATGGAATGGAATGGAATGGAATGGAGTTAACCCAAATGGAATGGAATGGAATGGAATGGAGTGGAAGGGAATGGAATGGAATGGAATCAACCCGAATGGAATGGAATGGAATGGAATGGAATGGAATGGAATAGAATCACCCCGAAAGGAATGGAGTGGAATGGAATGGAAAGGAATGTAATGGAATAGAATGATTTGGAATCAACCCGAATGGAATGGAATGGAATGGAATGGAATCAACCCGAATGGAATATAATGGTATGGAATGGAATTGAATGGAATGGAATGGAATGGAGTCAAACTGAAAGGAATGGAACGGAATGGAATGGAATGGAATGGAATGGAATCAATCCGAAAAGAATGGAATGGAATGGAATGGAATGGAATGGAATGGAATGGAATGGAATGGAATCAACACGAATGGAATGGAATGGAATGGAATGGAATCAACCAGAATAGAATGGAATGTAATGAAATGGAATCAACGAGAATGAAATGGAATGGAATGGAATGGAGTGGAATGGAATTGAATGGAATGGAATCAACCCGAATGGAACGGAATTTAATGGAATGGAATCAAAACGAATGGAATGAAATGGAATGGAATGGAATGGAATGGAATGGAATGGAATGGAAAGGAATCAAGCCGAATGGAATGGAATGGAATGGAATGGAATCAACCAGAATAGAATATAATGGAATCAACCCGAGTGGAATTGAATGGAATGGAATGGAAATAACCCGAATGGAATGGAATGTAATGGAATGGAATCAACGAGAATGAAATGGAATGGAATGGAATGGAATGGAATGGAATGGAATTGAATGGAATGGAATCAACCCGAATGGAATGGAATTAACGAATGGAATGGAATCAAAACGAATGGAATGGAATGGAATGGAATTGAATTGAATGGAATGGAAAGGAATCAAGCCGAATGGAATGGAATGGAATCATCCCGAATGGAATGGAATGGAATGAAATGGAATGGAATGGAATGGAATAAACCCGAATGGAATGGAATGGAATGGAATCAACCAGAATGGAATGGAATGGAATGCAATAGAATGGAATGGAATCAACACGAATGGAATGGAATGGAATGGAATGGAATGGAATCAACCCGAATGGAATGGAATGGAATAGAATGAAATGGAATAGAATGGAATAGAATCACCCCGAAAGGAATGGAATGGAATGGAATGGAATGGAATGGAGTCAACCAAAATGGAATGGAATGGCATGGAATGGAATGGAATGGAATGGAATGGAATGGAATGGAATGGAATGAACGCAAATGGAATGGAATGGAATGGAATCAACACAAATGGAATGGAATGCAATGGAATGGAATGGAATGGAATCAAATCGAATGGAATGGAATGGAATGGAGTGGAATGGAAAGGAATGGAATCAACCCGATTGGAATGGAATGGAATGGAATGGAATGCAATGGAATGCAATGGAGTTAACCCAAATGGAATGGAACAGAATGGAATGGAATCAACCCGAATGGAATGGAATGGAATAGAATGGAATTGAATGGAATAGAATCACCCCGAAAGCAATAGAGTGGAATGGAATGGAAAGGAATGGAATGGAATGGAATGACTTGGAATCAACTCGAATGGAATGGAATGGAATGGAATGGAATGGACTCAACCTGAATGGAATAGAATGGAATGGAATGGCATGGAATGGAGTGGAATGGAATGGAATGGAATGGAATCAACACGAATGGAATGGAATAGAATGGAATGGAATGGCATGGAATGTAATGGAATGGCATGGAATGGAATGGAAGGGAATGGAATGGAATCAACCCGAATGGAATGGAATGGAATGGAATGGAACGGAATGCAATGGAATGGAGTCAACCCGAAAGGAATGGAACGGAATGGAAAGGAATGGAATGGAATGGAATGGAATCAATCAGAATGGAATGGAATGGCATGGTATGGATTGGAACGGAATCAACCCGAATGGAATGGATTGGAATGGAATGGATGCAACACGAATGGAATGGAATGGAATGGAATGGAATCAACCCGAATGGAATGGAATGGAATGGAATGGAATGGAATGGAATGGAATGGAATGGAATGGAATGGAGTCAACCCGAAAGGAATGGAACGGAATGAAATGGAATGGAATCAATCCGAATGGAATGGAATGGAATGGAATGGCATGTAATCAACCCGAATAGAATATAATGGAATCAACCCGAGTGGAATTGAATGGAATGGAATGGAAATAACCCGAATGGAATGGAATGGAATGGAATGGAATCAACCCGATTGGAATGGAATGGAATGGAATGGAATGGAATGGAATGGAAAGGAATGCAATGGAGTTAACCCAAATGGAATGGAATGGAATGGAATGGAATGGAGTGGAATGGAATGGAATGGAATGGAAAAGAATCACCCCGAAAGGAATGGAGTGGAATGGAATGGAACGGAATGGAATGGAATAAAATGATTTGGAATCAACCCGAATGGAATGGAAAGGAATGGAATGGAATGGAATGGAGTCAACCTCAAAGGAATGGAATGGAATGGAATGGAATGGAATGGAATGGAATGGAATGGAATGGAATGAAATGGAATAGAATGGAATAGAATCACCACGAAAGGAATGGAATGGAATGGAATGGCATGGAATGGATTGGAACGGAATCAACCCGAATGGAATGGATTGGAATGGAATGGATGTAACACGAATGGAATGGAATGGAATGGAATGGAATGGAATCAACCCGAATGGAATGGAATGGAATGGAATGGAATGGAATGGAATGGAGTAAACCCGAAAGGAATGGAACGGAATGGAATGGAATGGAATGGAATGGAATCAATCCGAATGGAATGGAATGGAATGGAATGGAATGGAATGGAATCAACCCGAATGGAATATAATGGAATCACCCCGAGTGGAATTGAATGCAATGGAATGGAATCAACGAGAAAGGAATCGAATGAAATGGAATGGAGTGGAATTGAATTGAATGGAATGGAATCATCCCGAATGAAATGGAATGGAATGGAATGGAATCAAAACGAATGGAATGGAATGGAATGGAAAGGAATGGAATGAAATCAAGCCGAATGGAATGGAATGGAATGGAATCATCCCGAATGGAATGGAATGGAATCAAATGGAATGGAATGGAATGGAATGGAATGGAATGGAATGGAATCAACCAGAATGGAATGGAATGGAATGCAATTGAATGGAATGGAATCAACCCGAATGGAGTGGAATGGAATGGAATGGAATCAACCCGAATGGAATGGAATGGAATAGAATAAAATGG
The DNA here is from genome assembly GCF_029289425.2 of Pan paniscus. NCBI lineage: Eukaryota > Metazoa > Chordata > Mammalia > Primates > Hominidae > Pan > Pan paniscus. Next base: position 13,172,168 of record NC_085927.1, on the reverse strand, counting down.
AATAGAATGGAATAGAATCACCCCGAAGGGAATGGAATGGAATGGAATGGAATGCAATGGAAAAAACCCGACTGAAATGGAATGGCATAGAATGGAATGGAATGGAATGGAATGCAATCAACACAAAAGGAATGGAATGTAATGTAATGGAATGGATTGGAATCAACACGAATGGCATGGAATGGAATGGAATGGAATGGAATGGAATGGAATCAACCCGATTGGAATGGAATGGAATGGAATGGAAGGGAATGGAATGGAATGGAGTTAACCCAAATGGAATGGAATGGAATGGAATGGAGTGGAAGGGAATGAAATGGAATGGAATCAACCCGAATGGAATGGAATGGAATGCAATGGAATAGAATCATCCCGAAAGGAATGGAGTGGAATGGAATGGAACGGAATGGAATGGAATAGAATGATTTGGAATCAACCCGAATGGAATGGAATGGAATGGAATGGAATCAACCCGAATGGAATATAATGGTATGGAATGGAATTGAATGGAATGGAATGGAATTGAATGGAGTGAACCTGAAAGGAATGGAATGGAATGGAATGGAGTGGAATGGAATGGAATCAATCGGAAAGGAATGGAATGGAATGGAATGGAATGGAATGGAATGGAATGGAATCAACACGAATGGAATGGAATGGAATGGAATGGAATCATCCAGAATAGAATATAATGGAATCAACCCGAGTGGGATTGAATGGAATGGAATGGAAATAACCCGAAAGGAATGGAATGGAATGGAATGGAATCAACGAGAATGAAATGGAATGGAATGGAATGGAGTGGAATGGAATTGAATGCAATGGAATCAACCCGAATGGAATGGAATTTAATGGAATGGAATCAAAACGAATGGAATGGAATGGAATGGAATGGAATGGAATGGAATGGAATGGAAAGGAATCAAGCCGAATGGAATGGAATGGAATGGAATGGAATCAACCCGAATGGAATGGAATGGAATGCAATTGAATGGAATGGAATCAACACGAATGGAATGGAATGGAATGGAATGGAATGGAATGGAATGGAATCAACCCGAATGGAATGGAATGGAATAGAATGAAATGGAATAGAATGGAATAGAATCACCCCGAAAGGAATGGAATGGAATGGAATGGAATGGAATCAACCCGAATGGAATGGAATGGCATGGAATGGAATGGAATGGAATGGAATGAACCCAAATGGAATGGAATGGAATGGAATCAACACGAATGGAATGGAATGCAATGGAATGGAATGGAATGGAATCAAATCGAATGGAATGGAATGGAATGGAATGGAGTGGAGTGGAATGGAAAGGCATGGAATCAACCCGATTGGAATGGAATGGAATGGAATGGAATGGAATGGATTGGAATGGAGTTAACCCAAATGGAATGGAACGGAATGGAATGGAACGGAATGGAATGGAATCAACCCGAATGGAATGGAATGGAATGGAATGGAATAGAATCACCTTGAAAGGAATAGAGTGGAATGGAAAGCAAAGGAATGGAATTGAATGGAATGACTTGAAATCAATTCGAATGGGATGCAATGGAATGGAATGGAATGGATTCAACCTGAATGGAATAGAATGGAATGGAATGGCATGGAATGGAGTGGAATGGATTGGAATGGAATGGAATCAACACGAATGGAATGGAATTGAATGGAATAGAATGGAATGGAATGGCATGGAATGGAATGGAATGGCATGGAATGGAATGGAAGGGAATGGAATGGAATCAACCCGAATGGAATGGAATGGAATGGAACGGAATGCAATGGAATGGAGTCAACCCGAAAGGAATGGAACGGAATGGAAAGGAATGGAATGGAATGGAATGGAATCAATCCGAAAGGAATGGAATGGCATGGAATGGAGTGGAATGGAAAGGAATGGAATCAACGCGATTGGAATGGAATGGAATGGAATGGAATGGAATGGAATGGAATGGAATGGAGTTAACCCAAATGGAATGGAACGGAATGGAATGGAACGGAATGGAATGGAATCAACCCGAATGGAATGGAATGGAATGGAATGGAATGGAATGGAATGGAATAGAATCACCTCGAAAGGAATAGAGTGGAATGGAATGGAACGGAATGAAATGGAATGGAATGACTTGCAATCAACTCGAATGGAATGGAATGGAATGGAATGGAATGGATTCAACCTGACTGGAATAGAATGGAGTTGAATGGCATGGAATGGAGTGGAATGGAATGGAATGGAATCAACCCGAATGGAATGGAATGGAATGGAACGGAATGGAATGGAATGGAATCAACCCGAATGGAATGGAATGGAATGCAATAGAATGGAGTGGAATGGCATGGAATGGAATGGAATGGAATGGAATGGAATCAACCCGAAAGGAATGGAATGGAATGGAACGGAATGCAATGGAATGCAATCAACCCAAAAGGAATGGAACGGAATGGAAAGGAATGGAATGGAATGGAACGGAATCAATCCGAATGGAATGGAATTGCATGGAATGGATTGGAACGGAATCAACCCGAATGGAATGGATTGGAATGGAATGGATGTAACACGAATGGAATGGAATGGAATTGAATCAACCCGAATGGAATGGAATGGAATGGAATGGAATGGAATGGAATGGAGTCAACCCGATAGGAATGGAACGGAATGGAATGGAATGGAATGGAATCAATCCGAATGGAATGGAATGGAATGGAATGGAATGGAATGGAATCAACCCGAATGGAATATAATGGAATCAACCCGAGTGGAATTGAATGGAATGGAATGGAATCAACGAGAAAGGAATCGAATGAAATGGAATGGAGTGGAATAGAATTGAATGGAATGGAATCAACCCGAATGAAATGGAATGGAATGGAATGGAATCAAAACGAATGGAATGGAATGGAATGGAAAGGAATGGAATGGAATCAAGCCGAATGTAATGGAATGGAATGGAATCATCCCGAATGGAATCGAATGGAATCAAATGGAATGAAATGGAATGGAATGGAACAGAATCAACCAGAATGGAATGGAATGGAATGCAATTGAATGGAATGGAATCAACCCGAATGGAGTGGAATGGAATGGAATGGAATCAAACCGAATGGAATGGAATGGAATAGAGTGAAATGGAATAGAATGGAATAGAATCACCCTGAAAGGAATGGAATGGAATGGAATGGAATGCAATGGTAAAAACCCGACTGAAATGGAATGGCATGGAATGGAATGGAATGGAATGGAATGCAATCAACACAATAGGAATGGAATGTAATGTACTGGAATGGAATGGAATCAACACGAATGGCATGGAATGGAATGGAATGGAATGGAATGGAATGGAATGGAATGGAATCAACCCGATTGGAATGGAATGGAATGGAATGGAATGGAATGGAATGGAATGGAATGGAATGGAGTTAACCCAAATGGAATGGAATGGAATGGAATGGAGTGGAAGGGAATGGAATGGAATGGAATCAACCCGAATGGAATGGAATGGAATGGAATGGAATGGAATGGAATGGAATGGAATAGAATCACCCCGAAAGGAATGGAGTGGAATGGAATGGAAAGGAATGTAATGGAATAGAATGATTTGGAATCAACCCGAATGGAATGGAATGGAATGGAATGGAATCAACCCGAATGGAATATAATGGTATGGAATGGAATTGAATGGAATGGAATGGAATGGAGTCAACCTGAAAGGAATGGAACGGAATGGAATGGAATGGAATGGAATGGAATCAATCCGAAAAGAATGGAATGGAATGGAATGGAATGGAATGGAATGGAATGGAATGGAATGGAATCAACACGAATGGAATGGAATGGAATGGAATGGAATGGAATCAACCAGAATAGAATGGAATGTAATGAAATGGAATCAACGAGAATGAAATGGAATGGAATGGAATGGAGTGGAATGGAATTGAATGGAATGGAATCAACCCGAATGGAATGGAATTTAATGGAATGGAATCAAAACGAATGGAATGGAATGGAATGGAATGGAATGGAATGGAATGGAATGGAAAGGAATCAAGCCGAATGGAATGGAATGGAATGGAATGGAATCAACCAGAATAGAATATAATGGAATCAACCCGAGTGGAATTGAATGGAATGGAATGGAAATAACCCGAATGGAATGGAATGTAATGGAATGGAATCAACGAGAATGAAATGGAATGGAATGGAATGGAATGGAATGGAATTGAATGGAATGGAATCAACCCGAATGGAATGGAATTAACGAATGGAATGGAATCAAAACAAATGGAATGGAATGGAATGGAATTGAATTGAATGGAATGGAAAGGAATCAAGCCGAATGGAATGGAATGCAATGGAATCATCCCGAATGGAATGGAATGGAATGAAATGGAATGGAATGGAATGGAATAAACCCGAATGGAATGGAATGGAATGGAATCAACCCGAATGGAATGGAATGGAATGCAATAGAATGGAATGGAATCAACACGAATGGAATGGAATGGAATGGAATGGAATGGAATGGAATGGAATGGAATGCAATGGAGTTAACCCAAATGGAATGGAATGGAATGGAATGGAATGGAATGGAGTGGAATGGAATGGAATGGAATGGAAAAGAATCACCCCGAAAGGAATGGAGTGGAATGGAATGGAACGGAATGGAATGGAATAAAATGATTTGGAATCAACCCGAATGGAATGGAATGGAATGGAATGGAATGGAATGGAGTCAATCTCAAAGGAATGGAATGGAATGGAATGGAATGGAATGGAATGGAATGGAATGGAATGAAATTGAATAGAATGGAATAGAATCACCACGAATAGAATGGAATGGAATGGAATGGAATGGAATGGAATGGAATGGAATGGATTGGAACGGAATCAACCCGAATGGAATGGATTGGAATGGAATGGATGTAAGACGAATGGAATGGAATGGAATGGAATGGAATGGAATCAACCCGAATGGAATGGAATGGAATGGAATGGAATGGAATGGAATGGAGTCAACCCGAAAGGAATGGAACGGAATGGAATGGAATGGAATGGAATGGAATCAATCCGAATGGAATGGAATGGAATGGAATGGAATGGAATGGAATCAACCCGAATGGAATATAATGGAATCACCCCGAGTGGAATTGAATGGAATGGAATGGAATCAACGAGAAAGGAATCGAATGAAATGGAATGGAGTGGAATGGAATTGAATGGAAAAGAATCAACCCGAATGAAATGGAATGGAATGGAATGGAATCAAAACGAATGGAATGGAATGGAATGGAAAGGAATGGAATGGAATCAAGCCGAATGGAATGGAATGGAATGGAATCATCCCGAATGGAATGGAATGGAATCAAATGGAATGGAATGGAATGGAATGGAATGGAATGGAATGGAATGGAATCAACCAGAATGGAATGGAATGGAATGCAATTGAATGGAATGGAATCAACCCGAATGGAGTGGAATGGAATGGAATGGAATCAACCAGAATGGAATGGAATGGAATGCAATTGAATGGAATGGAATCAACCCGAATGGAGTGGAATGGAATGCAATTGAATGGAATGGAATCAACCCGAATGGAGTGGAATGGAATGGAATGGAATCAACCAGAATGGAATGGAATGGAATGGAATGGAATGGAATGGAATCAACCAGAATGGAATGGAATGGAATGCAATTGAATGGAATGGAATCAACCCGAATGGAGTGGAATGGAATGGAATGGAATCAACCCGAATGGAATGGAATGGAATGGAATGAAATGGAATAGAATGGAATAGAATCACCCCGAAAGGAATGGAATGGAATGGAATGGAATGCAATGGAAAAAACCCGACTGAAATGGAATGGCATAGAATGGAATGGAATGGAATGGAATGCAATCAACACAAAAGGAATGGAATGTAATGTAATGGAATGGATTGGAATCAACACGAATGGCATGGAATGGAATGGAATGGAATGGAATGGAATGGAATGGAATGGAATCAACCCGATTGGAATGGAATGGAATGGAATGGAAGGGAATGGAATGGAATGGAGTTAACCCAAATGGAATGGAATGGAATGGAATGGAGTGGAAGGGAATGAAATGGAATGGAATCAACCCGAATGGAATGGAATGGAATGGAATGGAATAGAATCACCCCGAAAGGAATGGAGTGGAATGGAATGGAACGGAATGGAATGGAATAGAACGATTTGGAATCAACCCGAATGGAATGGAATGGAATGGAATGGAATCAACCCGAACGGAATATAATGGTATGGAATGGAATTGAATGGAATGGAATGGAATGGAGTGAACCTGAAAGGAATGGAATGGAATGGAATGGAGTGGAATGGAATGGAATCAATCGGAAAGGAATGGAATGGAATGGAATGGAATGGAATGAAATGGAATGGAATCAACACGAATGGAATGGAATGGAATGGAATGGAATCAACCAGAATAGAATATAATGGAATCAACCCGAGTGGGATTGAATGGAATGGAATGGAAATAACCCGAATGGAATGGAATGGAATGGAATGGAATCAACGAGAATGAAATGGAATGGAATGGAATGGAGTGGAATGGAATTGAATGCAATGGAATCAACGCGAATGGAATGGAATTTAATGGAATGGAATCAAAACGAATGGAATGGAATGGAATGGAATGGAATGGAATGGAATGGAATGGAATGGAATGGAAAGGAATCAAGCCGAATGGAATGGAATGGAATGGAATGGAATCAACCCGAATGGAATTGAATGGAATGCAATTGAATGGAATGGAATCAACACGAATGGAATGGAATGGAATGGAATGGAATGGAATGGAATGGAATCAACCCGAATGGAATGGAATGGAATAGAATGAAATGGAAATAAATGGAATAGAATCACCCCGAAAGGAAAGGAATGGAATGGAATGGAATGGAATCAACCCGAATGGAATGGAATGGCATGGAATGGAATGGAATGGAATGGAATGAACCCAAATGGAATGGAATGGAATGGAATCAACACGAATGGAATGGAATGCAATGGAATGGAATGGAATGGAATCAAATCGAATGGAATGGAATGGAATGGAATGGCGTGGAATGGAATGGAAAGGAATGGAATCAACCCGATTGGAATGGAATGGAATGGAATGGAATGGATTGGAATGGAGTTAACCCAAATGGAATGGAACGGAATGGAATGGAACGGAATGGAATGGAATCAACCCGAATGGAATGGAATGGAATGGAATGGAATGGAATAGAATCACCTTGAAAGGAATAGAGTGGAATGGAAAGCAAAGGAATGGAATTGAATGGAATGACTTGAAATCAACTCGAATGGGATGCAATGGAATGGAATGGAATGGATTCAACCTGAATGGAATAGAATGGAATGGAATGGCATGGAATGGAGTGGAATGGAATGGAATGGAATCAACACGAATGGAATGGAATTGAATGGAATAGAATGGAATGGAATGGCATGGAATGGAATGGAATGGCATGGAATGGAATGGAAGGGAATGGAATGGAATCAACCCGAATGGAATGGAATGGAATGGAACGGAATGCAATGGAATGGAGTCAACCCGAAAGGAATGGAACGGAATGGAAAGGAATGGAATGGAATGGAATGGAATCTATCCGAATGGAATGGAATGGCATGGAATGGAGTGGAATGGAAAGGAATGGAATCAACGCGATTGGAATGGAATGGAATGGAATGGAATGGCATGGCATGGAATGGAGTTAACCCAAATGCAATGGAACGGAATGGAATGGAACGGAATGGAATGGAATCAACCCGAATGGAATGGAATGGAATGGAATGGAATGGAATGGAATGGAATAGAATCACCTCGAAAGGAATAGAGTGGAATGGAATGGAACGGAATGAAATGGAATGGAATGACTTGCAATCAACTCGAATGGAATGGAATGGAATGGAATGGAATGGATTCAACCTGAATGGAATAGAATGGAATGGAATGGCATGGAATGGAGTGGAATGGAATGGAATGGAATCAACCCGAATGGAATGGAATGGAATGGAACGGAATGGAATGGAATGGAATCAACCCGAATGGAATGGAATGGAATGCAATAGAATGGAGTGGAATGGCATGGAATGGAATGGAATGGAATGGAATGGAATCAACCCGAATGGAATGGAATTGAATGGAACGTAATGCAATGGAATGGAATCAACCCAAAAGGAATGGAACGGAATGGAAAGGAATGGAATGGAATGGAATGGAATCAATCCGAATGGAATGGAATGGCATGGAATGGATTGGAACGGAATCAACCCGAATGGAATGGATTGGAATGGAATGGATGTAACACGAATGGAATGCAATGGAATGGAATGGAATGGAATCAACCCGAATGGAATGGAATGGAATGGAATGGAATGGAATGGAATGGAATGGAATGGAGTCAACCCTATAGGAATGGAACGGAATGGAATGGAATGGAATGGAATGGAATGGAATGGAATGGAATCAATCCGAATGGAATGGAATGGAATGGAATGGAATGGAATGGAATGGAATCAACCCGAATGGAATATAATGGAATCAACCCGAGTGGAATTGATTGGAATGGAATGGAATCAACGAGAAAGGAATCGAATGAAATGGAATGGAGTGGAATGGAATTGAATGGAATGGAATCAACCCGAATGAAATGGAATGGAATGGAATGGAATCAAAACGCATGGAATGGAATGGAATGGAATGGAATGGAATGGAATGGAATGGAAAGGAATGCAATGGAGTTAACCCAAATGGAATGGAATGGAATGGAATGGAATGGAGTGGAATGGAATGGAATGGAATGGAAAAGAATCACCCCGAAAGGAATGGAGTGGAATGGAATGGAACGGAATGGAATGGAATAAAATGATTTGGAATCAACCCGAATGGAATGGAATGGAATGGAATGGAATGGAATGGAGTCAACCTCAAAGGAATGGAATGGAATGGAATGGAATGGAATGGAATGGAATGGAATGGAATGAAATGGAATAGAATGGAATAGAATCACCACGAAAGGAATGAAATGGAATGGAATGGCATGGAATGGATTGGAACGGAATCAACCCGAATGGAATGGATTGGAATGGAATGGATGTAACACGAATGGAATGGAATGGAATGGAATGGAATGGAATCAACCCGAATGGAATGGAATGGAATGGAATGGAATGGAATGGAATGGAATGGAGTCAACCCGAAAGGAATGGAACGGAATGGAATGGAATGGAATGGAATGGAATCAATCCGAATGGAATGGAATGGAATGGAATGGAATGGAATGGAATGGAATCAACCCGAATGGAATATAATGGAATCACCCCGAGTGGAATTGAATGCAATGGAATGGAATCAACGAGAAAGGAATCGAATGAAATGGAATGGAGTGGAATGGAATTGAATGGAATGGAATCATCCCGAATGAAATGGAATGGAATGGAATGGAATCAAAACGAATGGAATGGAATGGAATGGAAAGGAATGGAATGAAATCAAGCCGAATGGAATGGAATGGAATGGAATCATCCCGAATGGAATGGAATGGAATCAAATGGAATGGAATGGAATGGAATGGAATGGAATGGAATGGAATCAACCAGAATGGAATGGAATGGAATGCAATTGAATGGAATGGAATCAACCCGAATGGAGTGGAATGGAATGGAATGGAATCAACCCGAATGGAATGGAATGGAATAGAATGAAATGGAATAGAATGGAATAGAATCACCCCGAAAGGAATGGAATGGAATGGAATGCAATGGAAAAAACCCGACTGAAATGGAATGGCATAGAATGGAATGGAATGGAATGGAATGCAATCAACACAAAAGGAATGGAATGTAATGTAATGGAATGGATTGGAATCAACACGAATGGCATGGAATGGAATGGAATGGAATGGAATGGAATGGAATGGAATGGAATCAACCCGATTGGAATGGAATGGAATGGAATGGAAGGGAATGGAATGGAATGGAGTTAACCCAAATGGAATGGAATGGAATGGAATGGAGTGGAAGGGAATGAAATGGAATGGAATCAACCCGAATGGAATGGAATGGAATGGAATGGAATAGAATCACCCCGAAAGGAATGGAGTGGAATGGAATGGAACGGAATGGAATGGAATAGAATGATTTGGAATCAACCCGAATGGAATGGAATGGAATGGAATGGAATCAACCCGAATGGAATATAATGGTATGGAATGGAATTGAATGGAATGGAATGGAATGGAGTGAACCTGAAAGGAATGGAATGGAATGGAATGGAGTGGAATGGAATGGAATCAATCGGAAAGGAATGGAATGGAATGGAATGGAATGGAATGGAATGGAATGGAATCAACCCGAATGGAATGGAATGGAATGGAATGGAATGGAATGGAGTCAACCCGAAAGGGATGGAACGGAATGGAATGGAATGGAATGGAATGGAATCAATACGAATGGAATGGAATGGAATGGAATGGAATGGAATCAACCCGAATGGAATATAATGGAATCACCCCGAGTGGAATTGAATGGAATGGAATGGAATCAACGAGAAAGGAATCGAATGAAATGGAATGGAGTGGAATGGAATTGAATGGAAAGGAATCAACCCGAATGAAATGGAATGGAATGGAATGGAATCAAAACGAATGGAATGGAATGGAATGGAAAGGAATGGAATGGAATCAAGCCGAATGGAATGGAATGGAATGGAATCATCCCGAATGGAATGGAATGGAATCAAATGGAATGGAATGGAATGGAATGGAATGGAATGGAATGGAATCAACCAGAATGGAATGGAATGGAATGCAATTGAATGGAATGGAATCAACCCGAATGGAGTGGAATGGAATGGAATGGAATCAACCCGAATGGAATGGAATGGAATAGAATGAAATGGAATAGAATGGAATAGAATCACCCCGAAAGGAATGGAATGGAATGGAATGGAATGCAATGGAAAAAACCCGACTGAAATGGAATGGAATAGAATGGAATGGAATGGAATGGAATGCAATCAACACAAAAGGAATGGAATGTAATGTAATGGAATTGAGTGGAATCAACACGAATGGCATGGAATGGAATGGAATGGAATGGAATGGAATGGAATGGAATGGAATCAACCCGATTGGAATGGAATGGAATGGAATGGAAGGGAATGGAATGGAATGGAGTTAACCCAAATGGAATGGAATGGAATGGAATGGAGTGGAAGGGAATGAAATGGAATGGAATCAACCCGAATGGAATGGAATGGAATGGAATGGAATAGAATCACCCCGAAAGGAATGGAGTGGAATGGAATGGAACGGAATGGAATGGAATAGAACGATTTGGAATCAACCCGAATGGAATGGAATGGAATGGAATGGAATCAACCCGAACGGAATATTATGGTATGGAATGGAATTGAATGGAATGGAATGGAATGGAGTGAACCTGAAAGGAATGGAATGGAATGGAATGGAGTGGAATGGAATGGAATCAATCGGAAAGGAATGGAATGGAATGGAATGGAATGGAATGGAATGGAATGGAATCAACACGAATGGAATGGAATGGAATGGAATGGAATCAACCAGAATAGAATATAATGGAATCAACCCGAGTGGGATTGAATGGAATGGAATGGAAATAACCCGAATGGAATGGAATGGAATGGAATGGAATCAACGAGAATGAAATGGAATGGAATGGAATGGAGTGGAATGGAATTGAATGCAATGGAATCAACCCGAATGGAATGGAATTTAATGGAATGGAATCAAAACGAATGGAATGGAATGGAATGGAATGGAATGGAATGGAATGGAATGGAAAGGAATCAAGCCGAATGGAATGGAATGGAATGGAATGGAATCAACCCGAATGGAATTGAATGGAATGCAATTGAATGGAATGGAATCAACACGAATGGAATGGAATGGAATGGAATGGAATGGAATGGAATGGAATGGAATGGAATGGAATCAACCCGAATGGAATGGAATGGAATAGAATGAAATGGAAATAAATGGAATAGAATCACCCCGAAAGGAATGGAATGGAATGGAATGGAATGGAATCAACCCGAATGGAATGGAATGGCATGGAATGGAATGGAATGGAATGGAATGAACCCAAATGGAATGGAATGGAATGGAATCAACACGAATGGAATGGAATGCAATGGAATGGAATGGAATGGAATCAAATCGAATGGAATGGAATGGAATGGAATGGAGTGGAGTGGAATGGAAAGGAATGGAATCAACCCGATTGGAATGGAATGGAATGGAATGGAATGGATTGGAATGGAGTTAACCCAAATGGAATGGAACGGAATGGAATGGAACGGAATGGAATGGAATCAACCCGAATGGAATGGAATGGAATGGAATGGAATGGAATAGAATCACCTTGAAAGGAATAGAGTGGAATGGAAAGCAAAGGAATGGAATTGAATGGAATGACTTGAAATCAACTCGAATGGGATGCAATGGAATGGAATGGAATGGATTCAACGTGAATGGAATAGAATGGAATGGAATGGCATGGAATGGAGTGGAATGGAATGGAATGGAATGGAATCAACACGAATGGAATGGAATTGAATGGAATAGAATGGAATGGAATGGCATGGAATGGAATGGAATGGCATGGAATGGAATGGAAGGGAATGGAATGGAATCAACCCGAATGGAATGGAATGGAATGGAACGGAATGCAATGGAATGGAGTCAACCCGAAAGGAATGGAACGGAATGGAAAGGAATGGAATGGAATGGAATGGAATCAATCCGAATGGAATGGAATGGCATGGAATGGAGTGGAATGGAAAGGAATGGAATCAACCCGATTGGAATGGAATGGAATGGAATGGAATGGAATGGCATGGAATGGAGTTAACCAAAATGCAATGGAACGGAATGGAATGGAACGGAATGGAATGGAATCAACCCGAATGGAATGGAATGGAATGGAACGGAATGGAATGGAATGGAATCAACCCGAATGGAATGGAATGGAATGCAATAGAATGGAGTGGAATGGCATGGAATGGAATGGAATGGAATCAACCCGAATGGAATGGAATGGAATGGAACGTAATGCAATGGAATGGAATCAACCCAAAAGGAATGGAACGGAATGGAAAGGAATGGAATGGAATGGAATGGAATCAATCCGAATGGAATGGAATGGCATGGAATGGATTGGAACGGAATCAACCCGAATGGAATGGATTTGAATGGAATGGATGTAACACGAATGGAATGCAATGGAATGGAATGGAATGGAATCAACCCGAATGGAATGGAATGGAATGGAATGGAATGGAATGGAATGGAATGGAATGGAATGGAGTCAACCCGATAGGAATGGAACGGAATGGAATGGAATGGAATGGAATGGAATGGAATCAATCCGAATGGAATGGAATGGAATGGAATGGAATGGAATGGAATCAACCCGAATGGAATATAATGGAATCAACCCGAGTGGAATTGAATGGAATGGAATGGAATCAACGAGAAAGGAATCGAATGAAATGGAATGGAGTGGAATGGAATTGAATGGAATGGAATCAACCCGAATGAAATGGAATGGAATGGAATGGAATCAAAACGAATGGAATGGAATGGAATGGAAAGGAATGTAATGGAATCAAGCCGAATGGAATGGAATGGAATGGAATCATCCCGAATGGAATCGAATGGAATCAAATGGAATGGAATGGAATGGAATGGAACAGAATCAACCAGAATGGAATGGAATGGAATGCAATTGAATGGAATGGAAACAACCCGAATGGAGTGGAATGGAATGGAAAGGAATCAAACCTAATGGAATGGAATGGAATAGAGTGAAATGGAATAGAATGGAATAGAATCACCCCGAAAGGAATGGAATGGAATGGAATGGAATGCAATGGTAAAAACCCGACTGAAATGGAATGGCATGGAATGGAATGGAATGGAATGGAATGCAATCAACACAATAGGAATGGAATGTAATGTACTGGAATGGAATGGAATCAACACGAATGGCATGGAATGGAATGGAATGGAATGGAATGGAATGGAATGGAATGGAATCAACCCGATTGGAATGGAATGGAATGGAATGGAATGGAATGGAATGGAATGGAATGGAATGGAATGGAATGGAATGGAATGGAATGGAATGGAGTTAACCCAAATGGAATGGAATGGAATGGAATGGAGTGGAAGGGAATGGAATGGAATGGAATCAACCCGAATGGAATGGAATGGAATGGAATGGAATGGAATGGAATGGAATGGAATAGAATCACCCCGAAAGGAATGGAGTGGAATGGAATGGAAAGGAATGTAATGGAATGGAATGGAGTCAACCTGAAAGGAATGGAATGGAATGGAATGGAATGGAATGGAATGGAATCAATCCGAAAGGAATGGAATGGAATGGAATGGAATGGAATGGAATGGAATGGAATGGAATGGAATGGAATCAACACGAATGGAATGGAATGGAATGGAATGGAATCAACCAGAATAGAATGGAATGTAATGAAATGGAATCAACGTGAATGAAATGGAATGGAATGGAATGGAGTGGAATGGAATTGAATGGAATGGAATCAACCCGAATTGAATGGAATTTAATGGAATGGAATCAAAACGAATGGAATGGAATGGAATGGAATGGAATGGAATGGAATGGAATGGAATAGAAAGGAATCAAGCCGAATGGAATGGAATGGAATGGAATCATCCCCAATGGAATGGAATGGAATGAAATGGAATGGAATGGAATGGAATAAACCCGAATGGAATGGAATGGAATGGAATCAACCCGAATGGAATGGAATGGAATGGAATGGAATGGAATCAACCCGAATGGAATGGAATGGAATAGAATGAAATGGAATAGAATGGAATAGAATCACCCCGAAAGGAATGGAATGGAATGGAATGGAATGAAATGGAGTCAACCCGAATGGAATGGAATGGCATGGAATGGAATGGAATGGAATGGAATGAAACCAAATGGAATGGAATGGAATGGAATCAACACGAATGGAATGGAATGCAGTGGAATGGAATGGAATGGAATCAAATCGAATGGAATGGAATGGAATGGAATGGAGTGGAATGGTAAGGAGTGGAATCAACCCGATTGGAATGGAATGGAATGGAATGGAATGGAATGGAATGGAATGGAATGGAATGGATTGGAATAGAGTTAACCCAAATGGAATTTAACGGAATGGAATGGAACGGAATGGAATGGAATCAACCCGAATGGAATGGAATGGAATGGAATGGAATAGAATCACCCCGAAAGGAATAGAGTGGAATGGAATGGAAAGGAATGGAATGGAATGGAATGACTTGGAATCAACTCGAATGGAATGGAATGGAATGGAATGGAATGGATTCAACCTGAATGGAATAGAATGGAATGGAATGGCATGGAATGGAGTGGAATGGAATGGAATGGAATGGAATCAACACGAATGGAATGGAATGGAATGGAATAGAATGGAATGGAATGGCATGGAATGGAATGGAATGGCATGGAATGGAATGGAAGGGAATGGAATGGAATCAACCCGAATGGAATGGAATGGAATGGAACGGAATGCAATGCAATGGAGTCCACCCGAAAGGAATGGAACGGAATGGAAAGGAATGGAATGGAATGGAATGGAATCAATCCGAATGGAATGGAATGGCATGGAATGGAGTGGAATGGAAAGGAATGGAATCAACACGATTGGAATGGAACGGAATGGAATGGAACGGAATGGAATGGAATCAACCGAATGGAATGGAATGGAATGGAATGGAATGGAATGGAATGGAATAGAATCACCTGGAAAGGAATAGAGTGGAATGGAATGGAACGGAATGGAATGGAATGGAATGACTTGGAATCAACTCGAATGGAATTGAATGGAATGGAATGGAATGGATTCAACCTGAATGGAATAGAATGGAATGGAATGGCATGGAATGGAGTGGAATGGAATGGAATGGAATCAAGCCGAATGGAATGGAATGGAATGGAACGGAATGGAATGGAATGGAATCAACCCGAA
Organism: Pan paniscus; assembly: GCF_029289425.2. NCBI lineage: Eukaryota > Metazoa > Chordata > Mammalia > Primates > Hominidae > Pan > Pan paniscus. The sequence goes on along the minus strand of NC_085927.1, from coordinate 13,156,049 downwards.
TGGAATGGAATGGAATGCAATAGAATGGAATGGAATGGCATGGAATGGAATGGAATGGAATGGAATGGAATGGAATGGAATCAACCGGAATGGAATGGAATGGAATGGAACGGAATGCAATGGAATGGAGTCAACCCGAAAGGAATGGAACGGAATGGAAAGGAATGGAATGGAATGGAATGGAATCAATCCGAATGGAATGGAATGGCATGGAATGGATTGGAACGGAATCAACCCGAATGGAATGGATTGTAATGGAATGGATGTAACAAGAATGGAATGGAATGGAATGGAATGGAATGGAATCAACCCGAAAGGAATGGAACGGAATGGAATGGAATGGAATGGAATGGAATGGAATCAATCCGAATGGAATGGATTGGAATGGAATGGAATCAAACCGAATGGAATATAATGGAATCAACCCGAGTGGAATTGAATGGAAGGGAATGGAATCAACGAGAAAGGAATCGAATGAAATGGAATGGAGTGGAATGGAATTGAATGCAATGGAATCAACCCGAATGAAATGGAATGGAATGGAATGGAATCAAAACGAATGGAATGGAATGGAATGGAAAGGAATGGAATGGAATCAAGCCGAATGGAATGGAATGGAATGGAATCATCCCGAATGGAATGGAATGGAATCAAATGGAATGGAATGGAATGGAATGGAATGGAATGGAATCAACCAGAATGGAATGGAATGGAATGCAATTGAATGGAATGGAATCAACCCGAATGGAGTGGAATGGAATGTAATGGAATCAACCGGAATGGAATGGAATGGAATAGAATGAAATGGAATAGAATGGAATAGAATCACCCCGAAAGGAATGGAATGGAATGAAATGGAATGCAATGGAAAAAACCCGACTGAAATGGAATGGCATGGAATGGAATGGAATGGAATGGAATGCAATCAACACAAAAGGAATGGAATGTAATGTAATGGAATGGAATGGAATCAACACGAATGGCATGGAATGGAATGGAATGGAATGGAATGGAATCAACACGATTGGAATGGAATGGAATGGAGTTAACCCAAATGGAATGGAATGGAATGGAATGGAGTGGAAGGGAATGGAACGGAATGGAATCAACCCGAATGGAATGGAATGGAATGGAATGGAATGGAATGGAAAAGAATCACCCCGAAAGGAATGGAGTGGAATGGAATGGAACGGAATGGAATGGAATAGAATGATTTGGAATAAACCCGAATGGAATGGAATGGAATGGAATGGAATCAACCCGAATGGAATATAATGGTATGGAATGGAATTGAATGGAATGGAATTTAACGGAGTCAACCTGAAAGGAATGGAATGGAATGGAATGGAATGGAATGGAATGGAATGGAATGGAATAAATCCCAAAGGAATGGAATGGAATGGAATGGAATGGATTGGAATGGAATGGAATGGAATGGAATCAACCCGAATGGAATGGAATGGAATGGAACGGAATGCAATGGAATGGAGTCAACCCGAAAGGAATGGAACGGAATGGAAACGAATGGAATGGAATGGAATGGAATCAATCCGAATGGAATGGAATGGCATGGAATGGATTGGAACGGAATCAACCCGAATGGAATGGATTTGAATGGAATGGATGTAACACGAATGGAATGCAATGGAATGGAATGGAATGGAATCAACCCGAATGGAATGGAATGGAATGGAATGGAATGGAATGGAATGGAATGGAATGGAATGGAATGGAGTCAACCCGATAGGAATGGAACGGAATGGAATGGAATGGAATGGAATGGAATGGAATCAATCCGAATGGAATGGAATGGAATGGAATGGAATGGAATGGAATCAACCCGAATGGAATATAATGGAATCAACCCGAGTGGAATTGAATGGAATGGAATGGAATCAACGAGAAAGGAATCGAATGAAATGGAATGGAGTGGAATGGAATTGAATGGAATGGAATCAACCCGAATGAAATGGAATGGAATGGAATGGAATCAAAACGAATGGAATGGAATGGAATGGAAAGGAATGTAATGGAATCAAGCCGAATGGAATGGAATGGAATGGAATCATCCCGAATGGAATCGAATGGAATCAAATGGAATGGAATGGAATGGAATGGAACAGAATCAACCAGAATGGAATGGAATGGAATGCAATTGAATGGAATGGAAACAACCCGAATGGAGTGGAATGGAATGGAAAGGAATCAAACCGAATGGAATGGAATGGAATAGAGTGAAATGGAATAGAATGGAATAGAATCACCCCGAAAGGAATGGAATGGAATGGAATGGAATGCAATGGTAAAAACCCGACTGAAATGGAATGGCATGGAATGGAATGGAATGGAATGGAATGCAATCAACACAATAGGAATGGAATGTAATGTACTGGAATGGAATGGAATCAACACGAATGGCATGGAATGGAATGGAATGGAATGGAATGGAATGGAATGGAATGGAATCAACCCGATTGGAATGGAATGGAATGGAATGGAATGGAATGGAATGGAATGGAATGGAATGGAGTTAACCCAAATGGAATGGAATGGAATGGAATGGAGTGGAAGGGAATGGAATGGAATGGAATCAACCCGAATGGAATGGAATGGATTGGAATGGAATGGAATGGAATGGAATGGAATAGAATCACCCCGAAAGGAATGGAGTGGAATGGAATGGAAAGGAATGTAATGGAATGGAATGGAGTCAACCTGAAAGGAATGGAATGGAATGGAATGGAATGGAATGGAATGGAATCAATCCGAAAGGAATGGAATGGAATGGAATGGAATGGAATGGAATGGAATGGAATGGAATGGAATCAACACGAATGGAATGGAATGGAATGGAATGGAATCAACCAGAATAGAATGGAATGTAATGAAATGGAATCAACGTGAATGAAATGGAATGGAATGGAATGGAGTGGAATGGAATTGAATGGAATGGAATCAACCCGAATTGAATGGAATTTAATGGAATGGAATCAAAACGAATGGAATGGAATGGAATGGAATGGAATGGAATGGAATGGAATGGAATAGAAAGGAATCAAGCCGAATGGAATGGAATGGAATGGAATCATCCCCAATGGAATGGAATGGAATGAAATGGAATGGAATGGAATGGAATAAACCCGAATGGAATGGAATGGAATGGAATCAACCCGAATGGAATGGAATGGAATGGAATGGAATGGAATCAACCCGAATGGAATGGAATGGAATAGAATGAAATGGAATAGAATGGAATAGAATCACCCCGAAAGGAATGGAATGGAATGGAATGGAATGAAATGGAGTCAACCCGAATGGAATGGAATGGCATGGAATGGAATGGAATGGAATGGAATGAAACCAAATGGAATGGAATGGAATGGAATCAACACGAATGGAATGGAATGCAGTGGAATGGAATGGAATGGAATCAAATCGAATGGAATGGAATGGAATGGAATGGAGTGGAATGGTAAGGAGTGGAATCACCCCGATTGGAATGGAATGGAATGGAATGGAATGGAATGGAATGGAATGGAATGGAATGGAATGGATTGGAATAGAGTTAACCCAAATGGAATTTAACGGAATGGAATGGAACGGAATGGAATGGAATCAACCCGAATGGAATGGAATGGAATGGAATGGAATAGAATCACCCCGAAAGGAATAGAGTGGAATGGAATGGAAAGGAATGGAATGGAATGGAATGACTTGGAATCAACTCGAATGGAATGGAATGGAATGGAATGGAATGGAATGGATTCAACCTGAATGGAATAGAATGGAATGGAATGGCATGGAATGGAGTGGAATGGAATGGAATGGAATGGAATCAACACGAATGGAATGGAATGGAATGGAATAGAATGGAATGGAATGGCATGGAATGGAATGGAATGGCATGGAATGGAATGGAAGGGAATGGAATGGAATCAACCCGAATGGAATGGAATGGAATGGAACGGAATGCAATGCAATGGAGTCCACCCGAAAGGAATGGAACGGAATGGAAAGGAATGGAATGGAATGGAATGGAATCAATCCGAATGGAATGGAATGGCATGGAATGGAGTGGAATGGAAAGGAATGGAATCAACACGATTGGAATGGAACGGAATGGAATGGAACGGAATGGAATGGAATCAACCGAATGGAATGGAATGGAATGGAATGGAATGGAATGGAATGGAATAGAATCACCTGGAAAGGAATAGAGTGGAATGGAATGGAACGGAATGGAATGGAATGGAATGACTTGGAATCAACTCGAATGGAATTGAATGGAATGGAATGGAATGGATTCAACCTGAATGGAATAGAATGGAATGGAATGGCATGGAATGGAGTGGAATGGAATGGAATGGAATCAAGCCGAATGGAATGGAATGGAATGGAACGGAATGGAATGGAATGGAATCAACCCGAATGGAATGGAATGGAATGCAATAGAATGGAATGGAATGGCATGGAATGGAATGGAATGGAATGGAATGGAATGGAATGGAATCAACCGGAATGGAATGGAATGGAATGGAACGGAATGCAATGGAATGGAGTCAACCCGAAAGGAATGGAACGGAATGGAAAGGAATGGAATGGAATGGAATGGAATCATTCCGAATGGAATGGAATGGCATGGAATGGATTGGAACGGAATCAACCCGAATGGAATGGATTGTAATGGAATGGATGTAACAAGAATGGAATGGAATGGAATGGAATGGAATGGAATCAACCCGAAAGGAATGGAGTGGAATGGAATGGAACGGAATGGAATGGAATAGAATGATTTGGAATAAACCCGAATGGAATGGAATGGAATGGAATGGAATCAACCCGAATGGAATATAATGGTATGGAATGGAATTGAATGGAATGGAATTTAATGGAGTCAACCTGAAAGGAATGGAATGGAATGGAATGGAATGGAATGGAATGGAATGGAATGGAATGGAATGGAATAAATCCCATAGGAATGGAATGGAATGGGATGGAATGGATTGGAATGGAATGGAATGGAATGGAATCAACCCGAATGGAATGGAATGGAATGGAACGGAATGCAATGGAATGGAGTCAACCCGAAAGGAATGGAACGGAATGGAAAGGAATGGAATGGAATGGAATGGAATCAATCCTAATGGAATGGAATGGCATGGAATGGATTGGAACGGAATCAACCCGAATGGAATGGATTGTAATGGAATGGATGTAACAAGAATGGAATGGAATGGAATGGAATGGAATGGAATCAACCCGAATGGAATGGAATGGAATGGAATGGAGTCAACCCGAAAGGAATGGAACGGAATGGAATGGAATGGAATGGAATGGAATGGAATCAATCCGAATGGAATGGATTGGAATGGAATGGAATCAAACCGAATGGAATATAATGGAATCAACCCGAGTGGAATTGAATGGAAGGGAATGGAATCAACGAGAAAGGAATCGAATGAAATGGAATGGAGTGGAATGGAATTGAATGCAATGGAATCAACCCTAATGAAATGGAATGGAATGGAATGGAATCAAAACGAATGGAATGGAATGGAATGGAAAGGAATGGAATGGAATCAAGCCGAATGGAATGGAATGGAATGGAATCATCCCGAATGGAATGGAATGGAATCAAATGGAATGGAATGGAACGGAATGGAATGGAATGGAATGGAATCAACCAGAATGGAATGGAATGGAATGCAATTGAATGGAATGGAATCAACCCGAATGGAGTGGAATGGAATGGAATGGAATCAACCGGAATGGAATGGAATGGAATAGAATGAAATGGAATAGAATGGAATGGAATCACCCCGAAAGGAATGGAATGGAATGAAATGGAATGCAATGGAAAAAACCCGACTGAAATGGAATGGAATGGAATGGAATGGAATGGAATGCAATCAACACAAAAGGAATGGAATGTAATGTAATGGAATGGAATGGAATCAACACGAATGGCATGGAATGGAATGGAATGGAATGGAATGGAATGGAATCAACACGATTAGAATGGAATGGAATGGAGTTAACCCAAATGGAATGGAATGGAATGGAATGGAGTGGAAGGGAATGGAATGGAATGGAATCAACCCGAATGGAATGGAATGGAATGGAATGGAATGGAATGGAATGGAAAAGAATCACCCCGAAAGGAATGGAGTGGAATGGAATGGAACGGAATGGAATGGAATAGAATGATTTGGAATCAACCCGAATGGAATGGAATGGAATGGAATGGAATCAACCCGAATGGAATATAATGGTATGGAATGGAATTGAATGGAATGGAATGGAATGGAGTCAACCTGAAAGGAATGGAATGGAATGGAATGGAATGGAATGGAATGGAATGGAATGGAATAAATCCCAAAGGACTGGAATGGAATGGAATGGAATGGATTGGAATGGAATGGAATGGAATGGAATCAACACGAATGGAATGGAATGGAATGGAATGGAATCAACCAGAATAGAATATAATGGAATCAACCCGAGTGGAATTGAATGGAATAGAATGGAAAAAACCCGAATGGAATGGAATGTAATGGAATGGAATCAACGAGAATGAAATGGAATGGAATGGAATCGAATGGAATGGAATGGAAAGGAATCAAGCCGAATGGAATGGAATGGAATGGAATCATCCCCAATGGAATGGAATGGAATGAAATGGAATGGAATGGAATGGAATGGAATAAACCCGAATGGAATGGAATGGAATGGAATCAACCCGAATGGAATGGAATGGAATGCAATAGAATGGAAAGGAATCAACACGAATGGAATGGAATGGAATGGAATGGAATGGAATGGAATGGAATGGAATCAACCCGAATGGAATGGAATGGAATAGAATGAAATGGAAGAGAATGGAATAGAATCACCCCGAAAGGATTGGAATGGAATGGAATGGAATGGAATGGAGTCAACCAAAATGGAATGGAATGGCATGGAATGGAATGGAATGGAATGAACCCAAATGGAATGGAATGGAATGGAATCAACACAAATGGAATGGAATGCAATGGAATGGAATGGAATGGAATCAAATCGAATGGAATGGAATGGAATGGAGTAGAATGGAAAGGAATGGAATCAACCCGATTGGAATGGAATGGAATGGAATGGAATGGAGTGGAATGGAATGGAATGGAATGGAGTTAACCCAAATGGAATGGAATGGAATGGAATGGAGTGGAAGGGAATGGAATGGAATGGAATCAACCCGAATGGAATGGAATGGGATGGAATGGAATGGAATGGAATAGAATCACCCCGAAAGGAATGGAGTGGAATGGAATGGAACGGAATGGAATGGAATAGAATGATTTGGAATCAACAAGAATGGAATGGAATGGAATGGAATGGAATGGAATGGAATGGAATGGAATCAACCCGAATGGAACATAATGGTATGGAATGGATTTGAATGGAATGGAATGGAATGGAGTCAACCTGAAAGGAATGGAATGGAATGGAATGGAATGGAATCAATCCGAATGGAATGGAATGGAATGGAATGGAATGGAATGGAATGGAATGGAATGGAATGGAACGGAATGGAATGGAATCAACACGAATGGAATGGAATGGAATGGAATGGAATCAATCCGAAAGGAATGGAATGGAATGGAATGGAATGGAATGGAACGGAATGGAATGGAATCAACCCGAGTGGAATTGAATGGAATGGAATGGAAATAACCCGAATGGAATGTAATGTAATGTAATGGAATCAACGAGAATGAAATGGAATGGAATGGAATGGAGTGGAATGGAATTGAATGGAATGGAATCAACCCGAATGGAATGGAATTAACGAATGGAATGGAATCAAAACGAATGGAATGGAATGGAATGGAATGGAATGGAATGGAATGGAATAGAATGAAATGGAATAGAATGGAATAGAATCACCCCGAAAGGAATGGAATGGAATGGAATGGAATGGAATGGAATGGAATGGAGTCAACCAAAATGGAATGGAATGGCATGGAATGGAATGGAATGGAATGGAATGGAATGGAATGGAATGGAATGAACCCAAATGGAATGGAATGGAATGGAATCAACACAAATGGAATGGAATGCAATGGAATGGAATGGAATGGAATCAAATCGAATGGAATGGAATTGAATGGAATGGAATGGAGTGGAATGGAAAGGAATGGAATCAACCCGATTGGAATGGAATGGAATGGAATGGAATGGAATGGAATGGAATGGAGTTAATCCAAATGGACTGGAATGGAATGGAATGGAACGGAATGGAATGGAATGAACCCGAATGGAATGGAATGGAATGGAATGGAATGGAATGGAATGGAATGGAATAGAGTCACTCCGAAAGCAATAGAGTGGAATGGAATGGAAAGGAATGGAATGGAATGGAATGACTTGGAATCAACTCGAATGGAATGGAATGGAATGGAATGGAATGGATTCAACCTGAATGGAATAGAATGGAATGGCATGGCATGGAATGGAGTGGAATGGAATGGAATGGAATGGAATCAACACGAATGGAATGGAATAGAATGGAATGGAATGACATGGAATGTAATGGAATGGCATGGAATGGAATGGAAGGGAATGGAATGGAATCAACCCGAATGGAATGGAATGGAATGGAACGGAATGCAATGGAATGGAGTCAACCCGAAAGGAATGGAAAGGAATGGAAAGGAATGGAATGGAATGGAATGGAATCAATGCGAATGGAATGGAATGGCATGGAATGGATTGGAACGGAATCAACCCGAATGGAATGGATTGGAATGGAATGGATGCAACACGAATGGAATGGAATGGAATGGAATGGAATGGAATGGAATGGAATCAACCCGAATGGAATGGAATGGAATGGAATGGAATGGAATGGAATGGAGTCAACCCGAAAGGAATGGAACGGAATGAAATGGAATGGAATCAATCCGAATGGAATGGAATGGAATGGAATGGCATGTAATCAACCCGAATGGAATATAATGGAATCAACCCGAGTGGAATTGAATGGAATGGAATGGAAATAATCCGAATGGAATGGAATGGAATGGAATGGAATCAACCCGATTGGAATGGAATGGAATGGAATGGAATGGAATGGAATGGAATGGAATGCAATGGAGTTAACCCAAATGGAATGGCATGGAATGGAATGGAGTGGAATGGAATGGAATGGAATGGAAAAGAATCACCCCGAAAGGAATGGAGTGGAATGGAATGGAACGGAATGGAATGGAATAAAATGATTTGGAATCAACCCGAATGGAATGGAATGGAATGGAATGGAATGGAATGGAATGGAATGGAATGGAGTCAACCTCAAAGGAATGGAATGGAATGGAAAGGAATGGAATGGAATGGAAAGGAATGAAATGGAATAGAATGGAATAGAATCACCACGAAAGGAATGGAATGGAATGGAATGGCATGGAATGGATTGGAACGGAATCAACCCGAATGGAATGGATTGGAATGGAATGGATGTAACACGAATGGAATGGAATGGAATGGAATGGAATGGAATCAACCCAAATGGAATGGAATGGAAAGGAACGGAGTCAACCCGAAAGGAATAGAACGGAATGGAATGGAATCGAATGGAATGGAATCAATCCGAATGGAATGGAATGGAATGGAATGGAATGGAATGGAATCAAACCGAATGGAATATAATGGAATCACCCCGAGTGGAATTGAATGGAATGGAATGGAATGAACGAGAAAGGAATCGAATGAAATGGAATGGAGTGGAATGGAATTGAATGGAATGGAATCAACCCGAATGAAATGGAATGGAATGGAATGGAATCAAAACGAATGGAATGGAATGGAATGGAATCAAGCCGAATGGAATGGAATGGAATGGAATCATCCCGAATGGAATGGAATGGAATCAAATGGAATGGAATGGAATGGAATGGAATGGAATGGAATGGAATCAACCAGAATGGAATGGAATGGAATGCAATTGAATGGAATGGAATCAACCCGAATGGAGTGGAATGGAATGGAATGGAATCAACCCGAATGGAATGGAATGGAATAGAATGAAATGTAATAGAATGGAATAGAATCACCACGAAAGGAATGGAATGGAATGGAATGGAATGGAATGGAATGCAATGGAAAAACCCGACTGAAATGCAATGGCATGGAATGGAATGGAATGGAATGGAATGCAATCAACACAAAAGGAATGGAATGTAATGTAATGGAATGGATTGGAATCAACACGAATGGCATGGAATGGAATGGAATGGAATGGAATGGAATGGAATCAACCCGATAGGAATGGAATGGAATGGAATGGAAGGGAATGGAATGGAATGGAGTTAACCCAAATGGAATGGAATGGAATGGAATGGAGTGGAAGGGAATGGAATGGAATGGAATCAACCCGCATGGAATGGAATGGAATGGAATGGAATAGAATCACCCCGAAAGGAATGGAGTGGAATGGAATGGAACGGAATGGAATGGAATAGAATGATTTGGAATCAACCCGAATGGAATGGAATGGAATGGAATGGAATCAACCCGAATGGAATATAATGGTACGGAATGGAATTGAATGGAATGGAATGGAATGGAGTCAACCTGAAAGGAATGGAATGGAATGGAATGGAATGGAATGGAATGGAATGGAATCAATCCGAAAGGAATGGAATGGAATGGAATGGAATGGAATGGAATGGAATGGAGTCAACCTCAAAGGAATGGAATGGAATGGAATGGAATGGAATGGAATGAAATGGAATAGAATGGAATAGAATCACCACGAAAGGAATGGAATGGAATGGAATGGCATGGAATGGATTGGAACGGAATCAACCCGAATGGAATGGATTGGAATGGAATGGATGTAACACGAATGGAATGGAATGGAATGGAATGGAATGGAATCAACCCGAATGGAACGGAATGGAAAGGAATGGAGTCAACCCGAAAGGAATGGAACGGAATGGAAAGGAATGGAATGGAATGGAATGGAATCAATCCGAATGGAATGGAATGGCATGGAATGGAGTGGAATGGAAAGGAATGGAATCAACCCGATTGGAATGGAATGGAATGGAATGGAATGGAGTTAAACCAAATGGATTGGAACGGAATGGAATGGAACGGAATGGAATGGAATCAACCGGAATGGAATGGAATGGAATGGAATGGAATGGAATGGAATGGAATGGAATAGAATCACCTCGAAAGGAACAGAGTGGAATGGAATGGAACGGAATGGAATGGAATGGAATGACTTGGAATCAGCTCGAATGGACTGGAATGGAATGGATTCAACCTGAATGGAATAGAATGGAATGGAATGGCATGGAATGGAGTGGAATGGAATGGAATGGAATCAACCCGAATGGAATGGAATGGAATGGAATGGAATGGAACGGAATGGAATGGAATGGAATCAACCCGAATGGAATGTAATGGAATGCAATAGAATGGAATGGAATGGCATGGAATGGAATGGAATGGAATGGAATGGAATCAACCCGAATGGAATGGAATGGAATGGAACGGAATGCAATGGAATGGAGTCAACCCGAAAGGAATGGAACGGAATGGAAAGGAATGGATTGGAATGGAATGGAATCAATCCGAATGGAATGGAATGGCATGGAATGGATTGGAACGGAATCAACCCGACTGGAATGGATTGGAATGGAATGGATGTAACACGAATGGAATGGAATGGAATGGAATCAACCCGAATGGAATGGAATGGAATGGAATGGAATGGAATGCAATGGAATGGAATGGAGTCAACCCGAAAGGAATGGAACGGAATGGAATGGAATGGAATGGAATGGAATGGAATCAATCCGAATGGAATGGAATGGAATGGAATGGAATGGAATGAAATCAACCCGAATGGAATATAACGGAATCAACCCGAGTGGAATTGAATGGAATGGAATGGAATCAACGAGAAAGGAATCGAATGAAATGGAATGGAGTGGAATGGAATTGAATGGAATGGAATCAACCCGAATGAAATGGAATGGAATGGAATGGAATCAAAACGGATGGAATGGAAAGGAATGGAAAGGAAAGGAATGGAATCAAGCCGAATGGAATGGAATGGAATGGAATCATCCCGAATGCAATGGAATGGAATCAAATGGAACGGAATAGAATGGAATGGAATGGAATGGAATCAACCAGAATGGAATGGAATGGAATGCAATTGAATGGAATGGAATCAACTCGAATGGAGTGGAATGGAATAGAATGGTAAAAACCCGACTGAAAAGAATGGCATGGAATGGAATGGAATGGAATGGAATGCAATCAACACAATAGGAATGTAATGTAATGTAATGGAATGGAATGGAATCAACACGAATGGCATGGAATGGAATGGAATGGAATGGAATGGAATGGAATCAACCCTATTGGAATGGAATGGAATGGCATGGAATGGAGTGGAATGGAATGGAATGGAATGGAATCAACACGAATGGAATGGAATGGAATGGAATAGAATGGAATGGAATGGCATGGAATGGAATGGAATGGCATGGAATGGAATGGAATGGAATCAAACCGAATGGAATGGAAGGGAATGGAACGGAATGCAATGGAATGGAGTCAACCCGAAAGGAATGGAACGGAATGGAAAGGAATGGAATGGAAAGGAATGGAATCAATCCGAATGGAATGGAATGGCATGGAATGGAGTGGAATGGAAAGGAATGGAATCAACCCGATTGGAATGGAATGGAATGGAATGGAATGGAATGGAATGGAATGGAGTTAACCCAAATGGAATGGAACGGAATGGAATGGAACGGAATGGAATGGAATCAATTGAATGGAATGGAATGGAATGGAATCACCTCGAAAGGAATAGAGTGCAATGGAATGGAACGGAATGAAATGGAATGGAATGACTTGCAATCAACTTGAATGGAATGGAATGGAATGGAATGGAATGGATTCAACCTGAATGGAATAGAATGGAATGGAATGGCCTGGAATGGAGTGGAATGGAATGGAATGGAATCAACCCGAATGGAATGGAATGGAATGGAACGGAATGGAATGGAATGGAATCAACCCGAATGGAATGGAATGGAATGCAATAGAAAGGAATGGAATGGCATGGAATCGAATGGAATGGAATGGAATGGAATCAACCCGAATAGAATGGAATGGAATGGAACGGAATGCAATGGAATGGAATAAACCCGAAAGGAATGGAACGGAATGGAAAGGAATGGAATGGAATGGAATGGAATCAATCCGAATGGCATGGAATGGATTGGAACGGAATCAACCCGAATGGAATGGATTGGAATGGAATGGATGTATCACGAATGGAATGGAATGGAATGGAATGGAATGGAATGGAATCAACCCGAATGGAATGGAATGGAATGGAATGGAATGGAATGGAATGGAATGGAGTCAACCCGATAGGAATGGAACAGAATGGAATGGAATGGACTGGAATCAATCCGAATGGAATATAATGGAATCAACCCGAGTGGAATTGAATGGAATGGAATGGAATCAACGAGAAAGGAATCGAATGAAATGGAATGGAGTGGAATGGAATTGAATGGAATGGAATCAACCCGAATGAAATGGAATGGAATGGAATGGAAGCAAAACGAATGGAATGGAATGGAATGGAAAGGAATGGAATGGAATCAAGCCGAATGGAATGGAATGGAATGGAATCATCCCGAATGGAATCGAATGGAATCAAATGGAATGGAATGGAATGGAATGAAACGGAATCAACCAGAATGGAATAGAATGGAATGCAATTGAATGGAATGGAATCAACCCGAATGGAGTGGAATGGAATGGAATGGAATCAAACCGAATGGAATGGAATGGAATAGAGTGAAATGGAATAGAATGGAATAGAATCACCCCGAAAGGAATGGAATGGAATGGAATGGAATGCAATGGTAAAAACCCGACTGAAATGGAATGTCATGGAATGGAATGGAATGGAATGGAATGCAATCAACACTATACGAATGGAATGTAATGTACTGGAATGGAATGGAATCAACACGAATGGCATGGAATGGAATGGAATGGAATGGAATGGAATCAACCCGATTGGAATGGAATGGAATGGAATGGAATGGAATGGAATGGAATGGAGTTAACCCAAATGGAATGGAATGGAATGGAATGGAGTGGAAGGGAATGGAATGGAATGGAATCAACCCGAAAGGAATGGAATGGAATGGAAGTGAATGGAATGGAATCAACACGAATGGAATGGAATGGAATGGAACGGGATGGAATGGAATGGAAAGGAATCAACACGAATGGAATGGAATGGAATGGAATCAACACGAATGGAATGGAATGGAATGGAATCAACACGAATGGAATGGAATGGAATGGAATGGAAACAACACGAATGGCATGGAATGGAATAGAATGGAATGGAATGGAATGGAATGGAGTCAACCCGATTGGAATGGCATGGAATGGAATGGAATGGAATGGAATGGAATGGAATGGAGTTAACCCAAATGGAATGGAATGGAATGGAAGGGAGTTGAAGGGAATGGAATGGAATGGAATCAACCCGAATGGAATGGAATGGAATGGAAACAACACGAATGGCATTGAATGGAATAGAATGGAATGGAATGGAATGGAATCAACCCGATTGGAATGGAATGGAATGGAATGCAATGGAATGGAATGGAATGGAATGGAGTTAACCCAAATGGAATGGAAGGGAATGGAAGGGAATGGAATGGAATGGAATCAACCCGAATGGAATGGAATGGAATGGAATGGAAAGGAATGGAATGGAATGGAATAGCATCACCCCGAAAGGAATGGAGTGGAATGGAATGGAACGGAATGGAATGGAATAGAATGATTTGGAATCAACCCGAATGGAATGGAATTGAATGGAATGGAATGTATGTAACACGAATGGAATGGAATGGAATCATCCCGAATGGAATGGCATGGAATGGAATGGAATGGAATGGAATGGAATGGAATGGAATGGAGTCAACCTGAAAGTAATGGAATGGAATGGAATGGAATGGAATGGTATCAAATCGAATGAAATGGAATGGAATGGAATGGAATGGAATGGAATGGAATCAACCCGATTGGAATGGAATGGAATGGAATGGAATGGAATGGAATGGAATGGAATGGAATGCAATGGAGTTAACCCAAATGGAATGGAAAGGAATGGAATGGAGTTGAATGGAATGGAATGGAATGGAATGGAATCAACCCGAATGGAATGGAATGGAATGGAATGGAATGGAATGGAATGGAATGGAATGGAATGGAATGAAATCAACCCGAATGGAATGGAATGGAATGGAATCAACACGAATGGAATGGAATGAAATGGAATCAACCCTAATGGAATGGAATTGAATGGAATGGAAGTAACCCGAATGGAATGAATTGGAATGGAATGGAATCAACCCGAATGGAATGGAATGGAATGGAATGGAATGGAATGGAATGGAATGGAATCAACCCGAAAGGAATGGAATGGAATGGAAGTGAATGGAATGGAATCAACACGAATGGAATGGAATGGAATGGAACGGGATGGAATGGAATGGAAAGGAATCAAGCCGAATGGAATGGAATGGAATGGAATGGAATGGAATGGAATGGAATGGACTGGGATGGAATAAACACGAATGGAATGAAATGGGATCAAGTCTTATGTAATGTAATGTAATGGAATGGAATGGAATCAACCCGTATGGAATAGAATGGAATGGAATAGCATGGAATGAAATGGAATGAAATGGAATGGAATGGAATGGAATCAACCCAAATGGAATGGAATGGAATGGAATGGAATGGAATGGAATGGAATGGAATGGAATGGAATGGAATGGAATGCAATGGAATCAACCCGAATGGAATGGAATGGAATGGAATGGAATTGAATGGAGTGGAATGGAATCAACCCGAATGGCATGGATTGGAATGGAATGGAATCCACGCGAATGGAATGGAATGGAATGGAATCAACACGAATGGAATAGAATGGAATGGAATCAACACGAATGGAATGGAATGGAATGGAATGGAATCAACCCGAATGGAATGGAATGGAATGGAATGGAAACAACACGAATGGCATGGAATGGAATAGAATGGAATGGAATGGAATGGAATGGAATCAACCCGATTGGAATGGCATGGAATGGAATGGAATGGAATGGAATGGAATGGAATGGAGTTAACCCAAATGGAATGGAATGGAATGGAAGGGAGTGGAAGGGAATGGAATGGAATGGAATCAACCCGAATGGAATGGAATGGAATGGAATGGAAACAACACGAATGGCATTCAATGGAATAGAATGGAATGGAATGGAATGGAATCAACCCGATTGGAATGGAATGGAATGGAATGCAATGGAATGGAATGGAATGGAATGGAGTTAACCCAAATGGAATGGAAGGGAGTGGAAGGGAATGGAATGGAATGGAATCAACCCGAATGGAATGGAATGGAATGGCATGGAAAGGAATGGAATGGAATGGAATAGCATCACCCCGAAAGGAATGGAGTGGAATGGAATGGAACGGAATGGAATGGAATAGAATGATTTGGAATCAACCCGAATGGAATGGAATTGAATGGAATGGAATGTATGTAACACGAATGGAATGGAATGGAATCATCCCGAATGGAATGGCATGGAATGGAATGGAATGGAATGGAATGGAATGGAATGGAGTCAACCTGAAAGGAATGGAATGGAATGGAATGGAATGGAATGGAATGGAATGGAATGGTATCAAATCGAATGAAATGGAATGGAATGGAATGGAATGGAATCAACCCGATTGGAATGGAATGGAATGGAATGGAATGGAATGGAATGGAATGGAATGGAATGCAATGGAGTTAACCCAAATGGAATGGAAAGGAATGGAATGGAGTTGAATGGAATGGAATGGAATGGAATGGAATCAACCCGAATGGAATGGAATGGAATGGAATGGAATGGAATAGAATCACCCACAAAGGAATGCAGAGGAATGGAATGTAATGGAATGGAATGGAATAGAATGATACGGAATCAACCCGAATGGAATGGAATGGAATGGAATGGAATGGATGTAACACGAATGGAATGGAATGAAATGGAATGGAATGGAATCATCCCGAATGGAATGGAATGGAATGGAATGGAATGGAAAGGAGTCAACCTGAAAGGAATGGAATGGAATGGAATGGAATGGAATGGAATGGAATCAATCCGAATATAATGGAATGGAATGGAAAGGAATGGAATGGAATCAACCCGAATGGAATGGAATGGAATGGCATGGAATCAACCAGAATAGAATATAATGGAAACAACCCGAGTGGAATTGAATGGAATGGAATGGAAATAACCCGAAT
Source organism: Pan paniscus (assembly GCF_029289425.2). NCBI lineage: Eukaryota > Metazoa > Chordata > Mammalia > Primates > Hominidae > Pan > Pan paniscus. Next base: position 13,138,639 of record NC_085927.1, on the reverse strand, counting down.
GGAATGTAATGTAATGGAATGGAATCAACGAGAATGGAATCGAATGGCATGGAATGGAATCGAATGGAATTGAATGGAATGGAATCAACCCGTATGGAAAGGAATTTAATGGAATGGAATCAAAACCAATGGAATGGAATGGAATGGAATGGAATGGAATGGAATGGAATCAAGCCGAATGGAATGGAATGGAATGGAATCATCCCGAATGGAATGGAATGGAATGGAATGGAATGGAATGGAATGGAATGGAATGGAATGGAATGGAACGGAATGCAATAAACCCGAATGAAATGGAATGGAATGGAATGGAATGGAATGGAATGGAATGGAATCAACCCGAATGGAATGGAATGGCATGGAATGGAATGGAATGGAATGGAATGGAATGAATGGAATCAACCCAAATGGAATTGAATGGAATGGAATGGAATGGAATCAACAAGCATGGAAAGGAATGGAATGGAATGGAATGGATTGGAATGGAATGAAATGGAATTGAATGGAATGAAACCGAATGGAATGAACTGGAATGGAATGGAATGAAGTCAATCCGAGTGGAATGCAATGGAACGGAATGGAATGGAATGGAATGGAATGGAATGCAATCAACCCAAATGGAATGGAATGGAATGGAATGGAATGGAATCAACCCGAATGGAATGGAATGGAATCAACCCGAATGGAATGGAATGGAATGGAATGGAAATAACCCGAATGGAATGGATTGGAATGGAATGGAATGGAATGGAATGGAATGGAATGGAATCAACCCGAATGGAATGGAATGGAATGGAAGTGAATGGAATGGAATCAACACGAATGGAATGGAATGGAATGGAACGGGATGGAATGGAATGGGATGGAATAAACCCGAATGGAATGGAATGGAATCAAGTCTTATGTAATGGAATGGAATGGAATGGAATGGAATGGAATCAACCCGAATGCAATAGGATGGAATGGAATAGCATGGAATGAAATGGAATGGAATAGAATGGAATGGAATAGAATCAAACCAAATGGAATGGAATGGAATGGAATGGAACGGAATGGAATGGAATGCAATGGAATCAACCCGAATGGAATGGAATGGAATGGAATGGAATGGAATCAACCGGAATGGAATGGAATGGAATGGAATGGAATGGAATGGAATGGAATGGAATCAACACGAATGGAATGGAATGGAATGGAATCAACACGAATGGAATGGAATGAAATGGAATCAACCCGAATGGAATGGAATTGAATGGAATGGAAGTAACCCGAATGGAATGAATTGGAATGGAATGGAATGAACCCGAATGGAATGGAATGGAATGGAATGGAATGGAATGGAATGGAATGGAATGGAATGCAATGGAGTTAACCCAAATGGAATGGAAAGGAATGGAATGGAGTTGAATGGAATGGAATGGAATGGAATGGAATCAACCCGAATGGAATGGAATGGAATGGAATGGAATACAATCACCCACAAAGGAATGCAGTGGAATGGAATGTAACGGAATGGAATGGAATAGAATGATACGGAATCAACCCGAATGGAATGGAATGGAATGGAATGGAATGGAATGGATGTAACACGAATGGAATGGAATGAAATGGAATGGAATGGAATCATCCCGAATGGAATGGAATGGAATGGAATGGAATGGAATGGAATGGAAAGGAGTCAACCTGAAAGGAATGGAATGGAATGGAATGGAATGGAATGGAATCAATCCGAATATAATGGAATGGAATGGAAAGGAATGGAATGGAATCAACCCGAATGGAATGGAATGGAATGGCATGGAATCAACCAGAATAGAATATAATGGAAACAATCCGAGTGGAATTGAATGGAATGGAATGGAAATAACCCGAATGGAATGTAATGGAATGGAATGGAATCAACGAGAATGGAATCGAATGGAATGGAATGGAATCGAATGGAATTGAATGGAATGGAATCAACCCGAATGGAAAGGAATTTAATGGAATGGAATCAAAACCAATGGAATGGAATGGAATGGAATGGAATGGAATGGAATGGAATGGAAAGGAATCAAGCCGAATGGAATGGAATGGAATGGAATCATCCCGAATGGAATGGAATGGAATGGAATGGAGTCAACCCGATTGGAATGGCATGGAATGGAATGGAATGGAATGGAATGGAATGGAATGGAGTTAACCCAAATGGAATGGAATGGAATGGAAGGGAGTGGAAGGGAATGGAATGGAATGGAATCAACCCGAATGGAATGGAATGGAATGGAATTGAAACAACACGAATGGCATTGAATGGAATAGAATGGAATGGAATGGAATGGAATCAACCCGATTGGAATGGAATGGAATGGAATGCAATGGAATGGAATGGAATGGAATGGAGTTAACCCAAATGGAATGGAAGGGAGTGGAAGGGAATGGAATGGAATGGAATCAACCCGAATGGAATGGAATGGAATGGAATGGAAAGGAATGGAATGGAATGGAATAGCATCACCCCGAAAGGAATGGAGTGGAATGGAATGGAACGGAATGGAATGGAATAGAATGATTTGGAATCAACCCGAATGGAATGGAATTGAATGGAATGGAATGTATGTAACACGAATGGAATGGAATGGAATCATCCCGAATGGAATGGCATGGAATGGAATGGAATGGAATGGAATGGAATGGAATGGAATGGAGTCAACCTGAAAGGAATGGAATGGAATGGAATGGAATGGAATGGAATGGAATGGTATCAAATCGAATGAAATGGAATGGAATGGAATGGAATGGAATGGAATGGAATCAACCCGATTGGAATGGAATGGAATGGAATGGAATGGAATGGAATGGAATGGAATGGAATGCAATGGAGTTAACCCAAATGGAATGGAAAGGAATGGAATGGAGTTGAATGGAATGGAATGGAATGGAATCAACCCGAATGGAATGGAATGGAATGGAATGGAATGGAATAGAATCACCCACAAAGGAATGCAGAGGAATGGAATGTAATGGAATGGAATGGAATAGAATGATACGGAATCAACCCGAATGGAATGGAATGGAATGGAATGGAATGGATGTAACACGAATGGAATGGAATGAAATGGAATGGAATGGAATCATCCCGAATGGAATGGAATGGAATGGAATGGAATGGAAAGGAGTCAACCTGAAAGGAATGGAATGGAATGGAATGGAATGGAATGGAATCAATCCGAATATAATGGAATGGAATGGAAAGGAATGGAATGGAATCAACCCGAATGGAATGGAATGGAATGGCATGGAATCAACCAGAATAGAATATAATGGAAACAACCCGAGTGGAATTGAATGGAATGGAATGGAAATAACCCGAATGGAATGTAATGTAATGGAATGGAATCAACGAGAATGGAATCGAATGGCATGGAATGGAATCGAATGGAATTGAATGGAATGGAATCAACCCGAATGGAAAGGAATTTAATGGAATGGAATCAAAACCAATGGAATGGAATGGAATGGAATGGAATGGAATGGAATCAAGCCGAATGGAATGGAATGGAATGGAATCATCCCGAATGGAATGGAATGGAATGGAATGGAATGGAATGGAATGGAATGGAACGGAATGCAATAAACCCGAATGAAATGGAATGGAATGGAATGGAATGGAATGGAATCAACCCGAATGGAATAGAATGGCATGGAATGGAATGGAATGGAATGGAATGGAATGAATGGAATCAACCCAAATGGAATTGAATGGAATGGAATGGAATGGAATCAGCACGAATAGGATGGAATGCAATGGAATTGAATGGCATGGAATGGAATGGAATCAACAAGCATGGAAAGGAATGGAATGGAATGGAATGGATTGGAATGGAATGAAATGGAATTGAATGGAATGAAACCGAATGGAATGAACTGGAATGGAATGGAATGGAGTCAATCCGAGTGGAATGCAATGGAACGGAATGGAATGGAATGGAATGGAATGGAATGCAATCAACCCAAATGGAATGGAATGGAATGGAATGGAATGGAATCAACCCGAATGGAATGGAATGGAATCAACCCGAATGGAATGGAATGGAATCAACCCGAATGGAATGGAATGGAATGGAATGGAAATAACCCGAATGGAATGGATTGGAATGGAATGGAATGGAATGGAATGGAATGGAATCAACCCGAATGGAATGCAATGGAATGGAAGTGAATGGAATGGAATCAACACGAATGGAATGGAATGGAATGGAACGGGATGGAATGGAATGGGATGGAATAAACCCGAATGGAATGGAATGGAATCAAGTCTTATGTAATGGAATGGAATGGAATGGAATGGAATGGAATCAACCCGAATGCAATAGGATGGAATGGAATAGCATGGAATGAAATGGAATGGAATAGAATGGAATGGAATGGAATCAAACCAAATGGAATGGAATGGAATGGAATGGAATGGAATGCAATGGAATCAACCCGAATGGAATGGAATGGAATGGAATGGAATGGAATCAACCCGAATGGAATGGAATGGAATGGAATGGAATGGAATGGAATGGAATGGAATGGAATCAACACGAATGGAATGGAATGGAATGGAATCAACACGAATGGAATGGAATGAAATGGAATCAACCCGAATGGAATGGAATTGAATGGAATGGAAGTAACCCGAATGGAATGAATTGGAATGGAATGGAATGAACCCGAATGGAATGGAATGGAATGGAATGGAATGGAATGGAATGGAATGGAATGCAATGGAGTTAACCCAAATGGAATGGAAAGGAATGGAATGGAGTTGAATGGAATGGAATGGAATGGAATGGAATGGAATCAACCCGAATGGAATGGAATGGAATGGAATGGAATAGAATCACCCACAAAGGAATGCAGTGGAATGGAATGTAACGGAATGGAATGGAATAGAATGATACGGAATCAACCCGAATGGAATGGAATGGAATGGAATGGAACGGATGTAACACGAATGGAATGGAATGAAATGGAATGGAATGGAATCATCCCGAATGGAATGGAATGGAATGGAATGGAATGGAATGGAATGGAATGGAAAGGAGTCAACCTGAAAGGAATGGAATGGAATGGAATGGAATGGAATCAATCCTAATATAATGGAATGGAATGGAAAGGAATGGAATGGAATCAACCCGAATGGAATGGAATGGAATGGCATGGAATCAACCAGAATAGAATATAATGGAAACAATCCGAGTGGAATTGAATGGAATGGAATGGAAATAACCCGAATGGAATGTAATGGAATGGAATGGAATCAACGAGAATGGAATCGAATGGAATGGAATGGAATCGAATGGAATTTAATGGAATGGAATCAACCCGAATGGAAAGGAATTTAATGGAATGGAATCAAAACCAATGGAATGGAATGGAATGGAATGGAATGGAATGGAATGGAATGGAATCAACGCGAATGGAATGGAATGGCATGGAATGGAATGGAATGGAATGGAATGGAATGAATGGAATCAACCCAAATGGAATTGAATGGAATGGAATGGAATGGAATCAGCACGAATGGGATGGAATGCAATGGAATTGAATGGCATGGAATGGAATGGAATCAACAAGCATGGAAAGGAATGGAATGGAATGGAATGGATTAGAATGGAATGAAATGGAATTGAATGGAATGAAACCGAATGGAATGAAATGGAATGGAATGGAATGGAGTCAATCCGAGTGGAATGCAATGGAACGGAATGGAATGGAATGGAATGGAATGCAATCAACACAAATGGAATGGAATGGAATGGAATGGAATGGAATCAACCCGAATGGAATGGAATGGAATCAACCCGAATGGAATGGAATGGAATGGAATGGAAATAACCCGAATGGAATGGATTGGAATGGAATGGAATGGAATGGAATGGAATGGAATGGAATCAACCCGAATGGAATGGAATGGAATGGAAGTGAATGGAATGGAATCAACACGAATGGAATGGAATGGAATGGAACGGGATGGAATGGAATGGGATGGAATAAACCCGAATGGAATGGAATGGAATCAAGTCTTATGTAATGGCATGGAATGGAATAGAATGGCATGGAATGGAATCAACCCGAATGGAATGGAATTGAATGGAAGTGAATGGAATGGAATCAACACGAATGGAATGGAATGGAATGGAACGGGATGGAATGGAATGGGATGGAATAAACCCGAATGGAATGGAATGGAATCAACCCGAATGGAATGGAATGGAATGGAATGGAATGGCATCAACCCGAATGGAATGGAATGGAATGGAATGGAATGGAATGGAATGGAATGGAATGGAATAAACCCGAATGGAATGGAATGGAATGGAATGGAATGGAATGGAATCAACACGAATGGAATGGAATGAAATGGAATCAACCCGAATGGAATGGAATTGAATGGAATGGAAGTAACCCGAATGGAATGATTTGGAATGGAATGGAATCAACCCGAATGGAATGGAATGGAATGGAATGGAATGGAATCAACCCGAAAGGAATGGAATGGAATGGAAGTGAATGGAATGGAATCAACACGAATGGAATGGAATGGAATGGAACGGGATGGAATGGAATGGAAAGGAATCAAGCCGAATGGAATGGAATGGAATGGAATGGAATGGACTGGGATGGAATAAACCCGAATGGAATGGAATGGGATCAAGTCTTATGTAATGTAATGGAATGGAATGGAATGGAATCAACCCGTATGGAATAGAATGGAATGGAATAGCATGGAATGAAATGGAATGAAATGGAATGGAATGGAATGGAATCAACCCAAATGGAATGGAATGGAATGGAATGGAATGGAATGGAATGGAATGGAATGGAATGGAATGCAATGGAATCAACCCGAATGGAATGGAATGGAATGGAATGGAATGGAATGGAATGGAATGGAATGGAATGGAATGGAATCAACCCGAATGGAATGGATTGGAATGGATTGGAATCCACGCGAATGGAATGGAATGGAATGGAATCAACACGAATGGAATGGAATGGAATGGAATCAACACGAATGGAATGGAATGGAATGGAATCAACCCGAATGGAATGGAATGGAATGGAATGGAAACAACACGAATGGCATGGAATGGAATAGAATGGAATGGAATGGAATGGAATGGAGTCAACCCGATTGGAATGGCATGGAATGGAATGGAATGGAATGGAATGGAATGGAATGGAGTTAACCCAAATGGAATGGAATGGAATGGAAGGGAGTGGAAGGGAATGGAATGGAATGGAATCAACCCGAATGGAATGGAATGGAATGGAATGGAAACAACACGAATGGCATTGAATGGAATAGAATGGAATGGAATGGAATGGAATCAACCCGATTGGAATGGAATGGAATGGAATGCAATGGAATGGAATGGAATGGAATGGAGTTAACCCAAATGGAATGGAATGGAATGGAAGGGAGTGGAAGGGAATGGAATGGAATGGAATCAACCCGAATGGAATGGAATGGAATGGAATGGAAAGGAATGGAATGGAATGGAATAGCATCACCCCGAAAGGAATGGAGTGGAATGGAATGGAACGGAATGGAATGGAATAGAATGATTTGGAATCAACCCGAATGGAATGGAATTGAATGGAATGGAATGTATGTAACACGAATGGAATGGAATGGAATCATCCCGAATGGAATGGCATGGAATGGAATGGAATGGAATGGAATGGAATGGAATGGAGTCAACCTGAAAGTAATGGAATGGAATGGAAGGGAATGGAATGGAATGGTATGGTATCAAATCGAATGGAATGGAATGGAATGGAATGGAATGGAATCAACCCGATTGGAATGGAATGGAATGGAATGGAATGGAATGGAATGGAATGGAATGCAATGGAGCTAACCCAAATGGAATGGAAAGGAATGGAATGGAGTTGAATGGAATGGAATGGAATGGAATGGAATCAACCCGAATGGAATGGAATGGAATGGAATGGAATGGAATAGAATCACCCACAAAGGAATGCAGTGGAATGGAATGTAAGGGAATGGAATGGAATAGAATGATACGGAATCAACCCGAATGGAATGGAATGGAATGGAATGGAATGGATGTAACACGAATGGAATGGAATGAAATGGAATGGAATGGAATCATCCCGAATGGAATGGAATGGAATGGAATGGAATGGAATGGAATGGAATGGAATGGAAAGGAGTCAACCTGAAAGGAATGGAATGGAATGGAATGGAATGGAATGGAATCAATCCGAATATAATGGAATGGAATGGAAAGGAATGGAATGGAATCAACCCGAATGGAATGAAATGGAATGGCATGGAATCAACCAGAATAGAATATAATGGAAACAACCCGAGTGGAATTGAATGGAATGGAATGGAAATAACCCGAATGGAATGTAATGTAATGGAATGGAATCAACGAGAATGGAATCGAATGGAATGGAATGGAATCGAATGGAATTGAATGGAATGGAATCAACCCGAATGGAAAGGAATTTAATGGAATGGAATCAAAACCAATGGAATGGAATGGAATGGAATGGAATGGAATGGAATGGAATGGAATGGAATCAAGCCAAATGGAATGGAATGGCATGGAATCATCCGGAATGGAATGGAATGGAATGGAATGGAATGGAATGGAATGGAATGGAACGGAATGCAATAAACCCGAATGGAATGGAATGGAATGGAATGGAATGGAATGGAATGCAATGGAATGGAATCAACCCGAATGGAATGGAATGTCATGGAATGGAATGGAATGGAATGGAATGGAATGGAATGGAATGAATGGATTCAACCCAAATGGAATTGAATGGAATGGAATGGAATGGAATCAGCACGAATGGGATGGAATGCAATGGAATTGAATGGCATGGAATTGAATGGAATCAACAAGCATGGAAAGGAATGGAATGGAATGGAATGGATTGGAATGGAATGAAATGGAATTGAATGGAATGAAACCGAATGGAATGAAATGGAATGGAATGGAATGGAGTCAATCCGAGTGGAATGCAATGGAACGGAATGGAATGGAATGGAATGGAATGGAATGCAATCAACCCGAATGCAATAGGATGGAATGGAATAGCATGGAATGAAATGGAATGGAATGGAATGGAATGGAATGGAATCAAACCAAATGGAATGGAATGGAATGGAATGGAATGGAATGGAATGGAATGCAATGGAATCAACCCGAATGGAATGGAATGGAATGGAATGGAATGGAATCAACCCGAATGGAATGGAATGGAATGGAATGGAATGGAATGGAATGGAATGGAATGGAATGGAATGGAATGGAATGGAATCAACCCGAATGGAATGGAATGGAATGGAATGGAATGGAATCAACACGAATGGAATGGAATGAAATGGAATCAACCCGAATGGAATGGAATTGAATGGAATGGAAGTAACCCGAATGGAATGAATTGGAATGGAATGGAATCAACCCGAATGGAATGGAATGGAATGGAATGGAATGGAATCAACCCGAAAGGAATGGAATGGAATGGAAGTGAATGGAATGGAATCAACACGAATGGAATGGAATGGAATGGAACGGGATGGAATGGAATGGAAAGGAATCAAGCCGAATGGAATGGAATGGAATGGAATGGAATGGAATGGAATGGAATGGAATGGACTGGGATGGAATAAACTCGAATGGAATGGAATGGGATCAAGTCTTATGTAATGTAATGGAATGGAATGGAATGGAATCAACCCGTATGGAATAGAATGGAATGGAATAGCATGGAATGAAATGGAATGAAATGGAATGGAATGGAATGGAATCAACCCAAATGGAATGGAATGGAATGGAATGGAATGGAATGGAATGGAATGGAATGCAATGGAATCAACCCGAATGGAATGGAATGGAATGCAATGGAATGGAATGGAATGGAATGGAATCAACCCGAATGGAATGGATTGGAATGGAATGGAATCCACGCGAATGGAATGGAATGGAATGGAATCAACACGAATGGAATGGAATCAACACGAATGGAATGGAATGGAATGGAATCAACCCGAATGGAATGGAATGGAATGGAATGGAATGGAAACAACACGAATGGCATGGAATGGAATAGAATGGAATGGAATGGAATGGAATGGAGTCAACCCGATTGGAATGGCATGGAATGGAATGGAATGGAATGGAATGGAATGGAATGGAATGGAATGGAATGGAGTTAACACAAATGGAATGGAATGGAATGGAAGGGAGTGGAAGGGAATGGAATGGAATGGAATCAACCCGAATGGAATGGAATGGAATGGAATGGAAACAAGACGAATGGCATTGAATGGAATAGAATGGAATGGAATGGAATGGAATCAACCCGATTGGAATGGAATGGAATGGAATGCAATGGAATGGAATGGAATGGAATGGAGTTAACCCAAATGGAATGGAATGGAATGGAAGGGAGTGGAAGGGAATGGAATGGAATGGAATCAACCCGAATGGAATGGAATGGAATGGAATGGAAAGGAATGGAATGGAATGGAATAGCATCACCCCGAAAGGAATGGAGTGGAATGGAATGGAACGGAATAGAATCACCCCGAAAGGAATGGAATGGAATGGAATGGAATGGAATGGAATGGAATGGAATGGAATGGAGTCAACCAAAATGGAATGGAATGGCATGGAATGGAATGGAATGGAATGGAATGGAATGGAATGGAATGAACCCAAATGGAATGGAATGGAATGGAATCAACACAAATGGAATGGAATGCAATGGAATGGAATGGAATGGAATCAAATCGAATGGAATGGAATGGAATGGAATGGAATGGAGTGGAATGGAAAGGAATGGAATCAACCCGATTGGAATGGAATGGAATGGAATGGAATGGAATGGAATGGAATGGAGTTAATCCAAATGGACTGGAATGGAATGGAATGGAACGGAATGGAATGGAATCAACCCGAATGGAATGGAATGGAATGGAATGGAATGGAATGGAATGGAATGGAATAGAGTCACACCGAAAGCAATAGAGTGGAATGGAATGGAAAGGAATGGAATGGAATGGAATGACTTGGAATCAACTCGAATGGAATGGAATGGAATGGAATGGAATGGATTCAACGTGAATGGAATAGAATGGAATGGCATGGCATGGAATGGAGTGGAATGGAATGGAATGGAATGGAATCAACACGAATGGAATGGAATAGAATGGAATGGAATGACATGGAATGTAATGGAATGGCATGGAATGGAATGGAAGGGAATGGAATGGAATCAACCCGAATGGAATGGAATGGAATGGAACGGAATGCAATGGAATGGAGTCAACCCGAAAGGAATGGAAAGGAATGGAAAGGAATGGAATGGAATGGAATGGAATCAATGCGAATGGAATGGAATGGCATGGAATGGATTGGAACGGAATCAACCCGAATGGAATGGATTGGAATGGAATGGATGCAACAAGAATGGAATGGAATGGAATGGAATGGAATGGAATGGAATGGAATCAACCCGAATGGAATGGAATGGAATGGAATGGAATGGAATGGAGTCAACCCGAAAGGAATGGAACGGAATGAAATGGAATGGAATCAATCCGAATGGAATGGAATGGAATGGAATGGCATGTAATCAACCCGAATGGAATATAATGGAATCAACCCGAGTGGAATTGAATGGAATGGAATGGAAATAATCCGAATGGAATGGAATGGAATGGAATGGAATCAACCCGATTGGAATGGAATGGAATGGAATGGAATGGAATGGAATGGAATGGAATGGAATGCAATGGAGTTAACCCAAATGGAATGGCATGGTATGGAATGGAGTGGAATGGAATGGAATGGAATGGAAAAGAATCACCCCGAAAGGAATGGAGTGGAATGGAATGGAACGGAATGGAATGGAATAAAATGATTTGGAATCAACCCGAATGGAATGGAATGGAATGGAATGGAATGGAATGGAATGGAATGGAATGGAGTCAACCTCAAAGGAATGGAATGGAATGGAAAGGAATGGAATGGAATGGAATGGAATGAAATGGAATAGAATGGAATAGAATCACCACGAAAGGAATGGAATGGAATGGAATGGCATGGAATGGATTGGAACGGAATCAACCCGAATGGAATGGATTGGAATGGAATGGATGTAACACGAATGGAATGGAATGGAATGGAATGGAATGGAATCAACCCAAATGGAATGGAATGGAAAGGAACGGAGTCAACCCGAAAGGAATGGAACGGAATGGAATGGAATCGAATGGAATGGAATCAACCCGAATGGAATGGAATGGAATGGAACGGAATGCAATGGAATGGAGTCAACCCGAAAGGAATGGAACGGAATGGAAAGGAATGGATTGGAATGGAATGGAATCAATCCGAATGGAATGGAATGGAATGGAATGGAATGGAATGGAATCAAACCGAATGGAATATAATGGAATCACCCCGAGTGGAATTGAATGGAATGGAATGGAATGAACGAGAAAGGAATCGAATGAAATGGAATGGAGTGGAATGGAATTGAATGGAATGGAATCAACCCGAATGAAATGGAATGGAATGGAATGGAATCAAAACGAATGGAATGGAATGGAATGGAATCAAGCCGAATGGAATGGAATGGAATGGAATCATCCCGAATGGAATGGAATGGAATCAAATGGAATGGAATGGAATGGAATGGAATGGAATGGAATCAACCAGAATGGAATGGAATGGAATGCAATTGAATGGAATGGAATCAACCCGAATGGAGTGTAATGGAATGGAATGGAATCAACCCGAATGGAATGGAATGGAATAGAATGAAATGTAATAGAATGGAATAGAATCACCCCGAAAGGAATGGAATGGAATGGAATGGAATGGAATGCAATGGAAAAACCCGACTGAAATGCAATGGCATGGAATGGAATGGAATGGAATGGAATGCAATCAACACAAAAGGAATGTAATGTAATGTAATGGAATGGATTGGAATCAACACGAATGGCATGGAATGGAATGGAATGGAATGGAATGGAATGGAATCAACCCGATAGGAATGGAATGGAATGGAATGGAAGGGAATGGAATGGAATGGAGTTAACCCAAATGGAATGGAATGGAATGGAATGGAGTGGAAGGGAATGGAATGGAATGGAATCAACCCGCATGGAATGGAATGGAATGGAATGGAATAGAATCACCCCGAAAGGAATGGAGTGGAATGGAATGTAACGGAATGGAATGGAATAGAATGATTTGGAATCAACCCGAATGGAATGGAATGGAATGGAATGGAATCAACCCGAATGGAATATAATGGTACGGAATGGAATTGAATGGAATGGAATGGAATGGAGTCAACCTGAAAGGAATGGAATGGAATGGAATGGAATGGAATGGAATGGAATGGAATGGAATCAATCCGAAAGGAATGGAATGGAATGGAATGGAATGGAATGGAATGGAATGGAATGGAGTCAACCTCAAAGGAATGGAATGGAATGGAATGGAATGGAATGGAATGAAATGGAATAGAATGGAATAGAATCACCACGAAAGGAATGGAATGGAATGGAATGGCATGGAATGGATTGGAACGGAATCAACCCGAATGGAATGGATTGGAATGGAATGGATGTAACACGAATGGAATGGAATGGAATGGAATGGAATGGAATCAACCCGAATGGAATGGAATGGAAAGGAATGGAGTCAACCCGAAAGGAATGGAACGGAATGGAAAGGAATGGAATGGAATCAATCCGAATGGAATGGAATGGCATGGAATGGAGTGGAATGGAAAGGAATGGAATCAACCCGATTGGAATGGAATGGAATGGAATGGAATGGAGTTAAACCAAATGGATTGGAACGGAATGGAATGGAACGGAATGGAATGGAATCAACCCGAATGGAATGGAATGGAATGGAATGGAATGGAATGGAATGGAATAGAATCACCTCGAAAGGAACAGAGTGGAATGGAATGGAACGGAATGGAATGGAATGGAATGACTTGGAATCAGCTCGAATGGACTGGAATGGAATGGATTCAACCTGAATGGAATAGAATGGAATGGAATGGCATGGAATGGAGTGGAATGGAATGGAATGGAATCAACCCGAATGGAATGGAATGGAATGGAATGGAACGGAATGGAATGGAATGGAATCAACCCGAATGGAATGTAATGGAATGCAATAGAATGGAATGGAATGGCATGGAATGGAATGGAATGGAATGGAATGGAATCAACCCGAATGGAATGGAATGGAATGGAACGGAATGCAATGGAATGGAGTCAACCCGAAAGGAATGGAACGGAATGGAAAGGAATGGATTGGAATGGAATGGAATCAATCCGAATGGAATGGAATGGCATGGAATGGATTGGAACGGAATCAACCCGACTGGAATGGATTGGAATGGAATGGATGTAACACGAATGGAATGGAATGGAATGGAATCAACCCGAATGGAATGGAATGGAATGGAATGGAATGGAATGGAATGGAATGGAATGGAATGGAATGGAGTCAACCCGAAAGGAATGGAACGGAATGGAATGGAATGGAATGGAATGGAATGGAATCAATCCGAATGGAATGGAATGGAATGGAATGGAATTGAATGAAATCAACCCGAATGGAATATAACGGAATCAACCCGAGTGGAATTGAATGGAATGGTATGGAATCAACGAGAAAGGAATTGAATGAAATGGAATGGAGTGGAATGGAATTGAATGGAATGGAATCAACCCGAATGAAATGGAATGGAATGGAATGGAATCAAAACGAATGGAATGGAAAGGAATGGAAAGGAAAGGAATGGAATCAAGCCGAATGGAATGGAATGGAATGGAATCATCCCGAATGCAATGGAATGGAATCAAATGGAACGGAATAGAATGGAATGGAATGGAATGGAATCAACCAGAATGGAATGGAATGGAATGCAATTGAATGGAATGGAATCAACTCGAATGGAGTGGAATGGAATAGAATGGTAAAAACCCGACTGAAAAGAATGGCATGGAATGGAATGGAATGGAATGGAATGCAATCAACACAATAGGAATGTAATGTAATGTAATGGAATGGAATGGAATCAACACGAATGGCATGGAATGGAATGGAATGGAATGGAATGGAATGGAATCAACCCTATTGGAATGGAATGGAATGGCATGGAATGGAGTGGAATGGAATGGAATGGAATGGAATCAACACGAATGGAATGGAATGGAATGGAATAGAATGGAATGGAATGGCATGGAATGGAATGGAATGGCATGGAATGGAATGGAATGGAATGGAATGGAATCAACCCGAATGGAATGGAAGGGAATGGAACGGAATGCAATGGAATGGAGTCAACCCGAAAGGAATGGAACGGAATGGAAAGGAATGGAATGGAAAGGAATGGAATCAATCCGAATGGAATGGAATGGCATGGAATGGAGTGGAATGGAAAGGAATGGAATCAACCCGATTGGAATGGAATGGAATGGAATGGAATGGAATGGAATGGAATGGAGTTAACCCAAATGGAATGGAACGGAATGGAATGGAACGGAATGGAATGGAATCAATTGAATGGAATGGAATGGAATGGAATGGAATGGAATGGAATGGAATAGAATCACCTCGAAAGGAATAGAGTGGAATGGAATGGAACGGAATGAAATGGAATGGAATGACTTGCAATCAACTTGAATGGAATGGAATGGAATGGAATGGAATGGATTCAACCTGAATGGAATAGAATGGAATGGAATGGCCTGGAATGGAGTGGAATGGAATGGAATGGAATCAACCCGAATGGAATGGAATGGAATGGAACGGAATGGAATGGAATGGAATCAACCCGAATGGAATGGAATGGAATGCA
The DNA here is from genome assembly GCF_029289425.2 of Pan paniscus. Lineage (NCBI taxonomy): Eukaryota > Metazoa > Chordata > Mammalia > Primates > Hominidae > Pan > Pan paniscus. The sequence continues at coordinate 13,122,718 of NC_085927.1, read as the reverse complement.
ATAGAAAGGAATGGAATGGCATGGAATCGAATGGAATGGAATGGAATGGAATCAACCCGAATGGAACGGAATGGAATGGAACGGAATGCAATGGAATGGAATCAACCCGAAAGGAATGGAACGGAATGGAAAGGAATGGAATGGAATGGAATGGAATCAATCCGAATGGAATGGAATGGCATGGAATGGATTGGAACGGAATCAACCCGAATGGAATGGATTGGAATGGAATGGATGTATCACGAATGGAATGGAATGGAATGGAATGGAATGGAATCAACCCGAATGGAATGGAATGTAATGGAATGGAATGGAATGGAATGGAATGGAATGGAGTCAACCCGATAGGAATGGAACAGAATGGAATGGAATGGAATGGAATCAATCCGAATGGAATGGAATGGAATGGAATGGAATGGAATGGAATGGAATCAACCCGAATGGAATATAATGGAATCAACCCGAGTGGAATTGAATGGAATGGAATGGAATCAACGAGAAAGGAATCGAATGAAATGGAATGGAGTGGAATGGAATTGAATGGAATGGAATCAACCCGAATGAAATGGAATGGAATGGAATGGAAGCAAAACGAATGGAATGGAATGGAATGAAAAGGAATGGAATGGAATCAAGCCGAATGGAATGGAATGGAATGGAATCATCCCGAATGGAATCGAATGGAATCAAATGGAATGGAATGGAATGGAATGAAACGGAATCAACCAGAATGGAATAGAATGGAATGCAATTGAATGGAATGGAATCAACCCGAATGGAGTGGAATGGAATGGAATGGAATCAAACCGAATGGAATGGAATGGAATAGAGTGAAATGGAATAGAATGGAATAGAATCACCCCGAAAGGAATGGAATGGAATGGAATGGAATGCAATGGTAAAAACCCGACTGAAATGGAATGGCATGGAATGGAATGGAATGGAATGGAATGCAATCAACACTATACGAATGGAATGTAATGTACTGGAATGGAATGGAATCAACACGAATGGCATGGAATGGAATGGAATGGAATGGAATGGAATCAACCCGATTGGAATGGAATGGAATGGAATGGAATGGAATGGAATGGAATGGAGTTAACCCAAATGGAATGGAATGGAATGGAATGGAGTGGAAGGGAATGGAATGGAATGGAATCAACCCGAAAGGAATGGAATGGAATGGAAGTGAATGGAATGGAATCAACACGAATGGAATGGAATGGAATGGAACGGGATGGAATGGAATGGAAAGGAATCAACACGAATGGAATGGAATGGAATGGAATCAACACGAATGGAATGGAATGGAATGGAATCAACACGAATGGAATGGAATGGAATGGAATGGAAACAACACGAATGGCATGGAATGGAATAGAATGGAATGGAATGGAATGGAATGGAGTCAACCCGATTGGAATGGCATGGAATGGAATGGAATGGAATGGAATGGAATGGAATGGAATGGAATGGAGTTAACCCAAATGGAATGGAATGGAATGGAAGGGAGTTGAAGGGAATGGAATGGAATGGAATCAACCCGAATGGAATGGAATGGAATGGAATGGAAACAACACGAATGGCATTGAATGGAATAGAATGGAATGGAATGGAATGGAATCAACCCGATTGGAATGGAATGGAATGGAATGCAATGGAATGGAATGGAATGGAATGGAATGGAGTTAACCCAAATGGAATGGAAGGGAATGGAAGGGAATGGAATGGAATGGAATCAACCCGAATGGAATGGAATGGAATGGAATGGAAAGGAATGGAATGGAATGGAATAGCATCACCCCGAAAGGAATGGAGTGGAATGGAATGGAACGGAATGGAATGGAATAGAATGATTTGGAATCAACCCGAATGGAATGGAATTGAATGGAATGGAATGTATGTAACACGAATGGAATGGAATGGAATCATCCCGAATGGAATGGCATGGAATGGAATGGAATGGAATGGAATGGAATGGAATGGAATGGAGTCAACCTGAAAGTAATGGAATGGAATGGAATGGAATGGAATGGAATGGAATGGTATCAAATCGAATGAAATGGAATGGAATGGAATGGAATGGAATGGAATGGAATCAACCCGATTGGAATGGAATGGAATGGAATGGAATGGAATGGAATGGAATGGAATGGAATGCAATGGAGTTAACCCAAATGGAATGGAAAGGAATGGAATGGAGTTGAATAGAATGGAATGGAATGGAATGGAATCAACACGAATGGAATGGAATGGAATGGAATGGAATGGAATGGAATGCAATGGAATGGAATCAACCCGAATGGAATGGAATGGAATGGAATCAACACGAATGGAATGGAATGAAATGGAATCAACCCTAATGGAATGGAATTGAATGGAATGGAAGTAACCCGAATGGAATGAATTGGAATGGAATGGAATCAACCCGAATGGAATGGAATGGAATGGAATGGAATGGAATGGAATGGAATGGAATCAACCCGAAAGGAATGGAATGGAATGGAAGTGAATGGAATGGAATCAACACGAATGGAATGGAATGGAATGGAACGGGATGGAATGGAATGGAAAGGAATCAAGCCGAATGGAATGGAATGGAATGGAATGGAATGGAATGGAATGGAATGGAATGGAATGGAATGGAATGGAATGGACTGGGATGGAATAAACACGAATGGAATGAAATGGGATCAAGTCTTATGTAATGTAATGGAATGGAATGGAATGGAATCAACCCGTATGGAATAGAATGGAATGGAATAGCATGGAATGAAATGGAATGAAATGGAATGGAATGGAATGGAATCAACCCAAATGGAATGGAATGGAATGGAATGGAATGGAATGGAATGGAATGGAATGGAATGCAATGGAATCAACCCGAATGGAATGGAATGGAATGGAATGGAATTGAATGGAATGGAATGGAATCAACCCGAATGGCATGGATTGGAATGGAATGGAATCCACGCGAATGGAATGGAATGGAATGGAATCAACACGAATGGAATAGAATGGAATGGAATCAACACGAATGGAATGGAATGGAATGGAATGGAATCAACCCGAATGGAATGGAATGGAATGGAATGGAAACAACACGAATGGCATGGAATGGAATAGAATGGAATGGAATGGAATGGAATGGAATCAACCCGATTGGAATGGCATGGAATGGAATGGAATGGAATGGAATGGAATGGAGTTAACCCAAATGGAATGGAATGGAATGGAAGGGAGTGGAAGGGAATGGAATGGAATGGAATCAACCCGAATGGAATGGAATGGAATGGAATGTAAACAACACGAATGGCATTCAATGGAATAGAATGGAATGGAATGGAATGGAATCAACCCGATTGGAATGGAATGGAATGGAATGCAATGGAATGGAATGGAATGGAATGGAGTTAACCCAAATGGAATGGAAGGGAGTGGAAGGGAATGGAATGGAATGGAATCAACCCGAATGGAATGGAATGGAATGGCATGGAAAGGAATGGAATGGAATGGAATAGCATCACCCCGAAAGGAATGGAGTGGAATGTAATGGAACGGAATGGAATGGAATAGAATGATTTGGAATCAACCCGAATGGAATGGAATTGAATGGAATGGAATATATGTAACACGAATGGAATGGAATGGAATCATCCCGAATGGAATGGCATGGAATGGAATGGAATGGAATGGAATGGAATGGAATGGAGTCAACCTGAAAGGAATGGAATGGAATGGAATGGAATGGAATGGAATGGTATCAAATCGAATGAAATGGAATGGAATGGAATGGAATGGAATGGAATGGAATCAACCCGATTGGAATGGAATGGAATGGAATGGAATGGAATGGAATGGAATGGAATGGAATGGAATGGAATGCAATGGAGTTAACCCAAATGGAATGGAAAGGAATGGAATGGAGTTGAATGGAATGGAATGGAATGGAATGGAATCAACCCGAATGGAATGGAATGGAATGGAATGGAATGGAATAGAATCACCCACAAAGGAATGCAGAGGAATGGAATGTAATGGAATGGAATGGAATAGAATGATACGGAATCAACCCGAATGGAATGGAATGGAATGGAATGGAATGGATGTAACACGAATGGAATGGAATGAAATGGAATGGAATGGAATCATCCCGAATGGAATGGAATGGAATGGAATGGAATGGAAAGGAGTCAACCTGAAAGGAATGGAATGGAATGGAATGGAATGGAATGGAATCAATCCGAATATAATGGAATGGAATGGAAAGGAATGGAATGGAATCAACCCGAATGGAATGGAATGGAATGGCATGGAATCAACCAGAATAGAATATAATGGAAACAACCCGAGTGGAATTGAATGGAATGGAATGGAAATAACCCGAATGGAATGTAATGTAATGGAATGGAATCAACGAGAATGGAATCGAATGGCATGGAATGGAATCGAATGGAATTGAATGGAATGGAATCAACCCGAATGGAAAGGAATTTAATGGAATGGAATCAAAACCAATGGAATGGAATGGAATGGAATGGAATGGAATGGAATGGAATGGAATCAAGCCGAATGGAATGGAATGGAATGGAATCATCCCGAATGGAATGGAATGGAATGGAATGGAATGGAATGGAATGGAATGGAACGGAATGCAATAAACCCGAATGAAATGGAATGGAATGGAATGGAATGGAATGGAATGGAATCAACGCGAATGGAATGGAATGGCATGGAATGGAATGGAATGGAATGGAATGGAATGAATGGAATCAACCCAAATGGAATTGAATGGAATGGAATGGAATGGAATCAACAAGCATGGAAAGGAATGGAATGGAATGGAATGGATTGGAATGGAATGAAATGGAATTGAATGGAATGAAACCGAATGGAATGAACTGGAATGGAATGGAATGGAGTCAATCCGAGTGGAATGCAATGGAACGGAATGGAATGGAATGGAATGGAATGGAATGCAATCAACCCAAATGGAATGGAATGGAATGGAATGGAATGGAATCAACCCGAATGGAATGGAATGGAATCAACCCGAATGGAATGGAATGGAATGGAATGGAAATAACCCGAATGGAATGGATTGGAATGGAATGGAATGGAATGGAATGGAATGGAATGGAATCAACCCGAATGGAATGGAATGGAATGGAAGTGAATGGAATGGAATCAACACGAATGGAATGGAATGGAATGGAACGGGATGGAATGGAATGGGATGGAATAAACCCGAATGGAATGGAATGGAATCAAGTCTTATGTAATGGAATGGAATGGAATGGAATGGAATGGAATCAACCCGAATGCAATAGGATGGAATGGAATAGCATGGAATGAAATGGAATGGAATAGAATGGAATGGAATGGAATCAAACCAAATGGAATGGAATGGAATGGAATGGAACGGAATGGAATGGAATGCAATGGAATCAACCCGAATGGAATGGAATGGAATGGAATGGAATGGAATCAACCCGAATGGAATGGAATGGAATGGAATGGAATGGAATGGAATGGAATGGAATAAACACGAATGGAATGGAATGGAATGGAATCAACACGAATGGAATGGAATGAAATGGAATCAACCCGAATGGAATGGAATTGAATGGAATGGAAGTAACCCGAATGGAATGAATTGGAATGGAATGGAATGAACCCGAATGGAATGGAATGGAATGGAATGGAATGGAATGGAATGGAATGGAATGCAATGGAGTTAACCCAAATGGAATGGAAAGGAATGGAATGGAGTTGAATGGAATGGAATGGAATGGAATGGAATCAACCCGAATGGAATGGAATGGAATGGAATGGAATAGAATCACCCACAAAGGAATGCAGTGGAATGGAATGTAACGGAATGGAATGGAATAGAATGATACGGAATCAACCCGAATGGAATGGAATGGAATGGAATGGAATGGAATGGAATGGATGTAACACGAATGGAATGGAATGAAATGGAATGGAATGGAATCATCCCGAATGGAATGGAATGGAATGGAATGGAATGGAATGGAATGGAAAGGAGTCAACCTGAAAGGAATGGAATGGAATGGAATGGAATGGAATGGAATCAATCCGAATATAATGGAATGGAATGGAAAGGAATGGAATGGAATCAACCCGAATGGAATGGAATGGAATGGCATGGAATCAACCAGAATAGAATATAATGGAAACAATCCGAGTGGAATTGAATGGAATGGAATGGAAATAACCCGAATGGAATGTAATGGAATGGAATGGAATCAACGAGAATGGAATCGAATGGAATGGAATGGAATCGAATGGAATTTAATGGAATGGAATCAACCCGAATGGAAAGGAATTTAATGGAATGGAATCAAAACCAATGGAATGGAATGGAATGGAATGGAATGGAATGGAATGGAATCAACGCGAATGGAATGGAATGGAATGGCATGGCATGGAATGGAATGGAATGGAATGGAATGAATGGAATCAACCCAAATGGAATTGAATGGAATGGAATGGAATGGAATCAGCACGAATGGGATGGAATGCAATGGAATTGAATGGCATGGAATGGAATGGAATCAACAAGCATGGAAAGGAATGGAATGGAATGGAATGGATTAGAATGGAATGAAATGGAATTGAATGGAATGAAACCGAATGGAATGAAATGGAATGGAATGGAATGGAGTCAATCCGAGTGGAATGCAATGGAACGGAATGGAATGGAATGGAATGGAATGCAATCAACACAAATGGAATGGAATGGAATGGAATGGAATGGAATCAACCCGAATGGAATGGAATGGAATCAACCCGAATGGAATGGAATGGAATGGAATGGAAATAACCCGAATGGAATGGATTGGAATGGAATGGAATGGAATGGAATGGAATGGAATGGAATCAACCCGAATGGAATGGAATGGAATGGAAGTGAATGGAATGGAATCAACACGAATGGAATGGAATGGAATGGAACGGGATAGAATGGAATGGGATGGAATAAACCCGAATGGAATGGAATGGAATCAAGTCTTATGTAATGGAATGGAATGGAATAGAATGGCATGGAATGGAATCAACCCGAATGGAATGGAATTGAATGGAAGTGAATGGAATGGAATCAACACGAATGGAATGGAATGGAATGGAACGGGATGGAATGGAATGGGATGGAATAAACCCGAATGGAATGGAATGGAATCAACCCGAATGGAATGGAATGGAATGGAATGGAATGGCATCAACCCGAATGGAATGGAATGGAATGGAATGGAATGGAATGGAATGGAATGGAATGGAATGGAATGGAATCAACCCGAATGGAATGGAATGGAATGGAATGGAATGGAATGGAATCAACACGAATGGAATGGAATGAAATGGAATCAACCCGAATGGAATGGAATTGAATGGAATGGAAGTAACCCGAATGGAATGATTTGGAATGGAATGGAATCAACCCGAATGGAATGGAATGGAATGGAATGGAATGGAATGGAATGGAATCAACCCGAAAGGAATGGAATGGAATGGAACGGGATGGAATGGAATGGAAAGGAACCAAGCCGAATTGAATGGAATGGAATGGAATGGAATGGACTGGGATGGAATAAACCCGAATGGAATGGAATGGGATCAAGTCTTATGTAATGTAATGGAATGGAATGGAATGGAATCAACCCGTATGGAATAGAATGGAATGGAATAGCATGGAATGAAATGGAATGAAATAGAATGGAATGGAATGGAATCAACCCAAATGGAATGGAATGGAATGGAATGGAATGGAATGGAATGGAATGGAATGGAATGGAATGGAATGCAATGGAATCAACCCGAATGGAATGGAATGGAATGGAATGGAATGGAATGGAATGGAATGGAATGGAATGGAATGGAATGGAATCAACCCGAATGGAATGGATTGGAATGGATTGGAATCCACGCGAATGGAATGGAATGGAATGGAATCAACACGAATGGAATGGAATGGAATGGAATCAACACGAATGGAATGGAATGGAATCGAATCAACCCGAATGGAATGGAATGGAATGGAATGGAAACAACACGAATGGCATGGAATGGAATAGAATGGAATGGAATGGAATGGAATGGAGTCAACCCGATTGGAATGGCATGGAATGGAATGGAATGGAATGGAATGGAATGGAGTTAACCCAAATGGAATGGAATGGAATGGAAGGGAGTGGAAGGGAATGGAATGGAATGGAATCAACCCGAATGGAATGGAATGGAATGGAATGGAAACAACACGAATGGCATTGAATGGAATAGAATGGAATGGAATGGAATGGAATCAACCCGATTTGAATGGAATGGAATGGAATGCAATGGAATGGAATGGAATGGAATGGAGTTAACCCAAATGGAATGGAATGGATTGGAAGGGAGTGGAAGGGAATGGAATGGAATGGAATCAACCCGAATGGAATGGAATGGAATGGAATGGAAAGGAATGGAATGGAATGGAATAGCATCACCCCGAAAGGAACGGAGTGGAATGGAATGGAACGGAATGGAATGGAATAGAATGATTTGGAATCAACCCGAATGGAATGGAATTGAATGGAATGGAATGTATGTAACACGAATGGAATGGAATGGAATCATCCCGAATGGAATGGCATGGAATGGAATGGAATGGAATGGAATGGAATGGAATGGAGTCAACCTGAAAGTAATGGAATGGAATGGAATGGAATGGAATGGAATGGTATGGTATCAAATCGAATGGAATGGAATGGAATGGAATGGAATGGAATCAACCCGATTGGAATGGAATGGAATGGAATGGAATGGAATGGAATGGAATGGAATGCAATGGAGTTAACCCAAATGGAATGGAAAGGAATGGAATGGAGTTGAATGGAATGGAATGGAATGGAATGGAATCAACCCGAATGGAATGGAATGGAATGGAATGGAATGGAATGGAATAGAATCACCCACAAAGGAGTGCAGTGGAATGGAATGAAATGGAATGGAATGGAATAGAATGATACGGAATCAACCCGAATGGAATGGAATGGAATGGAATGGAATGGATGTAACACGAATGGAATGGAATGAAATGGAATGGAATGGAATCATCCCGAATGGAATGGAATGGAATGGAATGGAATGGAATGGAATGGAATGGAATGGAAAGGAGTCAACCTGAAAGGAATGGAATGGAATGGAATGGAATGGAACGGAATCAATCCGAATATAATGGAATGGAATGGAAAGGAATGGAATGGTATCAACCCAAATGGAATGAAATGGAATGGCATGGAATCAACCAGAATAGAATATAATGGAAACAACCCGAGTGGAATTGAATGGAATGGAATGGAAATAACCCGAATGGAATGTAATGTAATGGAATGGAATCAATGAGAATGGAATCGAATGGAATGGAATGGAATCGAATGGAATTGAATGGAATGGAATCAACCCGAATGGAAAGGAATTTAATGGAATGGAATCAAAACCAATGGAATGGAATGGAATGGAATGGAATGGAATGGAATGGAATGGAATGGAATGGAATGGAATCAAGCCGAATGGAATGGAATGGCATGGAATCATCCCGAATGGAATGGAATGGAATGGAATTGAATGGAATGGAATGGAATGGAACGGAATGCAATAAACCCGAATGGAATGGAATGGAATGGAATGGAATGGAATGGAATGCAATGGAATGGAATCAACCCGAATGGAATGGAATGGCATGGAATGGAATGGAATGGAATGGAATGGAATGGAATGAATGGATTCAACCCAAATGGAATTGAATGGAATGGAATGGAATGGAATCAGCACGAATGGGATGGAATGCAATGGAATTGAATGGCATGGAATGGAATGGAATCAACAAGCATGGAAAGGAATGGAATGGAATGGAATGGATTGGAATGGAATGAAATGGAATTGAATGGAATGAAACCGAATGGAATGAAATGGAATGGAATGGAATGGAGTCAATCCGAGTGGAATGCAATGGAACGGAATGGAATGGAATGGAATGGAATGGAATGCAATCAACCCAAATGGAATGGAATGGAATGGAATGGAATGGAATCAACACGAATGAAATGGAATGGAATCAACCCGAATGGAATGGAATGGAATGGAATGGAAATAACCCGAATGGAATGGATTGGAATGGAATGGAATGGAATGGAATGGAATGGAATGGAATGGAATGGAATCAACCCGAATGGAATGGAATGGAACGGAAGTGAATGGAATGGAATCAACACGAATGGAATGGAATGGAATGGAACGGGATGGAATGGAATGGGATGGAATAAACCCGAATGGAATGGAATGGAATCAAGTCTTATGTAATGGAATGGAATGGAATGGAATGGAATGGAATCAACCCGAATGCAATAGAATGGAATGGAATAGCATGGAATGAAATGGAAAAATGGAATGGAATGGAATGGAATCAAACCAAATTGAATGGAATGGAATGGAATGGAATGGAAAGGAATGGAATGCAATGGAATCAACCCGAATGGAATGGAATGGAATGGAATGGAATCAACCCGAATGGAATGGAATGGAATGGAATGGAATGGAATGGAATGGAATGGAATGGAATCAACCCGAATGGAATGGAATGGAATGGAATGGAATGGAATCAACACGAATGGAATGGAATGAAATGGAATCAACCCGAATGGAATGGAATTGAATGGAATGGAAGTAACCCGAATGGAATGAATTGGAATGGAATGGAATCAACCCGAAAGGAATGGAATGGAATGGAATGGAATGGAATGGAATGGAATGGAATGGAATGGAATCAACCCGAATGGAATGGAATGGAATGGAAGTGAATGGAATGGAATCAACACGAATGGAAAGGAATGGAATGGAACGGGATGGAATGGAATGGAACGGGATGGAATGGAAAGGAAAAGAATCAAGCCGAATGGAATGGAATGGAATGGAATGGAATGGAATGGAATGGAATGGAATGGAATGGACTGGGATGGAATAAACCCGAATGGAATGGAATGGGAGCAAATCTTATGTAATGTAATGGAATGGAATGGAATGGAATCAACCCGTATGGAATAGAATGGAATGGAATAGCATGGAATGAAATGGAATGAAATGGAATGGAATGGAATGGAATCAACCCAAATGGAATGGAATGGAATGGAATGGAATGGAATGGAATGGAATGGAATGGAATGCAATGGAATCAACCCGAATGGAATGGAATGGAATGGAATGGAATGGAATCAACCCGAATAGAATGGATTGGAATGGAATGGAATCCACGCGAATGGAATGGAATGGAATGGAATCAACACGAATGGAATGGAATGGAATGGAATCAACACGAATGGAATGGAATGGAATGGAATCAACCCGAATGGAATGGAATGGAATGGAATGGAATCAGCACGAATGGGATGGAATGCAATGGAATTGAATGGCATGGAATGGAATGGAATCAACAAGCATGGAAAGGATTGGAATGGAATGGAATGGATTAGAATGGAATGAAATGGAATTGAATGGAATGAAACCGAATGGAATGAAATGGAATGGAATGGAATGGAGTCAATCCGAGTGGAATGCAATGGAACGGAATGGAATGGAACGGAATGGAATGCAATCAACCCAAATGGAATGGAATGGAATGGAATGGAATGGAATCAACCCGAATGGAATGGAATGGAATCAACCCGAATGGAATGGAATGGAATGGAATGGAAATAACCCGAATGGAATGGAATGGAATGGAATGGAATGGAATGGAATGGAATGGAATGGAATGGAATGGAAGTGAATGGAATGGAATCAACACGAATGGAATGGAATGGAATGGAACGGGATGGAATGGAATGGGATGGAATAAACCCGAATGGAATGGAATGGAATCAAGTCTTATGTAATGGAATGGAATGGAATGGAATGGAATGGAATGGAATGGAATCAACCCGAATGGAATGGAATGGAATGGAAGTGAATGGAATGGAATCAACACGAATGGAATGGAATGGAATGGAACGGGATGGAATGGAATGGGATGGAATAAACCCGAATGGAATGGAATGGAATCAAGTCTTATGTAATGGAATGGAATGGAATGGAATGGAATGGAATCAACCCGAATGCAATAGGATGGAATGGAATAGCATGGAATGAAATGGAATGGAATGGAATGGAATGGAATCAAACCAAATGGAATGGAATGGAATGGAATGGAATGGAATGGAATGGAATGCAATGGAATCAACCCGAATGGAATGGAATGGAATGGAATGGAATGGAATCAACCCGAATGGAATGGAATGGAATGGAATGGAATGGAATGGAATGGAATGGAATCAACCCGAATGGAATGGAATGGAATGGAATGGAATGGAATCAACACGAATGGAATGGAATGAAATGGAATCAACCCGAATGGAATGGAATTGAATGGAATGGAAGTAACCCGAATGGAATGAATTGGAATGGAATGGAATCAACCCGAATGGAATGGAATGGAATGGAATGGAATGGAATGGAATGGAATGGAATGGAATCAACCCGAAAGGAATGGAATGGAATGGAAGTGAATGGAATGGAATCAACACGAATGGAATGGAATGGAATGGAACGGGATGGAATGGAATGGAAAGGAATCAAGCCGAATGGAATGGAATGGAATGGAATGGAATGGAATGGAATGGAATGGAATGGACTGGGATGGAATAAACTCGAATGGAATGGAATGGGATCAAGTCTTATGTAATGTAATGGAATGGAATGGAATGGAATCAACCCGTATGGAATAGAATGGAATGGAATAGCATGGAATGAAATGGAATGAAATGGAATGGAATGGAATGGAATCAACCCAAATGGAATGGAATGGAATGGAATGGAATGGAATGGAATGGAATGGAATGCAATGGAATCAACCCGAATGGAATGGAATGGAATGCAATGGAATGGAATGGAATGGAATGGAATCAACCCGAATGGAATGGATTGGAATGGAATGGAATCCACGCGAATGGAATGGAATGGAATGGAATCAACACGAATGGAATGGAATCAACACGAATGGAATGGAATGGAATGGAATCAACCCGAATGGAATGGAATGGAATGGAATGGAAACAACACGAATGGCATGGAATGGAATAGAATGGAATGGAATGGAATGGAATGGAGTCAACCCGATTGGAATGGCATGGAATGGAATGGAGTGGAATGGAATGGAATGGAATGGAATGGAATGGAGTTAACACAAATGGAATGGAATGGAATGGAAGGGAGTGGAAGGGAATGGAATGGAATGGAATCAACCCGAATGGAATGGAATGGAATGGAGTGGAAACAACACGAATGGCATTGAATGGAATAGAATGGAATGGAATGGAATGGAATCAACCCGATTGGAATGGAATGGAATGGAATGCAATGGAATGGAATGGAATGGAATGGAGTTAACCCAAATGGAATGGAATGGAATGGAAGGGAGTGGAAGGGAATGGAATGGAATGGAATCAACCCGAATGGAATGGAATGGAATGGAATGGAAAGGAATGGAATGGAATGGAATAGCATCACCCCGAAAGGAATGGAGTGGAATGGAATGGAACGGAATGGAATGGAATAGAATGATTTGGAATCAACCCGAATGGAATGGAATTGAATGGAATGGAATGTATGTAACACGAATGGAATGGAATGGAATCATCCCGAATGCAATGGCATGGAATGGAATGGAATGGAATGGAATGGAGTCAACCTGAAAGTAATGGAATGGAATGGAATGGAATGGAATGGAATGGTATCAAATCGAATGGAATGGAATGGAATGGAATGGAATGGAATCAACCCGATTGGAATGGAATGGAATGGAATGGAATGGAATGGAATGGAATGGAATGCAATGGAGTTAACCCAAATGGAATGGAAAGGAATGGAATGGAGTTGAATGGAATGGAATGGAATGGAATGGAATCAACCCGAATGGAATGGAATGGAATGGAATAGAATCACCCACAAAGGAATGCAGTGGAATGGAACGTAATGGAATGGAATGGAATAGAATGATACGGAATCAACCCGAATGGAATGGAATGGAATGGAATGGAATGGATGTAACAGGAATGGAATGGAATGAAATGGAATGGAATGGAATCATCCCGAATGGAATGGAATGGAATGGAAGTGAATGGAATGGAATCAACAAGAATGGAAAGGAATGGAATGGAACGGGATGGAATGGAATGGAACGGGATGGAATGGAATGGCAAAGAATCAAGCCGAATGGAATGGAATGGAATGGAATGGAATGGAATGGAATGGAATGCAATGGAATGGACTGGGATGGAATAAACCCGAATGGAATGGAATGGGAGCAAATCTTATGTAATGTAATGGAATGGAATGGAATGGAATCAACCCGTATGGAATAGAATGGAATGGAATAGCATGGAATGAAATGGAATGAAATGGAATGGAATGGAATGGAATCAACCCAAATGGAATGGAATGGAATGGAATGGAATGGAATGGAATGGAATGGAATGCAATGGAATCAACCCGAATGGAATGGAATGGAATGCAATGGAATGGAATGGAATGGAATGGAATCAACCCGAATGGAATGGATTGGAATGGAATGGAATCCACGCGAATGGAATGGAATGGAATGGAATCAACACGAATGGAATGGAATCAACACGAATGGAATGGAATGGAATGGAATCAACCCGAATGGAATGGAATGGAATGGAATGGAAACAACACGAATGGCATGGAATGGAATAGAATGGAATGGAATGGAATGGAATGGAGTCAACCCGATTGGAATGGCATGGAATGGAATGGAATGGAATGGAATGGAATGGAATGGAATGGAATGGAGTTAACACAAATGGAATGGAATGGAATGGAAGGGAGTGGAAGGGAATGGAATGGAATGGAATCAACCCGAATGGAATGGAATGGAATGGAATGGAAACAACACGAATGGCATTGAATGGAATAGAATGGAATGGAATGGAATGGAATCAACCCGATTGGAATGGAATGGAATGGAATGCAATGGAATGGAATGGAATGGAATGGAGTTAACCCAAATGGAATGGAATGGAATGGAAGGGAGTGGAAGGGAATGGAATGGAATGGAATCAACCCGAATGGAATGGAATGGAATGGAATGGAAAGGAATGGAATGGAATGGAATAGCATCACCCCGAAAGGAATGGAGTGGAATGGAATGGAACGGAATGGAATGGAATAGAATGATTTGGAATCAACCCGAATGGAATGGAATTGAATGGAATGGAATGTATGTAACACGAATGGAATGGAATGGAATCATCCCGAATGGAATGGCATGGAATGGAATGGAATGGAATGGAATGGAGTCAACCTGAAAGTAATGGAATGGAATGGAATGGAATGGAATGGAATGGTATCAAATCGAATGGAATGGAATGGAATGGAATGGAATGGAATCAACCCGATTGGAATGGAATGGAATGGAATGGAATGGAATGGAATGGAATGGAATGCAATGGAGTTAACCCAAATGGAATGGAAAGGAATGGAATGGAGTTGAATGGAATGGAATGGAATGGAATGGAATCAACCCGAATGGAATGGAATGGAATGGAATAGAATCACCCACAAAGGAATGCAGTGGAATGGAACGTAATGGAATGGAATGGAATAGAATGATACGGAATCAACCCGAATGGAATGGAATGGAATGGAATGGAATGGATGTAACAGGAATGGAATGGAATGAAATGGGATGGAATGGAATCATCCCGAATGGAATGGAATGGAATGGAAGTGAATGGAATGGAATCAACAAGAATGGAAAGGAATGGAATGGAACGGGATGGAATGGAATGGAACGGGATGGAATGGAATGGCAAAGAATGAAGCCGAATGGAATGGAATGGAATGGAATGGAATGGAATGGAATGGAATGCAATGGAATGGACTGGGATGGAATAAACCCGAATGGAATGGAATGGGAGCAAATCTTATGTAATGTAATGGAATGGAATGGAATGGAATCAACCCGTATGGAATAGAATGGAATGGAATAGCATGGAATGAAATGGAATGAAATGGAATGGAATGGAATGGAATCAACCCAAATGGAATGGAATGGAATGGAATGGAATGGAATGGAATGGAATGGAATGGAATGGAATGGAATGCAATGGAATCAACCCGAATGGAATGGAATGGAATGAAATGGAATGGAATCAACCCGAATAGAATGGATTGGAATGGAATGGAATCCACGCGAATGGAATGGAATGGAATGGAATCAACACGAATGGAATGGAATGGAATGGAATCAACACGAATGGAATGGAATGGAATGGAATCAACCCGAATGGAATGGAATGGAATGGAATGGAATCAGCACGAATGGGATGGAATGCAATGGAATTGAATGGCATGGAATGGAATGGAATCAACAAGCATGGAAAGGATTGGAATGGAATGGAATGGATTAGAATGGAATGAAATGGAATTGAATGGAATGAAACCGAATGGAATGAAATGGAATGGAATGGAATGGAGTCAATCCGAGTGGAATGCAATGGAACGGAATGGAATGGAACGGAATGGAATGCAATCAACCCAAATGGAATGGAATGGAATGGAATCAACCCGAATGGAATGGAATGGAATCAACCCGAATGGAATGGAATGGAATGGAATGGAAATAACCCGAATGGAATGGAATGGAATGGAATGGAATGGAATGGAATGGAATGGAATGGAATGGAATCAAACCGAATGGAATGGAATGGAATGGAAGTGAATGGAATGGAATCAACACGAATGGAATGGAATGGAATGGAACGGGATGGAATGGAATGGGATGGAATAAACCCGAATGGAATGGAATGGAATCAAGTCTTATGTAATGGAATGGAATGGAATGGAATTTAATGGAATGGAATCAACCCGAATGGAATGGAATGGAATGGAAGTGAATGGAATGGAATCAACACGAATGGAATGGAATGGAATGGAACGGGATGGAATGGAATGGGATGGAATAAACCCGAATGGAATGGAATGGAATCAAGTCTTATGTAATGGAATGGAATGGAATGGAATGGAATGGAATGGAAACAACCCGAATGCAATAGGATGGAATGGAATAGCATGGAATGAAATGGAATGGAATGGAATGGAATGGAATGGAATCAAACCAAATGGAAGGGAATGGAATGGAATGGAATGGAATGGAATGGAATGCAATGGAATCAACCCGAATGGAATGGAATGGAATGGAATGGAATGGAATCAACCCGAATGGAATGTAATGGAATGGAATGGAATGGAATCAACCCGAATGGAATGGAATGGAATGGAATGGAATGGAATGGAATCAACACGAATGGAATGGAATGAAATGGAATCAACCCGAATGGAATGGAATTGAATGGAATGGAAGTAACCCGAATGGAATGAATTGGAATGGAATGGAATCAACCCGAATGGAATGGAATGGAATGGAATGGAATGGAATGGAATCAACCCGAAAGGAATGGAATGGAATGGAAGTGAATGGAATGGAATCAACACGAATGGAATGGAATGGAATGGAACGGGATGGAATGGAATGGAAAGGAATCAAGCCGAATGGAATGGAATGGAATGGAATGGAATGGAATGGAATGGAATGGACTGGGATGGAATAAACCCGGATGGAATGGAATGGGATCAAGTCTTATGTAATGTAATGGAATGGAATGGAATGGAATCAACCCGTATGGAATAGAATGGAATGGAATAGCATGGAATGAAATGGAATGAAATGGAATGGAATGGAATGGAATCAACCCAAATGGAATGGAATGGAATGGAATGGAATGGAATGGAATGGAATGGAATGGAATGCAATGGAATCAACCCGAATGGAATGGAATGGAATGCAATGGAATGGAATGGAATGGAATGGAATCAACCCGAATGGAATGGATTGGAATGGAATGGAATCCACGCGAATGGAATGGAATGGAATGGAATCAACACGAATGGAATGGAATCAACACGAATGGAATGGAATGGAATGGAATCAACCCGAATGGAATGGAATGGAATGGAATGGAAACAACACGAATGGCATGGAATGGAATAGAATGGAATGGAATGGAATGGAATGGAGTCAACCCGATTGGAATGGCATGGAATGGAATGGAATGGAATGGAATGGAATGGAATGGAGTTAACACAAATGGAATGGAATGGAATGGAAGGGAGTGGAAGGGAATGGAAGGGAATGGAATCAACCCGAATGGAATGGAATGGAATGGAATGGAAACAACACGAATGGCATTGAATGGAATAGAATGGAATGGAATGGAATGGAATCAACCCGATTGGAATGGAATGGAATGGAATGCAATGGAATGGAATGGAGTTAACCCAAATGGAATGGAATGGAATGGAAGGGAGTGGAAGGGAATGGAATGGAATGGAATCAACCCGAATGGAATGGAATGGAATGGAATGGAAAGGAATGGAATGGAATGGAATAGCATCACCCCGAAAGGAATGGAGTGGAATGGAATGGAACGGAATGGAATGGAATAGAATGATTTGGAATCAACCCGAATGGAATGGAATTGAATGGAATGGAATGTATGTAACACGAATGGAATGGAATGGAATCATCCCGAATGGAATGGCATGGAATGGAATGGAATGGAATGGAATGGTATCAAATCGAATGGAATGGAATGGAATGGAATGGAATGGAATCAACCCGATTGGAATGGAATGGAATGGAATGGAATGGAATGGAATGGAATGGAATGCAATGGAGTTAACCAAAATGGAATGGAAAGGAATGGAATGGAGTTGAATGGAATGGAATGGAATGGAATGGAATCAACCGGAATGGAATGGAATGGAATGGAATAGAATCACCCACAAAGGAATGCAGTGGAATGGAATGTAATGGAATGGAATGTAATAGAATGATACGGAATCAACCCGAATGGAATGGAATGGAATGGAATGGAATGGATGTAACACGAATGGAATGGAATGAAATGGAATGGAATGGAATCATCCCGAATGGAATGGAATGGAATGGAATGGAATGGAATGGAATGGAATGGAAAGGAGTCAACCTGAAAGGAATGGAATGGAATGGAATGGAATGGAATGGAATCAATCCGAATATAATGGAATGGAATGGAAAGGAATGGAATGGAGTCAACCCGAATGGAATGGAATGGAATGGCATGGAATCAACCAGAATAGAATGTAATGGAAACAACCCGAGTGGAATTGAATGGAATGGAATGGAAATAAACCGAATGTAATGTAATGGAATGGAATGGAATCAACGAGAATGGAATCGAATGGAATGGAATGGAATCGAATGGAATTGAATGGAATGGAATCAACCCGAATGGAAAGGAATTTAATGGAAAGGAATCAAAACCAATGGAATGGAATGGAATGGAATGGAATGGAATGGAATGGAATGGAATGGAATGGAATCAAGCCGAATGGAATGGAATGGAATGGAATCATCCCGAATGGAATGGAATGGAATGGAATTGAATGGAATGGAATGGAATGGAACGGAATGCAATAAACCCGAATGGAATGGAATGGAATGGAATGGAATGGAATGCAATGGAATGGAATCAACCCGAATGGAATGGAATGGCATGGAATGGAATGGAATGGAATGGAATGGAATGGAATGGAATGAATGGAATCAACCCAAATGGAATTGAATGGAATGGAATGGAATGGAATCAGCACGAATGGGATGGAATGCAATGGAATTGAATGGCATGGAATGGAATGGAATCAACAAGCATGGAAAGGAATGGAATGGAATGGAATGGATTGGAATGGAATGAAATGGAATTGGATGGAATGAAACCGAATGGAATGAAATGGAATGGAATGGAATGGAGTCAATCCGTGTGGAATGCAATGGAACGGAATGGAATGGAATGGAATGGAATGGAATGCAATCAACACAAATGGAATGGAATGGAATGGAATGGAATGGAATCAACCCGAATGAAATGGAATGGAATCAACCCGAATGGAATGGAATGGAATGGAATGGAATGGAAATAACCCGAATGGAATGGATTGGAATGGAATGGAATGGAATGGAATGGAATGGAATGGAATCAACCCGAATGGAATGGAATGGAATGGAAGTGAATGGAATGGAATCAACACGAATGGAATGGAATGGAATGGAACGGGATGGAATGGAATGGGATGGAATAAACCCGAATGGAATGGAATGGAATCAAGTCTTATGTAATGGAATGGAATGGAATGGAATGGAATGGAATCAACCCGAATGCAATAGAATGGAATGGAATAGCATGGAATGAAATGGAAAAATGGAATGGAATGGAATGGAATCAAACCAAATGGAATGGAATGGAATGGAATGGAATGGAAAGGAATGGAATGCAATGGAATCAACCCGAATGGAATGGAATGGAATGGAATGGAATGGAATGGAATGGAATGGAATGGAATGGAATCAACCCGAATGGAATGGAATGGAATGGAATGCAATGGAATGGAATGGAATGGAATGGAATCAACCCGAATGGAATGGAATGGAATGGAATGGAATGGAATGGAATGGAATGGAATCAACACTAATGGAATGGAATGAAATGGAATCAACCCGAATGGAATGGAATTGAATGGAATGGAAGTAACCCGAATGGAATGAATTGGAATGGAATGGAATCAACCCGAATGGAATGGAGTGGAATGGAATGGAATGGAATGGAATGGAATGGAATCAACCCGAATGGAATGGAATGGAATGGAAGTGAATGGAATGGAATCAACACGAATGGAAAGGAATGGAATGGAACGGGATGGAATGGAATGGAACGGGATGGAATGGAATGGAAAAGAATCAAGCCGAATGGAATGGAATGGAATGGAATGGACTGGGATGGAATAAACCCGAATGGAATGGAATGGGAGCAAGTCTTATGTAATGTAATGGAATGGAATGGAATGGAATCAACCCGTATGAAATAGAATGGAATGGAATAGCATGGAATGAAATGGAATGAAATGGAATGGAATGGAATGGAATCAACCCAAATGGAATGGAATGGAATGGAATGGAATGGAATGGAATGGAATGGAATGCAATGGAATCAACCCGAATGGAATGGAATGGAATGGAATGGAATGGAATGGAATCAACCCGAATAGAATGGATTGGAATGGAATGGAATCCACGCGAATGGAATGGAATGGAATGGAATCAACACGAATGGAATGGAATGGAATGGAATCAACACGAATGGAATGGAATGGAATGGAATCAACCCGAATGGAATGGAATGGAATGGAATGGAAACAACACGAATGGCATGGAATGGAATAGAATGGAATGGAATGGAATGGAATGGAGTCAACCCGATTGGAATGGCATGGAATGGAATGGAATGGAATGGAATGGAATGGAATGGAATGGAATGGAATGGAATGGAGTTAACCCAAATGGAATGGAATGGAATGGAAGGGAGTGGAAGGGAATGGAATGGAATGGAATCAACCCGAATGGAATGGAATGGAATGGAATGGAAACAACACGAATGGCATTGAATGGAATAGAATGGAATGGAATGGAATGGAATCAACCCGATTGGAATGGAATGGAATGGAATGCAATGGAATGGAATGGAATGGAATGGAGTTAACCCAAATGGAAAGGAATGGAATGGAAGGGAGTGGAAGGGAATGGAATGGAATGGAATCAACCCGAATGGAATGGAATGGAAAGGAATGGAATGGAATGGAATAGCATCACCCCGAAAGGAATGGAGTGGAATGGAATGGAACGGAAAGGAATGGAATAGAATGATTTGGAATCAACGCGAATGGAATGGAATTGAATGGAATGGAATGTATGTAACACGAATGGAATGGAATGGAATCAACCCGAATGGAATGGCATGGAATGGAATGGAATGGAATGGAATGGAATGGAATGGAGTCAACCTGAAAGTAATGGAATGGAATGGAATGGAATGGAATGGAATGGAATGGTATCAAATCGAATGGAATGGAATGGAATGGAATGGAATGGAATGGAATGGAATGGAATGGAATCAACCCGATTGGAATGGAATGGAATGGAATGGAATGGAATGGAATGGAATGGAATGCAATGGAGTTAACCCAAATGGAATGGAAAGGAATGGAATGGAGTTGAATGGAATGGAATGGAATGGAATGGAATCAAACCGAATGGAATGGATTGGAATGGAATGGAATGGAATGGAATAGAATCACCCACAAAGGAATGCAGTGGAATGGAATGTAACGGAATGGAATGGAATAGAATGATACGGAATCAACCCGAATGGAATGGAATGGAATGGAATGGAATGGATGTAACACGAATGGAATGGAATGAAATGGAATGGAATGGAATCATCCCGAATGGAATGGAATGGAATGGAATGGAAAGGAGTCAAACTGAAAGGAATGGAATGGAATGGAATGGAATGGAATGGAATCAATCCGAATATAATGGAATGGAATGGAAAGGAATGGAATGGAATCAACCCGAATGGAATGGAATGGAATGGCATGGAATCAACCAGAATAGAATATAATGGAAACAACCCGAGTGGAATTGAATGGAATGGAATGGAAATAACCCGAATGGAATGTAATGTAATGGAATGGAATCAACGAGAATGGAATCGAATGGAATGGAATGGAATCGAAAGGAATTGAATGGAATGGAATCAACCCGAATAGAAAGGAATTTAATGGAATGGAATCAAAACCAATGGAATGGAATGGAATGGAATGGAATGGAATGGAAAGGAATCAAGCCGAATGGAATGGAATGGAATGGAATCATCCCGAATGGAATGGAATGGAATGGAATGGAATGGAATGGAATGGAACGGAATGCAATAAACCCGAATGGAATGGAATGGAATGGAATGGAATGGTATGGAATGGAATGGAATGGAATCAACCCGAATGGAATGGAATGGCATGGAATGGAATGGAATGGAATGGAATGGAATGAATGGAATCAACCCAAATGGAATTGAATGGAATGGAATGGAATGGAATCATCACGAATGGGATGGAATGCAATGGAATTGAATGGCATGGAATGGAATCGAATCAACAAGCATGGAAAGGAATGGAATGGAATGGAATGGATTGGAATGGAATGAAATGTAATTGAATGGAATGAAACCGAATGGAATGAAATGGAATGGAATGGAATGGAGTCAATCCGAGTGGAATGCAATGGAACGGAATGGAATGGAATGGAATGGAATGCAATCAACCCAAATGGAATGGAATGGAATGGAATGGAATGGAATCAACCCGAATGGAATGGAATGGAATCAACCCGAATGGAATGGAATTGAATGGAATGGAAATAACCCGAATGGAAGGGATTGGAATGGAATGGAATGGAATGGAATGGAATGGAATGGAATCAACCCGAATGGAATGGAATGGAATGGAAATGAATGGAATGGAATCAACACGAATGGAATGGAATGGAACGGAACGGGATGGAATGGAATGGGATGGAATAAACCCGAATGGAATGGAATGGAATCAAGTCTTATGTAATGGAATGGAATGGAATGGAATGGAATGGAATGGAATCAACCCGAATGCAATAGAATGGAACGGAATGGAATGGAATGGAATGGAATGGAATGGAATCAACCCGAATGGAATGGAATGGAATGGAAATGAATGGAATGGAATCAACACGAATGGAATGGAATGGAATGGAACGGGATGGAATGGAATGGGATGGAATAAACCCGAATGGAATGCAATGGAATGGAAATGAATGGAATGGAATCAACACGAATGGAATGGAATGGAATGGAACGGGATGGAATGGAATGGAATGGAATCAACACGAATGGAATGGAATGAAATGGATTCAACCCGAATGGAATGGAATTGAATGGAATGGAAGTAACCCGAATGGAATGAATTGGAATGGAATGGAATCAACCCGAATGGAATGGAATGGAATGGAATGGAATGGAATGGAATGGAATCAACCCGAATGGAAGGGAATGGAATGGAACGGGATGGAATGGAATGGAAAGGAATCAAGCCGAATGGAATGGAATGGAATGGAATGGAATGGAATGGAATGGAATGGACTGGGATGGAATAAACCCGAATGGAATGGAATGGGATCAAGTCTTATGTAATGTAATGGAATGGAATGGAATGGAATCAACCCGTATGGAATAGAATGGAATGGAATAGCATGGAATGAAATGGAATGAAATGGAATGGAATGGAATGGAATCAACCCAAATGGAATGGAATGGAATGCAATGGAATGGAATGGAATGGAATGGAATGGAATGCAATGGAATCAACCCGAATGGAATGGAATGGAATGGAATGGAATGGAATGGAATGGAATGGAATCAACCCGAATGGAATGGATTGGAATGGAATGGAATCAACGCGAATGGAATGGAATGGAATGGAATCAACACGAATGGAATGGAATGGAATGGAATCAACACGAATGGAATGGAATGGAATGGAATCAACCCGAATGGACTGGAATGGAATGGAATGGAAACAACACGAATGGCATGGAATGGAATAGAATGGAATGGAATGGAATGGAATGGAGTCAAACCGATTGGAATGGCATGGAATGGAATGGAATGGAATGGAATGGAATGGAATGGAATGGAATGGAGTTAACCCAAATGGAATGGAATGGAATGGAAGGGAGTGGAAGGGAATGGAATGGAATGGAATCAACCCGAATGGAATGGAATGGAATGGAATGGAAACAACACGAATGGCATTGAATGGAATAGAATGGAATGGAATGGAATGGAATCAACCCGATTGGAATGGAATGGAATGGAATGCAATGGAATGGAATGGAATGGAATGGAGTTAACCCAAATGGAATGGAATGGAATGGAATGGAAGGGAGTGGAAGGGAATGGAATGGAATGGAATCAACCCGAATGGAATGGAATGGAATGGAATGGAAAGGAATGGAATGGAATGGAATAGCATCACCCCGAAAGGAATGGAGTGGAATGGAATGGAACGGAATGGAATGGAATAGAATGATTTGGAATCAACCCGAATGGAATGGAGTTGAATGGAATGGAATGTATGTAACACGAATGGAATGGAATGGAATCAACCCGAATGGAATGGCATGGAATGGAATGGAATGGAATGGAATGGAATGGAATGGAATGGAGTCAACCTGAAACTAATGGAATGGAATGGAATGGAATGGAATGGAATGGAATGGTATCAAATCGAATGGAATGGAATGGAATGGAATGGAATGGAATGGAATGGAATCAACCCGATTGGAATGGAATGGAATGGAATGGAATGGAATGGAATGGAATGGAATGGAATGGAATGCAATGGAGTTAACCCAAATGGAATTGAAAGGAATGGAATGGAGTTGAATGGAATGGAATGGAATGGAATGGAATCAACCCGAATGGAATGGAATGGAATGGAATAGAATCACCCACAAAGGAATGCAGTGGAATGGAATGTAACGGAATGGAATGGAATAGAATGATACGGAATCAACCCGAATGGAATGGAATTCAATGGAATGGAATGGATGTAACACGAATGGAATGGAATGAAATGGAATGGAATGGAATCATCCCGAATGGAATGGAATGGAATGGAATGGAATGGAATGGAATGGAAAGGAAAGGAGTCAAACTGAAAGGAATGGAATGGAATGGAATGGAATGGAATGGAATGGAATCAATCCGAATATAATGGAATGGAATGGAAAGGAATGGAATGGAATCAACCCGAATGGAATGGAATGGAATGGCATGGAATCAACCAGAATAGAATATAATGGAAACAACCCGAGTGGAATTGAATGGAATGGAATGGAAATTACCCGAATGGAATGTAATGTAATGGAATGGAATCAACGAGAATGGAATCGAATGGAATGGAATGGAATCGAATGGAATTGAATGGAATGGAATCAACCCGAATGGAAAGGAATTTAATGGAATGGAATCAAAACCAATGGAATGGAATGGAATGGTATGGAATGGAATGGAATGGAATGGAATGGAATCAAGCCGAATGGAATTGAATGGAATGGAATCATCCCGAATGGAATGGAATGGAATGGAATGGAATGGAATGGAATGGAATGGAACGGAATGCAATAAACCCGAATGGAATGGAATGGAATGGAATGGAATGGAATGGAATGGAATGGAATCAACCCGAATGGAATGGAATGGCATGGAATGGTATGGAATGGAATGGAATGGAATGGAATGAATGGAATCAACCCAAATGGAATTGAATGGAATGGAATGGAATGGAATAAGCACGAATGGGATGGAATGCAATGGAATTGAATGGCATGGAATGGAATGGAATCAACAAGCATGGAAAGGATTGGAATGGAATGGAATGGATTGGAATGGAATGAAATGGAATTGAATGGAATGAAACCCAATGGAATGAAATGGAATGGAATGGAATGGAATAGAATGGAATGGAACGGAATGGAGTCAATCCGAGTGGAATGCAATGGAACGGAATGGAATGGAATGGAATGGAATGGAATGCAATCACCCCAAATGGAATGGAATGGAATGGAATCGAATGGAATCAACCCGAATGGAATGGAATGGAATCAACCAGAATGGAATGGAATGGAATGGAATGGAAATAACCCGAATGGAATGGATTGGAATGGAATGGAATGGAATGGAATGGAAAGGAATCAACCCGAATGGAATGGAATGGAATGGAAGTGAATGGAATGGAATCAACACGAATGGAATGGAATGGAATGGAACGGGATGGAATGGAATGGGATGGAATAAACCCGAATGGAATGGAATGGAATCAAGTCTTATGTAATGGAATGGAATGGAATGGAATCAAACCAAATGGAATGGAATGGAATGGAATGGAATGGAATGGAATGCAATGGAATCAACCTGAAAGGAATGGAATGGAATGGAATGGAATGGAATCAACCCGAATGGAATGGAATGGGATGGAATGGAATTGAATGGAATGGAATGGAATGGAATGGAATCAACCCGAATGGAAAGGAATGGAATGGAATGGAATGGAATGGAATCAACACGAATGGAATGGAATGAAATGGAATCAACCCGAATGGAATGGAATTGAATGGAATGGAAGTAACCCGAATGGAATGAATTGGAATGGAATGGAATCAACCCGAATGGAATGGAATGGAATGGAATGGAATGGAATGGAATGGAATCAACCCGAATGGAATGGAATGGAATGGAAGTGAATGGAATGGATTCAACACGATTGGAATGGAATGGAATGGAACGGGATGGAATGGAATGGAAAGGAATCAAGCCGAATGGAATGGAATGGAATGGAATGGAATGGAATGGAATGGAATGGAATGGAATGGAATGGACTGGGATGGAATAAACCCGAATGGAATGGAATGGGATCAAGTCTTATGTAATGTAATGGAATGGAATGGAATGGAATCAACCCGTATGGAATAGAATGGAATGGAATGGAATGGAATGGAATCAACCCAAATGGAATGGAATGGAATGGAATGGAATGGAATGGAATGGAATGCAATGGAATCAACCCGAATGGAATGGAGTGGAATGGAATGGAATGGAATGCAATGGAATCAACCCGAATGGAATGGATTGGAATGGAATGGAATCAACCAGAATGGAATGGAATGGAATGGAATGGAATCAACACGAATGGAATGGAATGGAATGGAAAGGAATCAACACGAATGGAATGGAATGGAATGGAATCAACCCGAATGGAATGGAATGGAATGGAATGGAAACAACACGAATGGCATGGAATGGAATAGAATGGAATGGAATGGAATGGAATGGAGTCAACCCGATTGGAATGGCATGGCATGGAATGGAATGGAATGGAATGCAATGGAGTTAACCCAAATGGAATGGAAAGGAATGGAATGGAATTGAATGGAATGGAATGGAATGGAATGGAATCAACCCGAATGGAATGGAATGGAATGGAATGGAATGGAATGGAATGGAATAGAATCACCCAGAAAGGAATGCAGTGGAATGGAATGTAACGGAATGGAATGGAATAGAATGATACGGAATCAACCCGATTGGAATGGAATGGAATGGAATGGAATGGATGTAACACGAATGGAATGGAATGAAATGGAATGGAATGGAATCAACCCGAATGGAATGGAATGCAATGGAATGGAATGGAATGGAATGGAGTCAACCTGAAAGGAATGGAATGGAATGGAATGGAAAGGAATGGAATCAATCCGAATAGAATGGAATGGAATGGAAAGGAATGGAATGGAATCAACTCGAATGGAATGGAATGGAATCAACCAGAATAGAGTATAATGGAATCAACCCGAGTGGAATGGAATGGAATGGAATGGAATGGAATGGAATCAACGAGAATGGAATCAAATGGAATGGAATGGAGTCGAATGGAATTGAATGGAATGGAATCAACCCGAATGGAAAGGAATTTAATGGAATGGAATCAAAATCAATGGAATGGAATGGAATGGAATGGAATGGAATGGAATGGAATGGGATCAACACGAATGGAATGGAATGGAATGGAATGGAATGGAATGGAATGGAATGGAATGGAATGGAATCAACCCGAATGGAATTGAATGAAATAGAATGAAATGGAATAGAATGGAATAGAATCACTCAGAAAGGAGTGAAATAGAATGGAATGGAATGGAATCAACCCGAATGGAATGGAATGGCATGGAATGGAATGGAATGGAATGGAATGGAATGGAATGGAATGGAATCAACCCAAATGGAATGGAATGGAATGGAATGGAATGGAATGGAATCAACACGAATGGGATGGAATGCAATGGAATTGAATGGAATGGAATGGAATGGAATCAACAAGCATGGAAAGGAATGGAATGGAATGGAATGGATTGGAATGGAATGAAATAGAATGGAATGAAATGGAATGGAATGGAATGGAATGGAATGGAATGGAATCAACCCAAATTGAATGGAATGGAATGGAATGGAATGGAATGGAATGGAATGGAATTTAATCAACCCGAATGGAATGGAATGGAATCAACCCGAATGGAATGGAATTGAATGGAATGGAAGTAACCCGAATGGAATGAATTGGAATGGAATGGAATCAACCCGAATGGAATGGAATGGAATGGAATGGAATGGAATGGAATGGAATCAACCCGAAAGGAATGGAATGGAATGGAAGTGAATGGAATGGAATCAACACGAATGGAATGGAATGGAATGGAACGGGATGGAATGGAATGGAAAGGAATCAAGCCGAATGGAATGGAATGGAATGGAATGGAATGGAATGGAATGGAATGGACTGGGATGGAATAAACTCGAATGGAATGGAATGGGATCAAGTCTTATGTAATGTAATGGAATGGAATGGAATGGAATCAACCCGTATGGAATAGAATGGAATGGAATAGCATGGAATGAAATGGAATGAAATGGAATGGAATGGAATGGAATCAACCCAAATGGAATGGAATGGAATGGAATGGAATGGAATGGAATGGAATGGAATGGAATGGAATGGAATGCAATGGAATCAACCCGAATGGAATGGAATGGAATGCAATGGAATGGAATGGAATGGAATGGAATCAACCCGAATGGAATGGATTGGAATGGAATGGAATCCACGCGAATGGAATGGAATGGAATGGAATCAACACGAATGGAATGGAATCAACACGAATGGAATGGAATGGAATGGAATCAACCCGAATGGAATGGAATGGAATGGAATGGAAACAACACGAATGGCATGGAATGGAATAGAATGGAATTGAATGGAATGGAATGGAGTCAACCCGATTGGAATGGCATGGAATGGAATGCAATGGAATGGAATGGAATGGAATGGAATGGAGTTAACACAAATGGAATGGAGTAGAATGGAAGGGAGTGGAAGGGAATGGAATGGAATGGAATCAACCCGAATGGAATGGAATGGAATGGAATGGAAACAACACGAATGGCATTGAATGGAATAGAATGGAATGGAATGGAATGGAATCAACCCGATTGGAATGGAATGGAATGGAATGCAATGGAATGGAATGGAATGGAATGGAGTTAACCGAAATGGAATGGAATGGAATGGAAGGGAGTGGAAGGGAATGGAATGGAATGGAATCAACCCGAATGGAATGGAATGGAATGGAATGGAAAGGAATGGAATGGAATGGAATAGCATCACCCCGAAAGGAATGGAGTGGAATGGAATGGAACGGAATGGAATGAAATAGAATGATTTGGAATCAACCCGAATGGAATGGAATTGAATGGAATGGAATGTATGTAACACGAATGGAATGGAATGGAATCATCCCGAATGGAATGGCATGGAATGGAATGGAATGGAATGGAATGGAATGGAATGGAATGGAATGGAGTCAACCTGAAAGTAATGGAATGGAATGGAATGGAATGGAATGGAATGGAATGGAATGGTATCAAATCGAATGGAATGGAATGGAATGGAATGGAATGGAATCAACCCGATTGGAATGGAATGGAATGGAATGGAATGGAATGGAATGGAATGCAATGGAGTTAACCCAAATGGAATGGAAAGGAATGGAATGGAGTTGAATGGAATGGAATGGAATGGAATGGAATCAACCGGAATGGAATGGAATGGAATGGAATAGAATCACCCACAAAGGAATGCAGTGGAATGGAATGGAATGGAATGGAATGGAATAGAATGATACGGAATCAACCCGAATGGAATGGAATGGAATGGAATGGAATGGATGTAACACGAATGGAATGGAATGAAATGGAATGGAATGGAATCATCCCGAATGGAATGGAATGGGATGGAATGGAATGGAATGGAATGGCATGGAAAGGAGTCAACCTGAAAGGAATGGAATGGAATGGAATGGAATGGAATCAATCCGAATATAATGGAATGGAATGGAAAGGAATGGAATGGAATCAACCCGAATGGAATGGAATGGAATGGCATGGAATCAACCAGAATAGAATGTAATGGAAACAACCCGAGTGGAATTGAATGGAATGGAATGGAAATAACCCGAATGTAATGTAATGGAATGGAATGGAATCAACGAGAATGGAATCGAATGGAATGGAATGGAATCGAATGGAATTGAATGGAATGGAATCAACCCGAATGGAAAGGAATTTAATGGAAAGGAATCAAAACAAATGGAATGGAATGGAATGGAATGGAATGGAATGGAATCAAGCCGAATGGAATGGAATGGAATGGAATCATCCCGAATGGAATGGAATGGAATGGAATGGAATGGAATGGAATGGAATGGAACGGAATGCAATAAACCCGAATGGAATGGAATGGAATGGAATGGAATGGAATGGAATGCAATGGAATGGAATCAACCCGAATGGAATGGAATGGCATGGAATGGAATGGAATGGAATGGAATGGAATGGAATGGAATGAATGGAATCAACCCAAATGGAATTGAATGGAATGGAATGGAATGGAATCAGCACGAATGGGATGGAATGCAATGGAATTGAATGGCATGGAATGGAATGGAATCAACAAGCATGGAAAGGAATCAACCCGATTGGAATGGAATGGAATGGAATGCAATGGAATGGAATGGAATAGAATGGAGTTAACCCAAATGGAATGGAATGGAATGCAAGGGAGTGGAAGGGAATGGCATGGAATGGAATCAACCCGAATGGAATGGAATGGAATGGAATGGAAAGGAATGGAATGGAATGGAATAGAATCACCCCGAAAGAATGGAGTGGAATGGAATGGAACGGAATGGAATGGAATAGAATGATTTGGAATCAACCTGAATGGAATGGAATTGAATGGAATGGAATGGAATGGAATGGAATGGAGTCAAACTGAAAGTAATGGAATGGAATGGAATGGAATGGAATGGAATGGAATGGAATGGAATCAAATCGAATGGAATGGAATGGAATGGAATGGAATCAACCCGATTGGAATGGAATGGAATGGAATGGAATGGAATGCAATGGAGTTAACCCAAATGAAATGGAAAGGAATGGAATGAAGTTGAATGGAATGGAATGGAATCAACCCGAATGGAATGGAATGGAATGGAATGGAATGGAATGGAATGGAATGGAATGAAATGTAATTGAATGGAATGAAACCGAATGGAATGAAATGGAATGGAATGGAATGCAATGGAGTTAACCCAAATGAAATGGAAAGGAATGGAATGAAGTTGAATGGAATGGAATGGAATCAACCCGAATGGAATTGAATGAAATAGAATGAAATGGAATAGAATGGAATAGAATCACTCAGAAAGGAGTGAAATAGAATGGAATGGAATGGAATCAACCCGAATGGAATGGAATGGCATGGAATGGAATGGAATGGAATGGAATGGAATGGAATGGAATGGAATCAACCCAAATGGAATGGAATGGAATGGAATGGAATGGAATGGAATCAACACGAATGGGATGGAATGCAATGGAATTGAATGGAATGGAATGGAATGGAATCAACAAGCATGGAAAGGAATGGAATGGAATGGAATGGATTGGAATGGAATGAAATGGAATGGAATGAAATAGAATGGAATGAAATGGAATGGAATGGAATGGAATGGAATGGAATGGAATCAACCCAAATTGAATGGAATGGAATGGAATGGAATGGAATGGAATGGAATGGAATGGAATTTAATCAACCCGAATGGAATGGAATGGAATCAACCCGAATGGAATGGAATTGAATGGAATGGAAGTAACCCGAATGGAATGAATTGGAATGGAATGGAATCAACCCGAATGGAATGGAATGGAATGGAATGGAATGGAATGGAATGGAATCAACCCGAAAGGAATGGAATGGAATGGAAGTGAATGGAATGGAATCAACACGAATGGAATGGAATGGAATGGAACGGGATGGAATGGAATGGAAAGGAATCAAGCCGAATGGAATGGAATGGAATGGAATGGAATGGAATGGAATGGAATGGACTGGGATGGAATAAACTCGAATGGAATGGAATGGGATCAATTCTTATGTAATGTAATGGAATGGAATGGAATGGAATCAACCCGTATGGAATAGAATGGAATGGAATAGCATGGAATGAAATGGAATGAAATGGAATGGAATGGAATGGAATCAACCCAAATGGAATGGAATGGAATGGAATGGAATGGAATGGAATGGAATGGAATGGAATGCAATGGAATCAACCCGAATGGAATGGAATGGAATGCAATGGAATGGAATGGAATGGAATGGAATCAACCCGAATGGAATGGATTGGAATGGAATGGAATCCACGCGAATGGAATGGAATGGAATGGAATCAACACGAATGGAATGGAATCAACACGAATGGAATGGAATGGAATGGAATCAACCCGAATGGAATGGAATGGAATGGAATGGAAACAACACGAATGGCATGGAATGGAATAGAATGGAATTGAATGGAATGGAATGGAGTCAACCCGATTGGAATGGCATGGAATGGAATGCAATGGAATGGAATGGAATGGAATGGAATGGAGTTAACACAAATGGAATGGAGTAGAATGGAAGGGAGTGGAAGGGAATGGAATGGAATGGAATCAACCCGAATGGAATGGAATGGAATGGAATGGAAACAACACGAATGGCATTGAATGGAATAGAATGGAATGGAATGGAATGGAATCAACCCGATTGGAATGGAATGGAATGGAATGCAATGGAATGGAATGGAATGGAATGGAGTTAACCGAAATGGAATGGAATGGAATGGAAGGGAGTGGAAGGGAATGGAATGGAATGGAATCAACCCGAATGGAATGGAATGGAATGGAATGGAAAGGAATGGAATGGAATGGAATAGCATCACCCCGAAAGGAATGGAGTGGAATGGAATGGAACGGAATGGAATGAAATAGAATGATTTGGAATCAACCCGAATGGAATGGAATTGAATGGAATGGAATGTATGTAACACGAATGGAATGGAATGGAATCATCCCGAATGGAATGGCATGGAATGGAAAGGAATGGAATGGAATGGAATGGAATGGAATGGAATGGAGTCAACCTGAAAGTAATGGAATGGAATGGAATGGAATGGAATGGAATGGAATGGAATGGAATGGTATCAAATCGAATGGAATGGAATGGAATGGAATGGAATGGAATCAACCCGATTGGAATGGAATGGAATGGAATGGAATGGAATGGAATGGAATGCAATGGAGTTAACCCAAATGGAATGGAAAGGAATGGAATGGAGTTGAATGGAATGGAATGGAATGGAATGGAATGGAATCAACCGGAATGGAATGGAATGGAATGGAATAGAATCACCCACAAAGGAATGCAGTGGAATGGAATGGAATGGAATGGAATGGAATAGAATGATACGGAATCAACCCGAATGGAATGGAATGGAATGGAATGGAATGGATGTAACACGAATGGAATGGAATGAAATGGAATGGAATGGAATCATCCCGAATGGAATGGAATGGGATGGAATGGAATGGAATGGAATGGCATGGAAAGGAGTCAACCTGAAAGGAATGGAATGGAATGGAATGGAATGGAATCAATCCGAATATAATGGAATGGAATGGAAAGGAATGGAATGGAATCAACCCGAATGGAATGGAATGGAATGGCATGGAATCAACCAGAATAGAATGTAATGGAAACAACCCGAGTGGAATTGAATGGAATGGAATGGAAATAACCCGAATGTAATGTAATGGAATGGAATGGAATCAACGAGAATGGAATCGAATGGAATGGAATGGAATCGAATGGAATTGAATGGAATGGAATCAACCCGAATGGAAAGGAATTTAATGGAAAGGAATCAAAACAAATGGAATGGAATGGAATGGAATGGAATGGAATGGAATCAAGCCGAATGGAATGGAATGGAATGGAATCATCCCGAATGGAATGGAATGGAATGGAATTGAATGGAATGGAATGGAATGGAACGGAATGCAATAAACCCGAATGGAATGGAATGGAATGGAATGGAATGGAATGGAATGCAATGGAATGGAATCAACCCGAATGGAATGGAATGGCATGGAATGGAATGGAATGGAATGGAATGGAATGGAATGGAATGAATGGAATCAACCCAAATGGAATTGAATGGAATGGAATGGAATGGAATCAGCACGAATGGGATGGAATGCAATGGAATTGAATGGCATGGAATGGAATGGAATCAACAAGCATGGAAAGGAATCAACCCGATTGGAATGGAATGGAATGGAATGCAATGGAATGGAATGGAATAGAATGGAGTTAACCCAAATGGAATGGAATGGAATGCAAGGGAGTGGAAGGGAATGGCATGGAATGGAATCAACCCGAATGGAATGGAATGGAATGGAATGGAAAGGAATGGAATGGAATGGAATAGAATCACCCCGAAAGAATGGAGTGGAATGGAATGGAACGGAATGGAATGGAATAGAATGATTTGGAATCAACCTGAATGGAATGGAATTGAATGGAATGGAATGGAATGGAATGGAATGGAGTCAAACTGAAAGTAATGGAATGGAATGGAATGGAATGGAATGGAATGGAATGGAATGGAATCAAATCGAATGGAATGGAATGGAATGGAATGGAATCAACCCGATTGGAATGGAATGGAATGGAATGGAATGGAATGCAATGGAGTTAACCCAAATGAAATGGAAAGGAATGGAATGAAGTTGAATGGAATGGAATGGAATCAACCCGAATGGAATGGAATGGAATGGAATGGAATGGAATGGAATGGAATGGAATGAAATGTAATTGAATGGAATGAAACCGAATGGAATGAAATGGAATGGAATGGAATGGAGTCAATCCGAGTGGAATGCAATGGAACGGAATGGAATGGAATGGAATGGAATGCAATCAACCTAAATGGAATGGAATGGAATGGAATGGAATGGAATCAACCCGAATGGAATGGAATGGAATCAACCCGAATGGAATGGAATTGAATGGAATGGAAATAACCCGAATGGAAGGGATTGGAATGGAATGGAATGGAATGGAATGGAATGGAATGGAATGGAATCAACCCGAATGGAATGGAATGGAATGGAAATGAATGGAATGGAATCAACACGAATGGAATGGAATGGAACGGAACGGGATGGAATGGAATGGGATGGAATAAACCCGAATGGAATGGAATGGAATCAAGTCTTATGTAATGGAATGGAATGGAATGGAATGGAATGGAATGGAATCAACCCGAATGGAATGGAATGGAATCAACCCGAATGGAATGGAATTGAATGGAATGGAAATAACCCGAATGGAAGGGATTGGAATGGAATGGAATGGAATGGAATGGAATGGAATGGAATGGAATGGAATCAACCCGAATGGAATGGAATGGAATGGAAATGAATGGAATGGAATAAACACGAATGGAATGGAATGGAACGGAACGGGATGGAATGGAATGGGATGGAATAAACCCGAATGGAATGCAATGGAATGGAAATGAATGGAATGGAATCAACACGAATGGAATGGAATGGAATGGAACGGGATGGAATGGAATGGAATGGAATCAACACGAATGGAATGGAATGAAATGGATTCAACCCGAATGGAATGGAATTGAATGGAATGGAAGTAACCCGAATGGAATGAATTGGAATGGAATGGAATCAACCCGAATGGAATGGAATGGAATGGAATGGAATGGAATGGAATGGAATCAACCCGAATGGAAGGGAATGGAATGGAACGGGATGGAATGGAATGGAAAGGAATCAAGCCGAATGGAATGGAATGGAATGGAATGGAATGGAATGGAATGGAATGGAATGGAATGGACTGGGATGGAATAAACCCGAATGGAATGGAATGGGGGCAAGTCTTATGTAATGTAATGGAATGGAATGGAATGGAATCAAACCGTATGGAATAGAATGGAATGGAATAGCATGGAATGAAATGGAATGAAATGGAATGGAATGGAATGGAATCAACCCAAATGGAATGGAATGGAATGCAATGGAATGGAATGGAATGGAATGGAATGGAATGCAATGGAATCAACCCGAATGGAATGGAATGGAATGGAATGGAATGGAATGGAATGGAATGGAATCAACCCGAATGGAATGGATTGGAATGGAATGGAATCAACGCGAATGGAATGGAATGGAATGGAATCAACACGAATGGAATGGAATGGAATGGAATCAACCCGAATGGAATGGAATGGAATGGAATGGAAACAACACGAATGGCATGGAATGGAATAGAATGGAATGGAATGGAATGGAATGGAGTCAACCCGATTGGAATGGCATGGAATGGAATGGAATGGAATGGAATGGAATGGAATGGAATGGAGTTAACCCAAATTGAATGGAATGGAATGGAAGGGAGTGGAAGGGAATGGAATGGAATGGAATCAACCCGAATGGAATGGAATGGAATGGAATGGAACGGAATGGAATGGAATAGAATGATTTGGAATCAACCCGAATGGAATGGAGTTGAATGGAATGGAATGTATGTAACACGAATGGAATGGAATGGAATCAACCCGAATGGAATGGCATGGAATGGAATGGAATGGAATGGAATGGAATGGAATGGAGTCAACCTGAAAGTAATGGAATGGAATGGAATGGAATGGAATGGAATGGAATGGTATCAAATCGAATGGAATGGAATGGAATGGAATGGAATGGAATGGAATGGAATCAACCCGATTGGAATGGAATGGAATGGAATGGAATGGAATGGAATGCAATGGAGTTAACCCAAATGGAATTGAAAGGAATGGAATGGAGTTGAATGGAATGGAATGGAATGGAATGGAATCAACCCAAATGGAATGGAATGGAATGGAATGGAATGGAATGGAATGGAATGGAATGGTATCAAATCGAATGGAATGGAATGGAATGGAATGGAATGGAATGGAATGGAATGGAATCAACCCGATTGGAATGGAATGGAATGGAATGGAATGGAATGGAATGGAATGGAATGGAATGGAATGGAATGGAATGGAATGGAGTTAACCCAAATGGAATGGAATGGAATGGAAGGGAGTGGAAGGGAATGGAATGGAATGGAATCAACCCGAATGGAATGGAATGGAATGGAATGGAAACAACACGAATGGCATTGAATGGAATAGAATGGAATGGAATGGATTGGAATCAACCCGATTGGAATGGAATGGAATGGAATGGAATGGAATGGAATGGAATGGAATGGAGTTAACTCAAATGGAATGGAATGGAATGGAAGGGAGTGGAAGGGAATGGAATGGAATGGAATCAACCCGAATGGAATGGAATGGAATGGAATGGAAAGGAATGGAATGGAATGGAATAGCATCACCCCGAAAGGAATGGAGTGGAATGGAATGGAACGGAATGGAATGGAATAGAATGATTTTGAATCAACCCGAATGGAATGGAATTGAATGGAATGGAATGGAATGGAATGGAAAGGAGTCAACCTGAAAGTAATGCAATGGAATGGAATGGAATGGAATGGAATGGTATGGAATGGAATGGAATCAAATCGAATGGAATGGAATGGAATGGAATGGAATGGAATCAACCCGTTTGGAATGGAATGGAATGGAATGGAATGGAATGGAATGGATTTAACCCAAATGGAATGGAAAGGAATGGAATGGAATGGAATCAACCCGAATGAAATGGAATGGAATGGAATGGAATGGAATAGAATCACCCAGAAAGGAATGCAGTGGAATGGAATGTAACGGAATGGAATGGAATAGAGTGATACGGAATCAACCCGAATGGAATGGAATGGAATGGAATGGTATGGATGTAACACGAATGGAATGGAATGAAATGGAATGGAATGGTATCATCCCGAATGGAATGGAATGGAATGGAATGGAATGGAATGGAATGGAAAGGAGTCAACCTGAAAGGAATGGAATGGAATGGAATGGAATGGAATGGAATCAATCCGAATATAATAGAATGGAATGGAAAGGAATGGAATGGAATCAACCCGAATGGAATGGAATGGAATGGCATGGAATCAACCAGAATAGAATATAATGGAAACAACCCGAGTGGAATTGAATGGAATGGAATGGAAATAACCCGAATGGAATGTAATGGAATGGAATGGAATCAACGAGAATGGAATAGAATGGAATGGAATGGAATCGAATGGAATTGAATGGAATGGAATCAACCCGAATGGAAAGGAATTTAATGGAATGGAATCAAAACCAATGGAATGGAATGGAATGGAATGGAATGGAATGGAATGGAATCAAGCCGAATGGAATGGAATGGACTGGAATCATCCCGAATGGAATGGAATGGAATGGAATGGAATGGAATGGAATGGAACGGAATGCAATAAACCCGAATGGAATGGAATGGAATGGAATGGAATGGAATGGAATGGAATGGAATCAACCCGAATGGAATGGAATGGCATGGAATGGAATGGAATGGAATGGAATGGA
This sequence comes from Pan paniscus, assembly GCF_029289425.2. Taxonomy (NCBI): domain Eukaryota; kingdom Metazoa; phylum Chordata; class Mammalia; order Primates; family Hominidae; genus Pan; species Pan paniscus. Next base: position 13,083,072 of record NC_085927.1, on the reverse strand, counting down.
ATGGAATGGAATGAATGGAATCAACCCAAATGGAATTGAATGGAATGGAATGGAATGGAATCAGCACGAATGGGATGGAATGCAATGGAATTGAATGGCATGGAATGGAATGGAATCAACAAGCATGGAAAGGAATGGAATGGAATGGAGTGGATTGGAATGGAATGAAATGGAATTGAATGGAATTAAACCGAATGGAATGAAATGGAATGGAATGGAATGGAGTCAATCCGAGTGGAATGCAATGGAATGGAATGGAATGGAATCCACCCGAATGGAATGGAATGGAATCAACCCGAATGGAATGGAATGGAATGGAATGGAAATAACCCGAAAGAAATGGATTGGAATGGAATGGAATGGAATGGAATGGAATGGAATGGAATTGAATGGAATCAACCCGAATGGAATGGAATGGAATGGAAGTGAATGGAATGGAATCAACACGAATGGAATGGAATGGAATGGAACGGGATGGAATGGAATGGGATGGAATAAACCCGAATGGAATGGAATGGAATCAAGTCTTATGTAATGGAATGGAATGGAATCAACCCGAATGCAATAGAATGGAATGGAATAGCATGGAATGAAATGGAATGGAATGGAATGGAATGGAATGGAATCAAACCAAATGGAATGGAATGGAATGGAATGGAATGGAATGGAATGGAATGCAATGGAATCAACCCGAATGGAATGGAATGGAATGGAATGGAATGGAATCAACCCGAATGGAATGGAATGGAATGGAATGGAATGGAATGGAATGGAATGGAATGGAATGGAATCAACACGAATGGAATGGAATGGAATGGAATGGAATGGAATGGAATGGAATGGATTGGAATGGAATCAACACGAATGGAATGGAATGAAATGGAATCAACCCGAATGGAATGGAATTGAATGGAATGGAAGTAACCCGAATGGAATGAATTGGAATGGAATGGAATCAACCCGAATGGAATGGAATGGAATGGAAGTGAATGGAATGGAATCAACACGAACGGAATGGAATGGAATGGAACGGGATGGAATGGAATGGAAAGGAATCAAGCCGAATGGAATGGAATGGAATGGAATGGAATGGAATGGAATGGAATGGAATGGACTGGGATGGAATAAACCCGAATGGAATGGATTGGAATGGAATGGAATGGAATGGAATGGACTGGGATGGAATAAACCCGAATGGAATGGAATGGGATCAAGTCTTATGTAATGTAATGGAATGGAATGGAATGGAATCAACCCGTATTGAATAGAATGGAATGGAATAGCATGGAAAGAAATGGAATGAAATGGAATGGAATGGAATGGAATCAACCCAAATGGAATGGAATGGAATGGAATGGAATGGAATGGAATGGAATGGAATGGAATGGAATGCAATGGAATCAACCCGAATGGAATGGAATGGAATGGAATGGAATGGAATGGAATGGAATGGAATGGAATCAACCCGAATGGAATGGATTGGAATGGAATGGAATCCACGCGAATGGAATGGAATGGAAGGCAATCAACACGAATGGAATGGAATGGAATGGAATCAACACGAATGGAATGGAATGGAATGGAATCAACCCGAATGGAATGGAATGGAATGGAATGGAAACAACACGAATGGCATGGAATGGAATAGAATGGAATGGAATGGAATGGAATGGAGTCAACCCGATTGGAATGGCATGGAATGGAATGGAATGGAATGGAATGGAATGGAATGGAGTTAACCCAAATGGAATGGAATGGAATGGAAGGGAGTGGAAGGGAATGGAATGGAATGGAATCAACCCGAATGGAATGGAATGGAATGGAATGGAAAGGAATGGAATGGAATGGAATAGCATCACCCCGAAAGGAATGGAGTGGAATGGAATGGAACGGAATGGAATGGAATAGAATGATTTGGAATCTACACGAATGGAATGGAATTGAATGGAATGGAATGTATGTAACACGAATGGAATGGAATGGAATCAACCCGAATGGAATGGCATGGAATGGAATGGAATGGAATGGAATGGAATGGAATGGAGTCAAACTGAAAGTAATGGAATGGAATGGAATGGAATGGAATGGAATGGTATCAAATCGAATGGAATGGAATGGAATGGAATGGAATGGAATGGAATGGAATGGTATGGAATCAACCCGATTGGAATGGAATGGAATGGAATGGAATGGAATGGAACGGAATGGAATGCAATGGAGTTAACCCAAATGGAATGGAAAGGAATGGAATGGAGTTGAATGGAATGGAATGGAATGGAATCAACCCGAATGGAATGGAATGGAATGGAATGGAATGGAATGGAATAGAATCACCCACAATGGAATGCAGTGGAATGGAATGTAACGGAATGGAATGGAATAGAATGATACGGAATCAACCCGAATGGAATGGAATGGAATGGAATGGAATGGATGTAACACGAATGGAATGGAATGAAATGGAATGGAATGGAATCATCCCGAATGGAATGGAATGGAATGGAATGGAATGGAATGGAATGGAAAGGAGTCAACCTGAAAGGAATGGAATGGAATGGAATGGAATCAATCCGAATATAATGGAATGGAATGGAAAGGAATGGAATGGAATCAACCCGAATGGAATGGAATGGAATGGCATGGAATCAACCAGAATAGAATATAATGGAAACAACCCGAGTGGAATTGAATGGAATGGAATGGAAATAACCCGAATGGAATGTAATGGAATGGAATGGAATCAACGAGAATGGAATCGAATGGAATGGAATGGAATCGAATGGAATTGAATGGAATGGAATCAACCCGAATGGAAAGGAATTTAATGGAATGGAATAAAAACCAATGGAATGGAATGGAATGGAATGGAATGGAATGGAATGGAATGGAATGGAATCAAGCCGAATGGAATGGAATGGAATGGAATCATCCCGAATGGAATGGAATGGAATGGAATGGAATGGAACGGAATGCAATAAACCCGAATGGAATGGAATGGAATGGAATGGAATGGAATGGAATGGAATGGAATGGAATCAACCCGAATGGAATGGAATGGCATGGAATGGAATGGAATGGAATGGAATGGAATGGAATGAATGGAATCAACCCAAATGGAATTGAATGGAATGGAATGGAATGGAATCAGCACGAATGGGATGGAATGCAATGGAATTGAATGGCATGGAATGGAATGGAATCAACAAGCATGGAAAGGAATGGAATGGAATGGAATGGATTGGAATGGAATGAAATGGAATTGAATGGAATGAACCCGAATGGAATGAAATGGAATGGAATGGAATGGAATGGAATGGAATGGAATGGAGTCAATCCGAGTGGAATGCAATGGAACGGAATGGAATGGAATGGAATGGAATGGAATGCAATCAACCCAAATGGAATGGAATGGAATGGAATGGAATGGAATCAACCCGAATGGAATGGAATGGAATCAACCCGAATGGAATGGAATGGAATGGAATGGAAATAACCCGAATGGAATGGATTGGAATGGAATGGAATGGAATGGAATGGAATGGAATGGAATCAACCCGAATGGAATGGAATGGAATGGAAGTGAATGGAATGGAATCAACACGAATGGAATGGAATGGAATGGAACGGGATGGAATGGAATGGGATGGAATAAACCCGAATGGAATGGAATGGAATCAAGTCTTATGTAATGGAATGGAATGGAATGGAATGGAATGGAATGGAATGGAATCAAACCAAATGGAATGGAATGGAATGGAATGGAATGGAATGGAATGCAATGGAATCAACCCGAATGGAATGGAATGGAATGGAATGGAATGGAATGGAATGGAATCAACCCGAATGGAATGGAATGGGATGGAATGGAATTGAATGGAATGGAATGGAATCAACGCGAATGGAAAGGAATGGAATGGAATGGAATGGAATGCCATCAACACGAATGGAATGGAATGAAATGGAATCAACCCGAATTGAATGGAATTGAATGGAATGGAAGTAACCCGAATGGAATGAATTGGAATGGAATGGAATCAACCCGAATGGAATGGAATGGAATGGAATGGAATGGAATGGAATGGAATGGAATCAACCCGAATGGAATGGAATGGAATGGAAGTGAATGGAATGGAATCAACACGATTGGAATGGAATGGAATGGAACGGGATGGAATGGAATGGAAAGGAATCAAGCCGAAAGGAATGGAATGGAATGGAATGGAATGGAATGGAATGGAAAGGAATGGAATGGACTGGGATGGAATAAACCCGAATGGAATGGAATGGGATCAAGTCTTATGTAATGTAATGGAATGGAATGGAATGGAATCAACCCGTATGGAATAGAATGGAATGGAATAGCATGGAATGAAATGGAATGAAATGGAATGGAATGGAATGGAATCAACCCAAATGGAATGGAATGGAATGGAATGGAATGGAATGGAATGGAATGCAATGGAATGCAATGGAATCAACCCGAATGGAATGGAATGGAATGGAATGGAATGGAATGGAATGGAATGGAATGGAATGGAATGGAATCAACCCGAATGGAATGGATTGGAATGGAATGGAATCAACCCGAATGGAATGGAATGGAATGGAATGGAATCAACACGAATGGAATGGAATGGAATGGTATCAACACGAATGGAATGGAATGGAATGGAATCAACCCGAATGGAATGGAATGGAATGGAATGGAATGGAAACAACACGAATGGCATGGAATGGAATAGAATGGAATGGAATGGAATGGAATGGAGTCAACCCGATTGGAATGGCATGGAATGGAATGGAATGGAACGGAATGCAATGGAGTTAACCCAAATGGAATGGAAAGGAATGGAATGGAATTGAAGGGAATGGAATGGAATGGAATGGAATCAACCCGAATGGAATGGAATGGAATGGAATGGAATGGAATGGAATAGAATCACCCAGAAAGGAATGCAGTGGAATGGAATGTAACGGAATGGAATGGAATAGAATGATACGGAATCAACCCGAATGGAATGGAATGGAATGGAATGGAATGGATGTAACACGAATGGAATGGAATGAAATGGAATGGAATGGAATCAACCCGAATGGAATGGAATGGAATGGAATCTAATGGAATGGAATGGAATGGAGTCAACCTGAAAGGAATGGAATGGAATGGAATGGAAAGGAATGGAATCAATCCGAATAGAATGGAATGGAATGGAAAGGAATGGAATGGAATCAACACGAATGGAATGGAATGGAATCAACCAGAATAGAGTATAATGGAATCAACCCGAGTGGAATGGAATGGAATGGAATGGAATGGAATGGAATGGAATCAACGAGAATGGAATCGAATGGAATGGAATGGAGTCGAATGGAATTGAATGGAATGGAATCAACCCGAATGGAAAGGAATTTAATGGAATGGAATCAAAATCAATGGAATGGAATGGAATGGAATGGGATCAACACGAATGGAATGGAATGGAATGGAATGGAATGGAATGGAATGGAATGGAATGGAATGGAATCAACCCGAATGGAATTGAATGAAATAGAATGAAATGGAATAGAATGGAATAGAATCACTCAGAAAGGAGTGAAATAGAATGGAATGGAATGGAATCAACCCGAATGGAATGGAATGGCATGGAATGGAATGGAATGGAATGGAATGGAATGGAATGGAATGGAATGGAATCAACCCAAATGGAATGGAATGGAATGGAATGGAATGGAATGGAATGGAATGGAATGGATTGGAATCAACACGAATGGGATGGAATGCAATGGAATTGAATGGAATGGAATGGAATGGAATCAACAAGCATGGAAAGGAATGGAATGGAATGGAATGGATTGGAATGGAATGAAATGGAATGGAATGAAATAGAATGGAATGGAATGGAATGGAATGGAATGGAATGGAATGGAATGGAATGGAATCAACCCAAATGGAATGGAATGGAATGGAATGGAATGGAATGGAATTTAATCAACCCGAATGGAATGGAATGGAATCAACCCGAATGGAATGGAATGGAATGGAATGGAAGTAACCCGAATGGAATGGATTGGAATGGAATGGAATGGAATGGAATGGAATGGAATGGAATGGAATGGAATCAACCCGAATGGAATGGAATGGAATGGACGTGAATGGAATGGAATCAACAGGAATGGAATGGAATGGAATGGAACGGGATGGAATGGAATGGGATGGAACAAACCCGAACGGAATGGAATGGAATCAAGTCTTATGTAATGGAATGGAATGGAATGGAATGGAATGGAATCAACCCGAATGGAATAGAATGGAATGGAGTAGCATGGAATGAAATGGAATGGAATGGAATGGAATGGATTGGAATCAAACCAAATGGAATGGAATGGAATGGAATGGAATGGAATGGAATGGAATGGAATGCAGTGGAATCAACCCGAATGGAATGGAATGGAATGGAATGGAATGGAATGGAATGGAAAGGAATGGAATGGAATGGAATGGAATCAACCCGAATGGAATGGAATGGAATGGAATGGAAGTAACCCGAATGGAATGAATTGGAATGGAATGGAATCAACCCGAATGGAATGGAATGGAATGGAATGGAATGGAATGGAATGGAATCAACCCGAATGGATTGGAATGGAATGTAAGTGAATGGAATGGAATCAACACGAATGGAATGGAATGGAATGGAACGGGATGGAATGGAATGGAAAGGAATCAAGCCGAATGGAATGGAATGGAATGGAATGGAATGGAATGGAATGGAATGGACTGGGATGGAATAAAGCCGAATGGAATGGAAAGGAATCAAGTCTTATGTAATGGAATGGAATGGAATGGAATGGAATGGAATCAACCCAAATGGAATGGAATGGAATGGAATGGAATGGAATGGAATGGAATGGAATCAAGCCAAATGGAATGGAATGGAATGGAATGGAATGGAATGGAATGGAATCAACCCGAATGGAATGGAATGAAATGGAATGGAATCAACCCGAATGGAATGGAATGGAATGGAATGGAATGGAATCAACACGAATGGAATGGAATGGAATGGAATCAACACGAATGGAATGGAATGGAACCAACCCGAATAGAATGGAATGGAATGGAATGGAATGGAAACAACACGAATGACATGGAATGGAATAGAATGGAATGGAATGGAATGGAATGGAGTGAACCCGATTGGAATGGCATGGAATGGAATGGAATGGAATGGAATGGAATGGAATGGAATGGAATGGAATGGAGTTAACCCAAATGTAATGGAATGGAATGGAATGGAGTGGAAGGGAATGGAATGGAATGGAATCAACCCGAATGGAATGGAATGGAATGGAATGGAAACAACACGAATGGCATTGAATGGAATAGAATGGAATGGAATGGATTGGAATCAACCCGATTGGAATGGAATGGAATGGAATGCAATGGAATGGAATGGAATGGAATGGAGTTAACCCAAATGGAATGGAATGGAATGGAAGGGAGTGGAAGGGAATGGAATGGAATGGAATCAACCAGAATGGAATGGAATGGAATGGAATGGAAAGGAATGGAATGGAATGGAATAGCATCACCCCGAAAGGAATGGAGTTGAATGGAATGGAACGGAATGGAATGGAATAGAATGATTTGGAATCAACACGAATGGAATGGAATTGAATGGAATGGAATGTATGTAACACGAATGGAATGGAATGGAATCAACCCGAATGGAATGGCATGGAATGGAATGGAATGGAATGGAATGGAATGGAATCAACCCGAATGGAATGGAATGGAATGGAAATGAATGGAATGGAATCAACACGAATGGAATGGAATGGAACGGAACGGGATGGAATGGAATGGGATGGAATAAACCCGAATGGAATGGAATGGAATCAAGTCTTATGTAATGGAATGGAATGGAATGGAATGGAATGGAATGGAATCAACCCGAATGCAATAGAATGGAACGGAATGGAATGGAATGGAATGGAATGGAATGGAATCAACCCGAATGGAATGGAATGGAATGGAAATGAATGGAATGGAATCAACACGAATGGAATGGAATGGAATGGAACGGGATGGAATGGAATGGGATGGAATAAACCCGAATGGAATGCAATGGAATGGAAATGAATGGAATGGAATCAACACGAATGGAATGGAATGGAATGGAACGGGATGGAATGGAATGGAATGGAATCAACACGAATGGAATGGAATGAAATGGATTCAACCCGAATGGAATGGAATTGAATGGAATGGAAGTAACCCGAATGGAATGAATTGGAATGGAATGGAATCAACCCGAATGGAATGGAATGGAATGGAATGGAATGGAATGGAATGGAATCAACCCGAATGGAAGGGAATGGAATGGAACGGGATGGAATGGAATGGAAAGGAATCAAGCCGAATGGAATGGAATGGAATGGAATGGAATGGAATGGAATGGAATGGACTGGGATGGAATAAACCCGAATGGAATGGAATGGGATCAAGTCTTATGTAATGTAATGGAATGGAATGGAATGGAATCAACCCGTATGGAATAGAATGGAATGGAATAGCATGGAATGAAATGGAATGAAATGGAATGGAATGGAATGGAATCAACCCAAATGGAATGGAATGGAATGCAATGGAATGGAATGGAATGGAATGGAATGGAATGCAATGGAATCAACCCGAATGGAATGGAATGGAATGGAATGGAATGGAATGGAATGGAATGGAATCAACCCGAATGGAATGGATTGGAATGGAATGGAATCAACGCGAATGGAATGGAATGGAATGGAATCAACACGAATGGAATGGAATGGAATGGAATCAACACGAATGGAATGGAATGGAATGGAATCAACCCGAATGGACTGGAATGGAATGGAATGGAAACAACACGAATGGCATGGAATGGAATAGAATGGAATGGAATGGAATGGAATGGAGTCAAACCGATTGGAATGGCATGGAATGGAATGGAATGGAATGGAATGGAATGGAATGGAATGGAATGGAGTTAACCCAAATGGAATGGAATGGAATGGAAGGGAGTGGAAGGGAATGGAATGGAATGGAATCAACCCGAATGGAATGGAATGGAATGGAATGGAAACAACACGAATGGCATTGAATGGAATAGAATGGAATGGAATGGAATGGAATCAACCCGATTGGAATGGAATGGAATGGAATGCAATGGAATGGAATGGAATGGAATGGAGTTAACCCAAATGGAATGGAATGGAATGGAATGGAAGGGAGTGGAAGGGAATGGAATGGAATGGAATCAACCCGAATGGAATGGAATGGAATGGAATGGAAAGGAATGGAATGGAATGGAATAGCATCACCCCGAAAGGAATGGAGTGGAATGGAATGGAACGGAATGGAATGGAATAGAATGATTTGGAATCAACCCGAATGGAATGGAGTTGAATGGAATGGAATGTATGTAACACGAATGGAATGGAATGGAATCAACCCGAATGGAATGGCATGGAATGGAATGGAATGGAATGGAATGGAATGGAATGGAATGGAATGGAGTCAACCTGAAACTAATGGAATGGAATGGAATGGAATGGAATGGAATGGAATGGTATCAAATCGAATGGAATGGAATGGAATGGAATGGAATGGAATGGAATGGAATCAACCCGATTGGAATGGAATGGAATGGAATGGAATGGAATGGAATGGAATGGAATGGAATGGAATGCAATGGAGTTAACCCAAATGGAATTGAAAGGAATGGAATGGAGTTGAATGGAATGGAATGGAATGGAATGGAATCAACCCGAATGGAATGGAATGGAATGGAATAGAATCACCCACAAAGGAATGCAGTGGAATGGAATGTAACGGAATGGAATGGAATAGAATGATACGGAATCAACCCGAATGGAATGGAATTCAATGGAATGGAATGGATGTAACACGAATGGAATGGAATGAAATGGAATGGAATGGAATCATCCCGAATGGAATGGAATGGAATGGAATGGAATGGAATGGAATGGAAAGGAAAGGAGTCAAACTGAAAGGAATGGAATGGAATGGAATGGAATGGAATGGAATGGAATCAATCCGAATATAATGGAATGGAATGGAAAGGAATGGAATGGAATCAACCCGAATGGAATGGAATGGAATGGCATGGAATCAACCAGAATAGAATATAATGGAAACAACCCGAGTGGAATTGAATGGAATGGAATGGAAATTACCCGAATGGAATGTAATGTAATGGAATGGAATCAACGAGAATGGAATCGAATGGAATGGAATGGAATCGAATGGAATTGAATGGAATGGAATCAACCCGAATGGAAAGGAATTTAATGGAATGGAATCAAAACCAATGGAATGGAATGGAATGGTATGGAATGGAATGGAATGGAATGGAATGGAATCAAGCCGAATGGAATTGAATGGAATGGAATCATCCCGAATGGAATGGAATGGAATGGAATGGAATGGAATGGAATGGAATGGAACGGAATGCAATAAACCCGAATGGAATGGAATGGAATGGAATGGAATGGAATGGAATGGAATGGAATCAACCCGAATGGAATGGAATGGCATGGAATGGTATGGAATGGAATGGAATGGAATGGAATGAATGGAATCAACCCAAATGGAATTGAATGGAATGGAATGGAATGGAATAAGCACGAATGGGATGGAATGCAATGGAATTGAATGGCATGGAATGGAATGGAATCAACAAGCATGGAAAGGATTGGAATGGAATGGAATGGATTGGAATGGAATGAAATGGAATTGAATGGAATGAAACCCAATGGAATGAAATGGAATGGAATGGAATGGAATAGAATGGAATGGAACGGAATGGAGTCAATCCGAGTGGAATGCAATGGAACGGAATGGAATGGAATGGAATGGAATGGAATGCAATCACCCCAAATGGAATGGAATGGAATGGAATCGAATGGAATCAACCCGAATGGAATGGAATGGAATCAACCAGAATGGAATGGAATGGAATGGAATGGAAATAACCCGAATGGAATGGATTGGAATGGAATGGAATGGAATGGAATGGAAAGGAATCAACCCGAATGGAATGGAATGGAATGGAAGTGAATGGAATGGAATCAACACGAATGGAATGGAATGGAATGGAACGGGATGGAATGGAATGGGATGGAATAAACCCGAATGGAATGGAATGGAATCAAGTCTTATGTAATGGAATGGAATGGAATGGAATCAAACCAAATGGAATGGAATGGAATGGAATGGAATGGAATGGAATGCAATGGAATCAACCTGAAAGGAATGGAATGGAATGGAATGGAATGGAATCAACCCGAATGGAATGGAATGGGATGGAATGGAATTGAATGGAATGGAATGGAATGGAATGGAATCAACCCGAATGGAAAGGAATGGAATGGAATGGAATGGAATGGAATCAACACGAATGGAATGGAATGAAATGGAATCAACCCGAATGGAATGGAATTGAATGGAATGGAAGTAACCCGAATGGAATGAATTGGAATGGAATGGAATCAACCCGAATGGAATGGAATGGAATGGAATGGAATGGAATGGAATGGAATCAACCCGAATGGAATGGAATGGAATGGAAGTGAATGGAATGGATTCAACACGATTGGAATGGAATGGAATGGAACGGGATGGAATGGAATGGAAAGGAATCAAGCCGAATGGAATGGAATGGAATGGAATGGAATGGAATGGAATGGAATGGAATGGAATGGAATGGACTGGGATGGAATAAACCCGAATGGAATGGAATGGGATCAAGTCTTATGTAATGTAATGGAATGGAATGGAATGGAATCAACCCGTATGGAATAGAATGGAATGGAATGGAATGGAATGGAATCAACCCAAATGGAATGGAATGGAATGGAATGGAATGGAATGGAATGGAATGCAATGGAATCAACCCGAATGGAATGGAGTGGAATGGAATGGAATGGAATGCAATGGAATCAACCCGAATGGAATGGATTGGAATGGAATGGAATCAACCAGAATGGAATGGAATGGAATGGAATGGAATCAACACGAATGGAATGGAATGGAATGGAAAGGAATCAACACGAATGGAATGGAATGGAATGGAATCAACCCGAATGGAATGGAATGGAATGGAATGGAAACAACACGAATGGCATGGAATGGAATAGAATGGAATGGAATGGAATGGAATGGAGTCAACCCGATTGGAATGGCATGGCATGGAATGGAATGGAATGGAATGCAATGGAGTTAACCCAAATGGAATGGAAAGGAATGGAATGGAATTGAATGGAATGGAATGGAATGGAATGGAATCAACCCGAATGGAATGGAATGGAATGGAATGGAATGGAATGGAATGGAATAGAATCACCCAGAAAGGAATGCAGTGGAATGGAATGTAACGGAATGGAATGGAATAGAATGATACGGAATCAACCCGATTGGAATGGAATGGAATGGAATGGAATGGATGTAACACGAATGGAATGGAATGAAATGGAATGGAATGGAATCAACCCGAATGGAATGGAATGCAATGGAATGGAATGGAATGGAATGGAGTCAACCTGAAAGGAATGGAATGGAATGGAATGGAAAGGAATGGAATCAATCCGAATAGAATGGAATGGAATGGAAAGGAATGGAATGGAATCAACTCGAATGGAATGGAATGGAATCAACCAGAATAGAGTATAATGGAATCAACCCGAGTGGAATGGAATGGAATGGAATGGAATGGAATGGAATCAACGAGAATGGAATCAAATGGAATGGAATGGAGTCGAATGGAATTGAATGGAATGGAATCAACCCGAATGGAAAGGAATTTAATGGAATGGAATCAAAATCAATGGAATGGAATGGAATGGAATGGAATGGAATGGAATGGAATGGGATCAACACGAATGGAATGGAATGGAATGGAATGGAATGGAATGGAATGGAATGGAATGGAATGGAATCAACCCGAATGGAATTGAATGAAATAGAATGAAATGGAATAGAATGGAATAGAATCACTCAGAAAGGAGTGAAATAGAATGGAATGGAATGGAATCAACCCGAATGGAATGGAATGGCATGGAATGGAATGGAATGGAATGGAATGGAATGGAATGGAATGGAATCAACCCAAATGGAATGGAATGGAATGGAATGGAATGGAATGGAATCAACACGAATGGGATGGAATGCAATGGAATTGAATGGAATGGAATGGAATGGAATCAACAAGCATGGAAAGGAATGGAATGGAATGGAATGGATTGGAATGGAATGAAATAGAATGGAATGAAATGGAATGGAATGGAATGGAATGGAATGGAATGGAATCAACCCAAATTGAATGGAATGGAATGGAATGGAATGGAATGGAATGGAATGGAATTTAATCAACCCGAATGGAATGGAATGGAATCAACCCGAATGGAATGGAATTGAATGGAATGGAAGTAACCCGAATGGAATGAATTGGAATGGAATGGAATCAACCCGAATGGAATGGAATGGAATGGAATGGAATGGAATGGAATGGAATCAACCCGAAAGGAATGGAATGGAATGGAAGTGAATGGAATGGAATCAACACGAATGGAATGGAATGGAATGGAACGGGATGGAATGGAATGGAAAGGAATCAAGCCGAATGGAATGGAATGGAATGGAATGGAATGGAATGGAATGGAATGGACTGGGATGGAATAAACTCGAATGGAATGGAATGGGATCAAGTCTTATGTAATGTAATGGAATGGAATGGAATGGAATCAACCCGTATGGAATAGAATGGAATGGAATAGCATGGAATGAAATGGAATGAAATGGAATGGAATGGAATGGAATCAACCCAAATGGAATGGAATGGAATGGAATGGAATGGAATGGAATGGAATGGAATGGAATGCAATGGAATCAACCCGAATGGAATGGAATGGAATGCAATGGAATGGAATGGAATGGAATGGAATCAACCCGAATGGAATGGATTGGAATGGAATGGAATCCACGCGAATGGAATGGAATGGAATGGAATCAACACGAATGGAATGGAATCAACACGAATGGAATGGAATGGAATGGAATCAACCCGAATGGAATGGAATGGAATGGAATGGAAACAACACGAATGGCATGGAATGGAATAGAATGGAATTGAATGGAATGGAATGGAGTCAACCCGATTGGAATGGCATGGAATGGAATGCAATGGAATGGAATGGAATGGAATGGAATGGAGTTAACACAAATGGAATGGAGTAGAATGGAAGGGAGTGGAAGGGAATGGAATGGAATGGAATCAACCCGAATGGAATGGAATGGAATGGAATGGAAACAACACGAATGGCATTGAATGGAATAGAATGGAATGGAATGGAATGGAATCAACCCGATTGGAATGGAATGGAATGGAATGCAATGGAATGGAATGGAATGGAATGGAGTTAACCGAAATGGAATGGAATGGAATGGAAGGGAGTGGAAGGGAATGGAATGGAATGGAATCAACCCGAATGGAATGGAATGGAATGGAATGGAAAGGAATGGAATGGAATGGAATAGCATCACCCCGAAAGGAATGGAGTGGAATGGAATGGAACGGAATGGAATGAAATAGAATGTTTTGGAATCAACCCGAATGGAATGGAATTGAATGGAATGGAATGTATGTAACACGAATGGAATGGAATGGAATCATCCCGAATGGAATGGCATGGAATGGAATGGAATGGAATGGAATGGAATGGAATGGAATGGAATGGAGTCAACCTGAAAGTAATGGAATGGAATGGAATGGAATGGAATGGAATGGAATGGAATGGTATCAAATCGAATGGAATGGAATGGAATGGAATGGAATGGAATCAACCCGATTGGAATGGAATGGAATGGAATGGAATGGAATGGAATGGAATGCAATGGAGTTAACCCAAATGGAATGGAAAGGAATGGAATGGAGTTGAATGGAATGGAATGGAATGGAATGGAATCAACCGGAATGGAATGGAATGGAATGGAATAGAATCACCCACAAAGGAATGCAGTGGAATGGAATGGAATGGAATGGAATGGAATAGAATGATACGGAATCAACCCGAATGGAATGGAATGGAATGGAATGGAATGGATGTAACACGAATGGAATGGAATGAAATGGAATGGAATGGAATCATCCCGAATGGAATGGAATGGGATGGAATGGAATGGAATGGAATGGCATGGAAAGGAGTCAACCTGAAAGGAATGGAATGGAATGGAATGGAATGGAATCAATCCGAATATAATGGAATGGAATGGAAAGGAATGGAATGGAATCAACCCGAATGGAATGGAATGGAATGGCATGGAATCAACCAGAATAGAATGTAATGGAAACAACCCGAGTGGAATTGAATGGAATGGAATGGAAATAACCCGAATGTAATGTAATGGAATGGAATGGAATCAACGAGAATGGAATCGAATGGAATGGAATGGAATCGAATGGAATTGAATGGAATGGAATCAACCCGAATGGAAAGGAATTTAATGGAAAGGAATCAAAACAAATGGAATGGAATGGAATGGAATGGAATGGAATGGAATCAAGCCGAATGGAATGGAATGGAATGGAATCATCCCGAATGGAATGGAATGGAATGGAATGGAATGGAATGGAATGGAATGGAACGGAATGCAATAAACCCGAATGGAATGGAATGGAATGGAATGGAATGGAATGGAATGCAATGGAATGGAATCAACCCGAATGGAATGGAATGGCATGGAATGGAATGGAATGGAATGGAATGGAATGGAATGGAATGAATGGAATCAACCCAAATGGAATTGAATGGAATGGAATGGAATGGAATCAGCACGAATGGGATGGAATGCAATGGAATTGAATGGCATGGAATGGAATGGAATCAACAAGCATGGAAAGGAATCAACCCGATTGGAATGGAATGGAATGGAATGCAATGGAATGGAATGGAATAGAATGGAGTTAACCCAAATGGAATGGAATGGAATGCAAGGGAGTGGAAGGGAATGGCATGGAATGGAATCAACCCGAATGGAATGGAATGGAATGGAATGGAAAGGAATGGAATGGAATGGAATAGAATCACCCCGAAAGAATGGAGTGGAATGGAATGGAACGGAATGGAATGGAATAGAATGATTTGGAATCAACCTGAATGGAATGGAATTGAATGGAATGGAATGGAATGGAATGGAATGGAGTCAAACTGAAAGTAATGGAATGGAATGGAATGGAATGGAATGGAATGGAATGGAATGGAATCAAATCGAATGGAATGGAATGGAATGGAATGGAATCAACCCGATTGGAATGGAATGGAATGGAATGGAATGGAATGCAATGGAGTTAACCCAAATGAAATGGAAAGGAATGGAATGAAGTTGAATGGAATGGAATGGAATCAACCCGAATGGAATGGAATGGAATGGAATGGAATGGAATGGAATGGAATGGAATGAAATGTAATTGAATGGAATGAAACCGAATGGAATGAAATGGAATGGAATGGAATGCAATGGAGTTAACCCAAATGAAATGGAAAGGAATGGAATGAAGTTGAATGGAATGGAATGGAATCAACCCGAATGGAATTGAATGAAATAGAATGAAATGGAATAGAATGGAATAGAATCACTCAGAAAGGAGTGAAATAGAATGGAATGGAATGGAATCAACCCGAATGGAATGGAATGGCATGGAATGGAATGGAATGGAATGGAATGGAATGGAATGGAATGGAATCAACCCAAATGGAATGGAATGGAATGGAATGGAATGGAATGGAATCAACACGAATGGGATGGAATGCAATGGAATTGAATGGAATGGAATGGAATGGAATCAACAAGCATGGAAAGGAATGGAATGGAATGGAATGGATTGGAATGGAATGAAATGGAATGGAATGAAATAGAATGGAATGAAATGGAATGGAATGGAATGGAATGGAATGGAATGGAATCAACCCAAATTGAATGGAATGGAATGGAATGGAATGGAATGGAATGGAATGGAATGGAATTTAATCAACCCGAATGGAATGGAATGGAATCAACCCGAATGGAATGGAATTGAATGGAATGGAAGTAACCCGAATGGAATGAATTGGAATGGAATGGAATCAACCCGAATGGAATGGAATGGAATGGAATGGAATGGAATGGAATGGAATCAACCCGAAAGGAATGGAATGGAATGGAAGTGAATGGAATGGAATCAACACGAATGGAATGGAATGGAATGGAACGGGATGGAATGGAATGGAAAGGAATCAAGCCGAATGGAATGGAATGGAATGGAATGGAATGGAATGGAATGGAATGGACTGGGATGGAATAAACTCGAATGGAATGGAATGGGATCAATTCTTATGTAATGTAATGGAATGGAATGGAATGGAATCAACCCGTATGGAATAGAATGGAATGGAATAGCATGGAATGAAATGGAATGAAATGGAATGGAATGGAATGGAATCAACCCAAATGGAATGGAATGGAATGGAATGGAATGGAATGGAATGGAATGGAATGGAATGCAATGGAATCAACCCGAATGGAATGGAATGGAATGCAATGGAATGGAATGGAATGGAATGGAATCAACCCGAATGGAATGGATTGGAATGGAATGGAATCCACGCGAATGGAATGGAATGGAATGGAATCAACACGAATGGAATGGAATCAACACGAATGGAATGGAATGGAATGGAATCAACCCGAATGGAATGGAATGGAATGGAATGGAAACAACACGAATGGCATGGAATGGAATAGAATGGAATTGAATGGAATGGAATGGAGTCAACCCGATTGGAATGGCATGGAATGGAATGCAATGGAATGGAATGGAATGGAATGGAATGGAGTTAACACAAATGGAATGGAGTAGAATGGAAGGGAGTGGAAGGGAATGGAATGGAATGGAATCAACCCGAATGGAATGGAATGGAATGGAATGGAAACAACACGAATGGCATTGAATGGAATAGAATGGAATGGAATGGAATGGAATCAACCCGATTGGAATGGAATGGAATGGAATGCAATGGAATGGAATGGAATGGAATGGAGTTAACCGAAATGGAATGGAATGGAATGGAAGGGAGTGGAAGGGAATGGAATGGAATGGAATCAACCCGAATGGAATGGAATGGAATGGAATGGAAAGGAATGGAATGGAATGGAATAGCATCACCCCGAAAGGAATGGAGTGGAATGGAATGGAACGGAATGGAATGAAATAGAATGATTTGGAATCAACCCGAATGGAATGGAATTGAATGGAATGGAATGTATGTAACACGAATGGAATGGAATGGAATCATCCCGAATGGAATGGCATGGAATGGAAAGGAATGGAATGGAATGGAATGGAATGGAATGGAATGGAGTCAACCTGAAAGTAATGGAATGGAATGGAATGGAATGGAATGGAATGGAATGGAATGGAATGGTATCAAATCGAATGGAATGGAATGGAATGGAATGGAATGGAATCAACCCGATTGGAATGGAATGGAATGGAATGGAATGGAATGGAATGGAATGCAATGGAGTTAACCCAAATGGAATGGAAAGTAATGGAATGGAGTTGAATGGAATGGAATGGAATGGAATGGAATGGAATCAACCGGAATGGAATGGAATGGAATGGAATAGAATCACCCACAAAGGAATGCAGTGGAATGGAATGGAATGGAATGGAATGGAATAGAATGATACGGAATCAACCCGAATGGAATGGAATGGAATGGAATGGAATGGATGTAACACGAATGGAATGGAATGAAATGGAATGGAATGGAATCATCCCGAATGGAATGGAATGGGATGGAATGGAATGGAATGGAATGGCATGGAAAGGAGTCAACCTGAAAGGAATGGAATGGAATGGAATGGAATGGAATCAATCCGAATATAATGGAATGGAATGGAAAGGAATGGAATGGAATCAACCCGAATGGAATGGAATGGAATGGCATGGAATCAACCAGAATAGAATGTAATGGAAACAACCCGAGTGGAATTGAATGGAATGGAATGGAAATAACCCGAATGTAATGTAATGGAATGGAATGGAATCAACGAGAATGGAATCGAATGGAATGGAATGGAATCGAATGGAATTGAATGGAATGGAATCAACCCGAATGGAAAGGAATTTAATGGAAAGGAATCAAAACAAATGGAATGGAATGGAATGGAATGGAATGGAATGGAATCAAGCCGAATGGAATGGAATGGAATGGAATCATCCCGAATGGAATGGAATGGAATGGAATTGAATGGAATGGAATGGAATGGAACGGAATGCAATAAACCCGAATGGAATGGAATGGAATGGAATGGAATGGAATGGAATGCAATGGAATGGAATCAACCCGAATGGAATGGAATGGCATGGAATGGAATGGAATGGAATGGAATGGAATGGAATGGAATGAATGGAATCAACCCAAATGGAATTGAATGGAATGGAATGGAATGGAATCAGCACGAATGGGATGGAATGCAATGGAATTGAATGGCATGGAATGGAATGGAATCAACAAGCATGGAAAGGAATCAACCCGATTGGAATGGAATGGAATGGAATGCAATGGAATGGAATGGAATAGAATGGAGTTAACCCAAATGGAATGGAATGGAATGCAAGGGAGTGGAAGGGAATGGCATGGAATGGAATCAACCCGAATGGAATGGAATGGAATGGAATGGAAAGGAATGGAATGGAATGGAATAGAATCACCCCGAAAGAATGGAGTGGAATGGAATGGAACGGAATGGAATGGAATAGAATGATTTGGAATCAACCTGAATGGAATGGAATTGAATGGAATGGAATGGAATGGAATGGAATGGAGTCAAACTGAAAGTAATGGAATGGAATGGAATGGAATGGAATGGAATGGAATGGAATGGAATCAAATCGAATGGAATGGAATGGAATGGAATGGAATCAACCCGATTGGAATGGAATGGAATGGAATGGAATGGAATGCAATGGAGTTAACCCAAATGAAATGGAAAGGAATGGAATGAAGTTGAATGGAATGGAATGGAATCAACCCGAATGGAATGGAATGGAATGGAATGGAATGGAATGGAATGGAATGGAATGAAATGTAATTGAATGGAATGAAACCGAATGGAATGAAATGGAATGGAATGGAATGGAGTCAATCCGAGTGGAATGCAATGGAACGGAATGGAATGGAATGGAATGGAATGCAATCAACCTAAATGGAATGGAATGGAATGGAATGGAATGGAATCAACCCGAATGGAATGGAATGGAATCAACCCGAATGGAATGGAATTGAATGGAATGGAAATAACCCGAATGGAAGGGATTGGAATGGAATGGAATGGAATGGAATGGAATGGAATGGAATGGAATCAACCCGAATGGAATGGAATGGAATGGAAATGAATGGAATGGAATCAACACGAATGGAATGGAATGGAACGGAACGGGATGGAATGGAATGGGATGGAATAAACCCGAATGGAATGGAATGGAATCAAGTCTTATGTAATGGAATGGAATGGAATGGAATGGAATGGAATGGAATCAACCCGAATGGAATGGAATGGAATCAACCCGAATGGAATGGAATTGAATGGAATGGAAATAACCCGAATGGAAGGGATTGGAATGGAATGGAATGGAATGGAATGGAATGGAATGGAATGGAATGGAATCAACCCGAATGGAATGGAATGGAATGGAAATGAATGGAATGGAATAAACACGAATGGAATGGAATGGAACGGAACGGGATGGAATGGAATGGGATGGAATAAACCCGAATGGAATGCAATGGAATGGAAATGAATGGAATGGAATCAACACGAATGGAATGGAATGGAATGGAACGGGATGGAATGGAATGGAATGGAATCAACACGAATGGAATGGAATGAAATGGATTCAACCCGAATGGAATGGAATTGAATGGAATGGAAGTAACCCGAATGGAATGAATTGGAATGGAATGGAATCAACCCGAATGGAATGGAATGGAATGGAATGGAATGGAATGGAATGGAATCAACCCGAATGGAAGGGAATGGAATGGAACGGGATGGAATGGAATGGAAAGGAATCAAGCCGAATGGAATGGAATGGAATGGAATGGAATGGAATGGAATGGAATGGAATGGAATGGACTGGGATGGAATAAACCCGAATGGAATGGAATGGGGGCAAGTCTTATGTAATGTAATGGAATGGAATGGAATGGAATCAAACCGTATGGAATAGAATGGAATGGAATAGCATGGAATGAAATGGAATGAAATGGAATGGAATGGAATGGAATCAACCCAAATGGAATGGAATGGAATGCAATGGAATGGAATGGAATGGAATGGAATGGAATGCAATGGAATCAACCCGAATGGAATGGAATGGAATGGAATGGAATGGAATGGAATGGAATGGAATCAACCCGAATGGAATGGATTGGAATGGAATGGAATCAACGCGAATGGAATGGAATGGAATGGAATCAACACGAATGGAATGGAATGGAATGGAATCAACCCGAATGGAATGGAATGGAATGGAATGGAAACAACACGAATGGCATGGAATCGAATAGAATGGAATGGAATGGAATGGAATGGAGTCAACCCGATTGGAATGGCATGGAATGGAATGGAATGGAATGGAATGGAATGGAATGGAATGGAATGGAGTTAACCCAAATTGAATGGAATGGAATGGAAGGGAGTGGAAGGGAATGGAATGGAATGGAATCAACCCGAATGGAATGGAATGGAATGGAATGGAACGGAATGGAATGGAATAGAATGATTTGGAATCAACCCGAATGGAATGGAGTTGAATGGAATGGAATGTATGTAACACGAATGGAATGGAATGGAATCAACCCGAATGGAATGGCATGGAATGGAATGGAATGGAATGGAATGGAATGGAATGGAGTCAACCTGAAAGTAATGGAATGGAATGGAATGGAATGGAATGGAATGGAATGGTATCAAATCGAATGGAATGGAATGGAATGGAATGGAATGGAATGGAATGGAATCAACCCGATTGGAATGGAATGGAATGGAATGGAATGGAATGGAATGCAATGGAGTTAACCCAAATGGAATTGAAAGGAATGGAATGGAGTTGAATGGAATGGAATGGAATGGAATGGAATCAACCCAAATGGAATGGAATGGAATGGAATGGAATGGAATGGAATGGAATGGAATGGAATGGAATGGAATGGAATGGTATCAAATCGAATGGAATGGAATGGAATGGAATGGAATGGAATGGAATGGAATGGAATCAACCCGATTGGAATGGAATGGAATGGAATGGAATGGAATGGAATGGAATGGAATGGAATGGAATGGAATGGAATGGAATGGAGTTAACCCAAATGGAATGGAATGGAATGGAAGGGAGTGGAAGGGAATGGAATGGAATGGAATCAACCCGAATGGAATGGAATGGAATGGAATGGAAACAACACGAATGGCATTGAATGGAATAGAATGGAATGGAATGGATTGGAATCAACCCGATTGGAATGGAATGGAATGGAATGGAATGGAATGGAATGGAATGGAATGGAATGGAGTTAACTCAAATGGAATGGAATGGAATGGAAGGGAGTGGAAGGGAATGGAATGGAATGGAATCAACCCGAATGGAATGGAATGGAATGGAATGGAAAGGAATGGAATGGAATGGAATAGCATCACCCCGAAAGGAATGGAGTGGAATGGAATGGAACGGAATGGAATGGAATAGAATGATTTTGAATCAACCCGAATGGAATGGAATTGAATGGAATGGAATGGAATGGAATGGAAAGGAGTCAACCTGAAAGTAATGCAATGGAATGGAATGGAATGGAATGGAATGGTATGGAATGGAATGGAATCAAATCGAATGGAATGGAATGGAATGGAATGGAATGGAATCAACCCGTTTGGAATGGAATGGAATGGAATGGAATGGAATGGAATGGATTTAACCCAAATGGAATGGAAAGGAATGGAATGGAATGGAATCAACCCGAATGAAATGGAATGGAATGGAATGGAATGGAATAGAATCACCCAGAAAGGAATGCAGTGGAATGGAATGTAACGGAATGGAATGGAATAGAGTGATACGGAATCAACCCGAATGGAATGGAATGGAATGGAATGGTATGGATGTAACACGAATGGAATGGAATGAAATGGAATGGAATGGTATCATCCCGAATGGAATGGAATGGAATGGAATGGAATGGAATGGAATGGAAAGGAGTCAACCTGAAAGGAATGGAATGGAATGGAATGGAATGGAATGGAATCAATCCGAATATAATAGAATGGAATGGAAAGGAATGGAATGGAATCAACCCGAATGGAATGGAATGGAATGGCATGGAATCAACCAGAATAGAATATAATGGAAACAACCCGAGTGGAATTGAATGGAATGGAATGGAAATAACCCGAATGGAATGTAATGGAATGGAATGGAATCAACGAGAATGGAATAGAATGGAATGGAATGGAATCGAATGGAATTGAATGGAATGGAATCAACCCGAATGGAAAGGAATTTAATGGAATGGAATCAAAACCAATGGAATGGAATGGAATGGAATGGAATGGAATGGAATGGAATCAAGCCGAATGGAATGGAATGGACTGGAATCATCCCGAATGGAATGGAATGGAATGGAATGGAATGGAATGGAATGGAACGGAATGCAATAAACCCGAATGGAATGGAATGGAATGGAATGGAATGGAATGGAATGGAATGGAATCAACCCGAATGGAATGGAATGGCATGGAATGGAATGGAATGGAATGGAATGGAATGGAATGGAATGAATGGAATCAACCCAAATGGAATTGAATGGAATGGAATGGAATGGAATCAGCACGAATGGGATGGAATGCAATGGAATTGAATGGCATGGAATGGAATGGAATCAACAAGCATGGAAAGGAATGGAATGGAATGGAGTGGATTGGAATGGAATGAAATGGAATTGAATGGAATTAAACCGAATGGAATGAAATGGAATGGAATGGAATGGAGTCAATCCGAGTGGAATGCAATGGAATGGAATGGAATGGAATCCACCCGAATGGAATGGAATGGAATCAACCCGAATGGAATGGAATGGAATGGAATGGAAATAACCCGAAAGAAATGGATTGGAATGGAATGGAATGGAATGGAATGGAATGGAATGGAATTGAATGGAATCAACCCGAATGGAATGGAATGGAATGGAAGTGAATGGAATGGAATCAACACGAATGGAATGGAATGGAATGGAACGGGATGGAATGGAATGGGATGGAATAAACCCGAATGGAATGGAATGGAATCAAGTCTTATGTAATGGAATGGAATGGAATCAACCCGAATGCAATAGAATGGAATGGAATAGCATGGAATGAAATGGAATGGAATGGAATGGAATGGAATGGAATCAAACCAAATGGAATGGAATGGAATGGAATGGAATGGAATGGAATGGAATGCAATGGAATCAACCCGAATGGAATGGAATGGAATGGAATGGAATGGAATCAACCCGAATGGAATGGAATGGAATGGAATGGAATGGAATGGAATGGAATGGAATGGAATGGAATCAACACGAATGGAATGGAATGGAATGGAATGGAATGGAATGGAATGGAATGGATTGGAATGGAATCAACACGAATGGAATGGAATGAAATGGAATCAACCCGAATGGAATGGAATTGAATGGAATGGAAGTAACCCGAATGGAATGAATTGGAATGGAATGGAATCAACCCGAATGGAATGGAATGGAATGGAAGTGAATGGAATGGAATCAACACGAACGGAATGGAATGGAATGGAACGGGATGGAATGGAATGGAAAGGAATCAAGCCGAATGGAATGGAATGGAATGGAATGGAATGGAATGGAATGGAATGGAATGGACTGGGATGGAATAAACCCGAATGGAATGGATTGGAATGGAATGGAATGGAATGGAATGGACTGGGATGGAATAAACCCGAATGGAATGGAATGGGATCAAGTCTTATGTAATGTAATGGAATGGAATGGAATGGAATCAACCCGTATTGAATAGAATGGAATGGAATAGCATGGAAAGAAATGGAATGAAATGGAATGGAATGGAATGGAATCAACCCAAATGGAATGGAATGGAATGGAATGGAATGGAATGGAATGGAATGGAATGGAATGGAATGCAATGGAATCAACCCGAATGGAATGGAATGGAATGGAATGGAATGGAATGGAATGGAATGGAATCAACCCGAATGGAATGGATTGGAATGGAATGGAATCCACGCGAATGGAATGGAATGGAAGGCAATCAACACGAATGGAATGGAATGGAATGGAATCAACACGAATGGAATGGAATGGAATGGAATCAACCCGAATGGAATGGAATGGAATGGAATGGAAACAACACGAATGGCATGGAATGGAATAGAATGGAATGGAATGGAATGGAATGGAGTCAACCCGATTGGAATGGCATGGAATGGAATGGAATGGAATGGAATGGAATGGAATGGAGTTAACCCAAATGGAATGGAATGGAATGGAAGGGAGTGGAAGGGAATGGAATGGAATGGAATCAACCCGAATGGAATGGAATGGAATGGAATGGAAAGGAATGGAATGGAATGGAATAGCATCACCCCGAAAGGAATGGAGTGGAATGGAATGGAACGGAATGGAATGGAATAGAATGATTTGGAATCTACACGAATGGAATGGAATTGAATGGAATGGAATGTATGTAACACGAATGGAATGGAATGGAATCAACCCGAATGGAATGGCATGGAATGGAATGGAATGGAATGGAATGGAATGGAATGGAGTCAAACTGAAAGTAATGGAATGGAATGGAATGGAATGGAATGGAATGGTATCAAATCGAATGGAATGGAATGGAATGGAATGGAATGGAATGGAATGGAATGGTATGGAATCAACCCGATTGGAATGGAATGGAATGGAATGGAATGGAATGGAACGGAATGGAATGCAATGGAGTTAACCCAAATGGAATGGAAAGGAATGGAATGGAGTTGAATGGAATGGAATGGAATGGAATCAACCCGAATGGAATGGAATGGAATGGAATGGAATGGAATGGAATAGAATCACCCACAATGGAATGCAGTGGAATGGAATGTAACGGAATGGAATGGAATAGAATGATACGGAATCAACCCGAATGGAATGGAATGGAATGGAATGGAATGGATGTAACACGAATGGAATGGAATGAAATGGAATGGAATGGAATCATCCCGAATGGAATGGAATGGAATGGAATGGAATGGAATGGAATGGAAAGGAGTCAACCTGAAAGGAATGGAATGGAATGGAATGGAATCAATCCGAATATAATGGAATGGAATGGAAAGGAATGGAATGGAATCAACCCGAATGGAATGGAATGGAATGGCATGGAATCAACCAGAATAGAATATAATGGAAACAACCCGAGTGGAATTGAATGGAATGGAATGGAAATAACCCGAATGGAATGTAATGGAATGGAATGGAATCAACGAGAATGGAATCGAATGGAATGGAATGGAATCGAATGGAATTGAATGGAATGGAATCAACCCGAATGGAAAGGAATTTAATGGAATGGAATAAAAACCAATGGAATGGAATGGAATGGAATGGAATGGAATGGAATGGAATGGAATCAAGCCGAATGGAATGGAATGGAATGGAATCATCCCGAATGGAATGGAATGGAATGGAATGGAATGGAACGGAATGCAATAAACCCGAATGGAATGGAATGGAATGGAATGGAATGGAATGGAATGGAATGGAATGGAATCAACCCGAATGGAATGGAATGGCATGGAATGGAATGGAATGGAATGGAATGGAATGGAATGAATGGAATCAACCCAAATGGAATTGAATGGAATGGAATGGAATGGAATCAGCACGAATGGGATGGAATGCAATGGAATTGAATGGCATGGAATGGAATGGAATCAACAAGCATGGAAAGGAATGGAATGGAATGGAATGGATTGGAATGGAATGAAATGGAATTGAATGGAATGAACCCGAATGGAATGAAATGGAATGGAATGGAATGGAATGGAATGGAATGGAATGGAGTCAATCCGAGTGGAATGCAATGGAACGGAATGGAATGGAATGGAATGGAATGGAATGCAATCAACCCAAATGGAATGGAATGGAATGGAATGGAATGGAATCAACCCGAATGGAATGGAATGGAATCAACCCGAATGGAATGGAATGGAATGGAATGGAAATAACCCGAATGGAATGGATTGGAATGGAATGGAATGGAATGGAATGGAATGGAATGGAATCAACCCGAATGGAATGGAATGGAATGGAAGTGAATGGAATGGAATCAACACGAATGGAATGGAATGGAATGGAACGCGATGGAATGGAATGGGATGGAATAAACCCGAATGGAATGGAATGGAATCAAGTCTTATGTAATGGAATGGAATGGAATGGAATGGAATGGAATGGAATGGAATCAAACCAAATGGAATGGAATGGAATGGAATGGAATGGAATGGAATGCAATGGAATCAACCCGAATGGAATGGAATGGAATGGAATGGAATGGAATGGAATGGAATCAACCCGAATGGAATGGAATGGGATGGAATGGAATTGAATGGAATGGAATGGAATCAACGCGAATGGAAAGGAATGGAATGGAATGGAATGGAATGCCATCAACACGAATGGAATGGAATGAAATGGAATCAACCCGAATTGAATGGAATTGAATGGAATGGAAGTAACCCGAATGGAATGAATTGGAATGGAATGGAATCAACCCGAATGGAATGGAATGGAATGGAATGGAATGGAATGGAATGGAATGGAATCAACCCGAATGGAATGGAATGGAATGGAAGTGAATGGAATGGAATCAACACGATTGGAATGGAATGGAATGGAACGGGATGGAATGGAATGGAAAGGAATCAAGCCGAAAGGAATGGAATGGAATGGAATGGAATGGAATGGAATGGAAAGGAATGGAATGGACTGGGATGGAATAAACCCGAATGGAATGGAATGGGATCAAGTCTTATGTAATGTAATGGAATGGAATGGAATGGAATCAACCCGTATGGAATAGAATGGAATGGAATAGCATGGAATGAAATGGAATGAAATGGAATGGAATGGAATGGAATCAACCCAAATGGAATGGAATGGAATGGAATGGAATGGAATGGAATGGAATGCAATGGAATGCAATGGAATCAACCCGAATGGAATGGAATGGAATGGAATGGAATGGAATGGAATGGAATGGAATGGAATGGAATGGAATCAACCCGAATGGAATGGATTGGAATGGAATGGAATCAACCCGAATGGAATGGAATGGAATGGAATGGAATCAACACGAATGGAATGGAATGGAATGGTATCAACACGAATGGAATGGAATGGAATGGAATCAACCCGAATGGAATGGAATGGAATGGAATGGAATGGAAACAACACGAATGGCATGGAATGGAATAGAATGGAATGGAATGGAATGGAATGGAGTCAACCCGATTGGAATGGCATGGAATGGAATGGAATGGAACGGAATGCAATGGAGTTAACCCAAATGGAATGGAAAGGAATGGAATGGAATTGAAGGGAATGGAATGGAATGGAATGGAATCAACCCGAATGGAATGGAATGGAATGGAATGGAATGGAATGGAATAGAATCACCCAGAAAGGAATGCAGTGGAATGGAATGTAACGGAATGGAATGGAATAGAATGATACGGAATCAACCCGAATGGAATGGAATGGAATGGAATGGAATGGATGTAACACGAATGGAATGGAATGAAATGGAATGGAATGGAATCAACCCGAATGGAATGGAATGGAATGGAATCTAATGGAATGGAATGGAATGGAGTCAACCTGAAAGGAATGGAATGGAATGGAATGGAAAGGAATGGAATCAATCCGAATAGAATGGAATGGAATGGAAAGGAATGGAATGGAATCAACACGAATGGAATGGAATGGAATCAACCAGAATAGAGTATAATGGAATCAACCCGAGTGGAATGGAATGGAATGGAATGGAATGGAATGGAATGGAATCAACGAGAATGGAATCGAATGGAATGGAATGGAGTCGAATGGAATTGAATGGAATGGAATCAACCCGAATGGAAAGGAATTTAATGGAATGGAATCAAAATCAATGGAATGGAATGGAATGGAATGGGATCAACACGAATGGAATGGAATGGAATGGAATGGAATGGAATGGAATGGAATGGAATGGAATGGAATGGAATCAACCCGAATGGAATTGAATGAAATAGAATGAAATGGAATAGAATGGAATAGAATCACTCAGAAAGGAGTGAAATAGAATGGAATGGAATGGAATCAACCCGAATGGAATGGAATGGCATGGAATGGAATGGAATGGAATGGAATGGAATGGAATGGAATGGAATCAACCCAAATGGAATGGAATGGAATGGAATGGAATGGAATGGAATGGAATGGAATGGATTGGAATCAACACGAATGGGATGGAATGCAATGGAATTGAATGGAATGGAATGGAATGGAATCAACAAGCATGGAAAGGAATGGAATGGAATGGAATGGATTGGAATGGAATGAAATGGAATGGAATGAAATAGAATGGAATGGAATGGAATGGAATGGAATGGAATGGAATGGAATGGAATGGAATCAACCCAAATGGAATGGAATGGAATGGAATGGAATGGAATGGAATTTAATCAACCCGAATGGAATGGAATGGAATCAACCCGAATGGAATGGAATGGAATGGAATGGAAGTAACCCGAATGGAATGGATTGGAATGGAATGGAATGGAATGGAATGGAATGGAATGGAATGGAATGGAATCAACCCGAATGGAATGGAATGGAATGGACGTGAATGGAATGGAATCAACAGGAATGGAATGGAATGGAATGGAACGGGATGGAATGGAATGGGATGGAACAAACCCGAACGGAATGGAATGGAATCAAGTCTTATGTAATGGAATGGAATGGAATGGAATGGAATGGAATCAACCCGAATGGAATAGAATGGAATGGAGTAGCATGGAATGAAATGGAATGGAATGGAATGGAATGGATTGGAATCAAACCAAATGGAATGGAATGGAATGGAATGGAATGGAATGGAATGGAATGGAATGCAGTGGAATCAACCCGAATGGAATGGAATGGAATGGAATGGAATGGAATGGAATGGAAAGGAATGGAATGGAATGGAATGGAATCAACACGAATGGAATGGAATGAAATGGAATCAACCCGAATGGAATGGAATGGAATGGAATGGAAGTAACCCGAATGGAATGAATTGGAATGGAATGGAATCAACCCGAATGGAATGGAATGGAATGGAATGGAATGGAATGGAATGGAATGGAATCAACCCGAATGGAATGGAATGGAATGTAAGTGAATGGAATGGAATCAACACGAATGGAATGGAATGGAATGGAACGGGATGGAATGGAATGGAAAGGAATCAAGCCGAATGGAATGGAATGGAATGGAATGGAATGGAATGGAATGGAATGGACTGGGATGGAATAAAGCCGAATGGAATGGAAAGGAATCAAGTCTTATGTAATGGAATGGAATGGAATGGAATGGAATGGAATCAACCCAAATGGAATGGAATGGAATGGAATGGAATGGAATGGAATGGAATGGAATCAAGCCAAATGGAATGGAATGGAATGGAATGGAATGGAATGGAATGGAATCAACCCGAATGGAATGGAATGAAATGGAATGGAATCAACCCGAATGGAATGGAATGGAATGGAATGGAATGGAATCAACACGAATGGAATGGAATGGAATGGAATCAACACGAATGGAATGGAATGGAACCAACCCGAATAGAATGGAATGGAATGGAATGGAATGGAAACAACACGAATGACATGGAATGGAATAGAATGGAATGGAATGGAATGGAATGGAGTGAACCCGATTGGAATGGCATGGAATGGAATGGAATGGAATGGAATGGAATGGAATGGAATGGAATGGAATGGAGTTAACCCAAATGTAATGGAATGGAATGGAATGGAGTGGAAGGGAATGGAATGGAATGGAATCAACCCGAATGGAATGGAATGGAATGGAATGGAAACAACACGAATGGCATTGAATGGAATAGAATGGAATGGAATGGATTGGAATCAACCCGATTGGAATGGAATGGAATGGAATGCAATGGAATGGAATGGAATGGAATGGAGTTAACCCAAATGGAATGGAATGGAATGGAAGGGAGTGGAAGGGAATGGAATGGAATGGAATCAACCAGAATGGAATGGAATGGAATGGAATGGAAAGGAATGGAATGGAATGGAATAGCATCACCCCGAAAGGAATGGAGTTGAATGGAATGGAACGGAATGGAATGGAATAGAATGATTTGGAATCAACACGAATGGAATGGAATTGAATGGAATGGAATGTATGTAACACGAATGGAATGGAATGGAATCAACCCGAATGGAATGGCATGGAATGGAATGGAATGGAATGGAATGGAATGGAATGGAATGGAGTCAACCTGAAAGTAATGCAATGGAATGGAATGGAATGGAATGGAATGGTATGGAATGGAATGGAATCAAATCGAATGGAATGGAATGGAATGGAATGGAATGGAATGGAATCAACCCGATTGGAATGGAATGGAATGGAATGGAATGGAATGGAATGCAATGGAGTTAACCCAAATGGAATGGAAAGGAATGGAATGGAGTTGAATGGAATGGAATGGAATGGAATGGAATCAACCCGAATGGAATGGAATGGAATGGAATGGAATGGTATAGAATCACCCAGAAAGGAATGCAGTGGAATGGTATGTAACGGAATGGAATGGAATAGAATGATACGGAATCAACCCGAATGGAATGGAATGGAATGGAATGGAATGGATGTAACACGAATGGAATGGAATGAAATGGAATGGAATGGAATCATCCCGAATGGAATGGAATGGAATGGAATGGAATGGAATGGAAAGGAGTCAACCTGAAAGGAATGGAATGGAATGGAATGGAATGGAATGGAATGGAATCAATCCGAATATAATGGAATGGAATGGAAAGGAATGGAATGGAATCAACCCGAATGGAATGGAATGGAATGGCATGGAATCAACCAGAATAGAATATAATGGAAACAACCCGAGTGGAATTGAGTGGAATGGAATGGAAATAACCAGAATGGAATGTAATGTAATGGAATGGAATCAACGAGAATGGAATCGAATGGAATGGAATGGAATCGAATGGAATTGAATGGAATGGAATCAACCCGAATGGAAAGGAATTTAATGGAATGGAATCAAAACCAATGGAATGGAATGGAATGGAATGGAATGGAATGGAATCAAGCCGAATGGAATGGAATGGAATGGAATCATCCCGAATGGAATGGAATGGAATGAAATGGAATGGAACGGAATGGAATGGAACGGAATGCAATAAACCCGAATGGAATGGAATGGAATGGAATGGAATGGAATGGAATCAACCCGAATGGAATGGAATGGCATGGAATGGAACGGAATGGAATGGAATGGAATGGAATGAATGGAATCAACCCAAATGGAATTGAATGGAATGGAATGGAATGGAATCAGCACGAATGGGACGGAATGCAATGGAATTGAATGGCATGGAATGGAAAGGAATCAACAAGCATGGAAAGGAATGGAATGGAATGGAATGGATTGGAATGGAATGAAATGGAATTGAATGGAATGAAACCGAATGGAATGAAATGGAATGGAATGGAATGGAATGGAATGGAATGGAGTCAATCCGAGTGGAATGCAATGGAACGGAATGGAATGGAATGGAATGGAATGGAATGCAATCAACCCAAATGGAATGGAATGGAATGGAATGGAATGGAATCAACCCGAATGGAATGGAATGGAATCAACCCGAATGGAATGGAATGGAATGGAATGGAAATAACCCGAATGGAATGGATTGGAATGGAATGGAATGGAATAGAATGGAATGGAATGGAATCAACCCGAATGGAATGGAATGGAATGGAAGTGAATGGAATGGAATCAACACGAATGGAATGGAATGGAATGGAACGGGATGGAATGGAATGGGATGGAATAAAACCGAATGGAATGGAATGGAATCAAGTCTTATGTAATGGAATGGAATGGAATTGAATGGAATGGAATGGAATCAAACCAAATGCAATGGAATGGAATGGAATGGAATGGAATGCAATGGAATCAACCCGAATGGAATGGAATGGAAAGGAATGGAATGGAATCAACCCGAATAGAATGGAATGGAATTGCATGGAATGGAATTGAATGGAATGGAATGGAATGGAATGGAATCAACCCGAATGGAATGGAATGGAATGGAATGGAATGGAATGGAATGGAATGGAATCAAAACGAATGGAATGGAATGAAATGGAATCAACCCGAATGGAATGGAATTGAATGGAATGGAAGTAACCCGAATGGAATGAATTGGAATGGAATGGAATCAACCCGAATGGAATGGAATGGAATGGAATGGAATGGAATGGAATCAACCCGAATGGAATGGAATGGAATGGAAGTGAATGGAATGGAATCAACACGAATGGAATGGAATGGAATGGAACGGGATGGAATGGAATGGAAAGGAATCAAGCCGAATGGAATGGAATGGAATGGAATGGAATGGAATGGAAAGGAATGGAATGGAATGGAATGGAATGCAATGGAATCAACCAAAATGGAATGGAATTGAATGGAATGGAATGGAATGGAATGGAATGGAATGGAATGGAATGCAATGGAATCAACCCGAATGGAATGGAATGGAATGGAATGGAATGGAATGGAATCAACCCGAATGGAATGGATTGGAATGGAATGGAATCAACCCGAATGGAACGGAATGGAATGGAATGGAATCAACACGAATGGAATGGAATGGAATGGAATCAACACGAATGGAATGGAATGGAATGGAATCAACCCGAATGGAATGGAATGGAATGGAATGGAAACAACACGAATGGCATTGAAATGAATAGAATGGAATGGAATGGAATGGAGTGGAATGGAAACAACACGAATGGCATTGAATGGAATAGAATGGAATGGAATGGAATGGAATCAACCCGATTGGAATGGAATGGAATGGAATGCAATGGAATGGAATGGAATAGAATGGAGTTAACCCAAATGGAATGGAATGGAATGCAAGGGAGTGGAAGGGAATGGCATGGAATGGAATCAACCCGAATGGAATGGAATGGAATGGAATGGAAAGGAATGGAATGGAATGGAATAGAATCACCCCGAAAGAATGGAGTGGAATGGAATGGAACGGAATGGAATGGAATAGAATGATTTGGAATCAACCTGAATGGAATGGAATTGAATGGAATGGAATGGAATGGAATGGAATGGAATGGAATGGAATGGAGTCAACCTGAAAGTAATGGAATGGAATGGAATGGAATGGAATGGAATGGAATGGAATGGAATCAAATCGAATGGAATGGAATGGAATGGAATGGAATCAACCCGATTGGAATGGAATGGAATGGAATGGAATGGAATGCAATGGAGTTAACCCAAATGAAATGGAAAGGAATGGAATGGAGTTGAATGGAATGGAATGGAATCAACCCGAATGGAATGGAATGGAATGGAATGGAATGGAATAGAATCACCCAGAAAGGAATGCAGTGGAATGGAATGTAACGGAATGGAATGGAATAGAATGATACGGAATCCACCCGAATGGAATGGAATGGAATGGAATGGTATGGATGTAACACGAATGGAATGGAATGAAATGGAATGGAATGGAATCATCCCGAATGGAATGGAATGGAATGGAATGGAATGGAATGGAATGGAAAGGAGTCAACCTGAAAGGAATGGAATGGAATGGAATGGAATGGAATGGAATCAATCCGAATATAATGGAATGGAATGGAAAGGAATGGAATGGAATCAACACGAATGGAATGGAATGGAATGGCATGGAATCAACCAGAATAGAATATAATGGAAACAACCCGAGTGGAATTGAATGGAATGGAATGGAAATAACGCGATTGGAATGGAGTGTAATGGAATGGAATCAACGAGAATGGAATCGAATGGAATGGAATGGAGTCGAATGGAATTGAATGGAATGGAATCAACCCGAATGGAAAGGAATTTAATGGAATGGAATCAAAACCAAAGGAATGGAATGGAATGGAATGGAATGGAATGGAATGGAATGGAATGGAATCAAGACGAATGGAATGGAATGGAATGGAATCATCCCGAATGGAATGGAATGGAATGAAATGGAATGGAATGGAATGGAACGGAATGCAATAAACACGAATGGAATGGAATGGAATGGAATGGAATGGGATGGAATCAACCCGAATGGAATGGAATGGCATGGAATGGAATGGAATGGAATGGAATGGAATGGAATCAACCCAAATGGAATTGAATGGAATGTAATGGAATGGAATCAGCACGAATGGGATGGAATGCAATGGAATTGAATGGCATGGAATGGAATGGAATCAACAAGCATGGAAAGGAATAAAATGGAATGGAATGGATTGGAATGGAATGAAATGGAATGTAATGGAATGAAACCGAATGGAATGAAATGGAATGGAATGGAATGGAATGTAGTCAATCCGAGTGGAATGCAATGGAACGGAATGGAAAGGAATGGAATGGAATGGAATGGAATCCACCCAAATGGAATGGAATGGAATGGAATGGAATGGAATGGAATGGAATCAACCCGAATGGAATGGAATGGAATCAACCTGAATGGAATGTAATGGAATGGAATGGAAGTAACCCGTATGGAATGGAATGGAATGGAATGGAATCAACCCGAATGGAATGGAATGGAATGGAATGGAATGGAATGGAATCAACCCGAATGGAATGGAATGGAATCAACCCGAATGGAATGTAATGGAATGGAATGGAAGTAACCCGTATGGAATGGAATGGAATGGAATGGAATCAACCCGAATGGAATGGAATGGAATGGAAAGGATTGGAATGGAATCAACCCGAATGGAATGGAATGGAATGGAAGTGAAAGGAATGGAATCAACACGAATGGCATGGAATGGAATGGAATGGAATGGAAAGCAATGAAATGGAATCAAGCCGAATGGAATGGAATGGAATGGAATGGAATGGAATGGAATGGGATGGAATAAACCCGAATGGAATGGAATGGAATCAAGTCTTATATAATGGAATGGAATGGAATGGAATGGAATGGAATCAACCCGAATGGAATGGAATGGAATGGAATGGAATCAACCCGAATGGAATAGAATGGAATGGAATAGCATGGAATGAAATGGAATGGAATGGAATTCAATGGAATGGAAT
Source organism: Pan paniscus (assembly GCF_029289425.2). Classification (NCBI taxonomy): domain Eukaryota; kingdom Metazoa; phylum Chordata; class Mammalia; order Primates; family Hominidae; genus Pan; species Pan paniscus. Next base: position 13,046,486 of record NC_085927.1, on the reverse strand, counting down.
CAACCCAACTGGAATGGAATGGAATGGAATGGAATGGAATGGAAAGGAATGGAATGGAATGGAATGGAATGCAATTGAATCAACCCGAATGGAATGGAGTGGAATGTAATGGAATGGAATTGAATGGAAACGAATGGAATGGAATCAACCCGAATGGAATGGAATGGAATAGAATGGAAACGATTGGAATGGAATCAACCCGAATGGAATGGAATGGAATAGAATGGAATGGAATGGAATGGAATGGAATCAACCCGAATGGAGTGGAAAGCAATGGAATGGAATGGAATGGAATGGAATGGAACGGAATGGAATCAACACGAAAGGAATGGAATTCAATGGAATGGAATGGAATGGAAAAGAATCGACACGAAAGAATGGAATGGAATGGAATGGAATGGAATGGAATGGAATCAACCCGAATGGAATGGAAAGGAATGGAATGAAATGGAATTGAATGGAATGGAATCATCCCGAATGGAATGGAATGGAATGCAATGGAATGGAATGGAATCAACCCGAAAGGAATGGAACGGAATGGAATGGAATGGAATGGAATGGAATGGAATGGAATGGAATAGAATGTAATGGAATCAACCGGAATGTAATGGAATGCAATGGAATGGAATTTAATGGAATGGAATGCAATGGAATCAACTCGAATGGCATGGAATGGAATGGAAGGGAATGCAATGGAATGGAGTAAACCCGAAAGGAATGGAACGGAATGGAATGGAATGGAATGGAATCAATCCGAATGGAATGGAATGGCATGGAATGGATTGGAACGGAATCTACCCGAATGGAATGGATTGGAATGGAATGGATGTAACACGAATGGAATGGAATGGAATGGAATGGAATGGAATGGAATGGAATCAACCCAAATGGAATCGAATGGAATGGAATGGAATGGAATGGATTCAACCCAAAAGGAATGGAACGGAATGGAATGGAATGGAATGGAATCAACCCGATTGGAATGGAATGGAAAGGAATGGAATGGAATCAACCCGAATGGAATGGAATGGAATGGAAGTGAAAGGAATGGAATCAACACGAATGGCATGGAATGGAATGGAATGGGATGGAAAGCAATGAAATGGAATCAAGCCGAATGGAATGGAATGGAATGGAATGGAATGGAATGGAATGGGATGGAATAAACCCGAATGGAATGGAATGGAATCAAGTCTTATGTAATGGAATGGAATGGAATGGAATGGAATCAACCCGAATGGAATAGAATGGAATGGAATAGCATGGAATGAAATGGAATGGAATGGAATTCAATGGAATGGAATCAACCCAAATGGAATGGAATGGAATGGAATGGAATGGAATGGAATGGAATGGAATGGAATGGAATGGAATGGAATGGAATGCAATGGAATCAACCCGAATGGAATGGAATGTAATGTAATGGAATGGAATGGAATGGAAAGGAATGGAATGGAATCAACCCGAATGGAATGGAATGGAATAGAATGGAATGGAATGGAATGGAATCAACAAGAATGGCATGGAATGGAATGGAATGGAATGGAATGGAATGGAATGGAGTGGAATTAACCCAAATGGAATGGAATGGAATGGAAAGGAATGGAATGGAATGAACCCGAATGGAATGGAATAGAAATGAATGGAATGGAATGGAAGGGAATGGAATGGAATGGAGTGGAGCAAACCCGAATGGAATGGAATGGAATGCAATTGAATGGAATGGAATCAACCTGAATGTAATCGAATGGAATGGAATGGAATGGAAAGGAATCAACCCGAATGGAATGGAATGGAATGGAATGGAATGGAATGAACCCGAATGGAATGGAATAGAAATAAATGGAATGGAATGGAAGGGAATGGAATGGAATAGAATGGAGCAAACCCGAATGGAATGGAATGGAATGGAAAGGAAAGGAATGAAATCAACCCGAATGGAATGGAATGGAATGGAATGGAATGGAATGGAATAGAATGGAATGGAATGGAATGGAATGGAATGGAATGGAATGGAATGGAATAGAATGGAATGGAACGGAATGGAATGGAATCAACCCGAATGGAATGGAATGGAATGGAATGGAATGCATCGGAATGCAATGGAATGGAATCAACCCGAATGGAATGGAAAGAATGGAATCAACCCGAATGGAATGGAATGGAGGGGAATGGAAAGGAATGGAATCAACCCGAATGGAAGGGAATGGAATGGAATGGAATTGAAAGGAATGGAATCAACACGAATGGAATGGAACAAAATGGAATGCAATGGAATGGAGTGGAATCAACCCGAATGTAATGGAATGGAATGGAATGGAATGGAATGGAATGGAATGGAATGAAATGAAATAAACCGGAATGAAATGTAATGTAATGGAATGGAATCGAATGGAATGGAACGGAATCAACTCGAATGGCATGGAATGGAATGGAATGGAATCACATGGCATGGATTGTAATTGAATCAACCCGAACGGAATGGAATGGAATGGAATGGAATCAACCCGAATGGAGTGGAAAGCAATGGAATGGAATGGAATGGAATGGAATGGAACGGAATGGAATCAACAGGAAAGGAATGGAATGCAATGGAATGGAATGGAGTGGAAAAGAATCGACACAAAAAGAATGGAATGGAATGGAATGGAATAGAATGGAATGGAATCAACCCGAATGGAATGGAATGGAATGGAATGGAATGGAATGGAATTGAATGGAATGGAATCATCCCGAATGGAATGGAATGGAATGGAATGGAATGGAGTCAACCCGAAAGGAATGGAACGGAATGGAATGGAATGGAATGGAATAGAATGGAATGGAATCAACCGGAATGTAATGTAATGGAATGGAATGGAATTTAATGGAATGGAATGCAATGGAATCAACTCGAATGGCATGGAATGGAATGGAACGGAATGCAATGGAATGGAGTAAACCCGAAAGGAATGGAACGGAATGGAATGGAATGGAATGGAATGGAATGGAATGGAATGGAATGGAATGGAATGGAATCAATCCGAATGGAATGGAATGGCATGGAATGGATTGGAACGGAATCTACCCGAATGGAATGGATTGGAATGGAATGGATGTAACACGAATGTAATGGAATGGAATGGAATGGAATGGAATGGAATCAACCCAAATGGAATGGAATGGAATGGAATGCAATGGAATGGAATGGAATGGATTCAACCCGAAAGGAATGGAACGGAATGGAATGGCATGGAATCAACCCGAATGGAATGGAATGGAATGGAATGGAATGGAATCAACCCGAATGGAATATCATGCAATCAACCCGAGTGGAATTGAATGGAATGGAATGGAAATAATCCGAATGGAATGGAATGGAATGGAATGGAATCAACGAGAAAGGAATCGAATGGAATGGAATGGAGTGGAATGGAATTGAAAGGAATGGAATCAACCCGAATGAAATGGAATGGAATGGAATGGAATCAAAACGAATGGAATGGAATGGAATGGAAAGGAATGGAATGGAATCAAGCCGAATGGAATCAAGCCGAATGGAATGGAATGAAATGGAATCATCCCGAATGGATTGGAATGGAATCAAATTAAATGGAATAAAACCGAAGGGAATGGAATGGAATGGAATGGAATGGAATGGAATGGAATGGAATCAACCCGAATGGAATGGAATGGAAAGCCATTGAATGGAATGGAATCAACCCGAATGGAGTGGAATGGAATGGAATGGAATCAACCCGAATGGACTGGAATGGAATGGAATAGAATTAAATGGAATAGAATGGAATAGAATCACCCCAAAAGGAATGGAATGGAATGGAATGGAATTGAATGGAATGGAATGGAATGAACCCGAATTGAATGGAATGGCATGGGATGGAATGGAATGGAATCAACCCAAATGGAATGGAATGGAATGGAATGGAATGGAATGGAATCAACACGAATGGCATGGAAAGGAATGGAATGGAATGGAATGGAATCAACCCGATTGGACTGGAATGGCATGGAATGGAATGGAATGGAATGGAATGGAATGGAGTTAACACAAATGGAATGGAATGGAATGGAATGGAGTGGAAGGGAATGGAATGGAATGGAATCAACCCGAATGGAATGGAATGCAATGGAATGGAATAAAATGGAATGGAATAGAATCTCCCCGAAAGGAATGGAGTGGAATGGAATGGAACGGAATGGAATGGAATAGAATGATTTGGAATCAAACCGAATGGAATGGAATGGAATGGATGTAACACGAATGGAATGGAATGGAATGGAATGGAATGGAATGGAATCAACCCGAATGGAATGGAATGGAATGGAATGAAATGGAGTCAACCTTAAAGGAATGGGATGGAATGGAATGGAAAGGAATGGAATGGAATCAACCCGATTGGAATGGAATGGAATGGAATGGAATGCAATGGAGTTAACCCAAATTGAATGGAATGGAATGGAATGGAGTGGAATGGAATGGAATGGAATGGTATCAACCCGAATGGAATGGAATGGAATGGAATGGAATGGAATGGAAAAGAATCAACCCGAAAGGAATGGAGTGGAATGGAATGGAACGGAATGGAATGGAATAAAATGATTTGGAATCAACCCGAATGGAATGGAATGGAATGGAATAGAATGCAATGGAGTCAACCTCAAAGGAATGGAATGGAATGGAATGGAATGGAATGCAATGGAATGGAATCAATCGGAATGGAATGGAATGGAATGGAATGGAATGGAATGGAATGGAATCAAACAGAATAGAATATAATGGAATCAACCCGAGTGGAATTGAATGGAATGGAATGGAAATAACCCGAATTGAATGGAATGTAATGGAATGGAATCAACGAGAATGAAATCGAATGGATGGAATGGATTGGAATGGAATTGAATGGAATGGAATCAACCCGAATTGAACGGAATTTAATGGAATGGGATCAAAACGAATGGAATGGAATGGAATGGAATGGAATGAAATGGAATGGAATGGAATGAAATGGAATGGAATGGAATGGACTGGAGTCAACCCGAAAGGAATGGAACGGAATGGAATGGAATGGAATGGAATGGAATGGAACAGAATGGAATGGAGTCAACCGGAATGTAATGTAATGGAATGGAATGGAATTTAATGGAATGGAATGCAATGGAATCAACTCGAATGGCATGGAATGGAATGGAACGGAATGCAATGGAATGGAGTAAACCCGAAAGGAATGGAACGGGATGGAATGGAATGGAATGGAATGGAATGGAATGGAATGGAATGGAATCAATCCGAATGGAATGGAATGGCATGGAATGGATTGGAACGGAATCTACCCGAATGGAATGGATTGGAATGTAATGGATGTAACACGAATGGAATGGAATGGAATGGAATGGAATGGAATGGAATGGAATCCACCCAAAGGGAATGGAATTGAATGGAATGGAATGGATTCAACCCGAAAGGAATGGAACGGAATGGAATGGAATGGAATGGAATGGAATCAATCCGAATGGAATGGAATGGAATGGAATGGAATCAACCCGAATGGAATATAATGCAATCCACCCGAGTGGAATTGAATGGAATGGAATGGAAATAATCCGAATGGAATGGAATGGAATGGAATGGAATCAACGAGAAAGGAATCGAATGGAATGGAATGGAGTGGAATGGAATTGAATGGAATGGAATCAACCCGAATGAAATGGAATGGAATGGAATGGAATCAAAACGCATGGAATGGAATGGAATGGAATGGAAAGGAATGGAATGGAATCAAGCTGAATGGAATCAAGCCGAATGGAATGGAATGCAATGCAATCATCCCGAATGGAATGGAATGGAATCAAATGGAATGGAATAAAACCGAATGGAATGGAATGGAATGGAATGGAATGGAATGGAATAGAATGGAATCAACCCGAAAGGAATGGAATGGAATGCAATTGAATGGAATGGAATCAACCCGAATGGAGTGGAATGGAATGGAATGGAATCAACCCGAATGGAATGGAATGGAATGGAATAGAATGAAATGGAATAGAATGGAATAGAATCACCCCGAAAGGAATGGAATGTAATGGAATGGAATGGAATGGAATGGAATGAACCCGAATTGAATGGAATGGCATGGAATGGAATGGAATGGAATCAACCCAAATGGAATGGAATGGAATGTAATGGAATTTAATGGAATCAACACGAATGGCATGGAAAGGAATGGAATGGAATGGAATGGAATCAACCCGATTGGACTGGAATGGAATGGAATGGAATGGAGTTAACACAAATGGAATGGAATGGATTGGAATGGAGTGGAAGGGAATGGAATGGAATGGAATCAACCCGAATGGAATGGAATGCAATGGAATGGAATGGAATGGAATGGAATAGAATCACCCCGAAAGGAATGGAATGGAATGGAATGGAACGGAATGGAAAGGAATAGAATGATTTGGAATCAACCCGAATGGAATGGAATGGAATGGAATGGAATGGATATAACACGAATGGAATGGAATGGAATGGAATGGAATCAACCCGAATGGAAAGGAATGGAATGGAATGGAATGGAGTCAACCTGAAAGGAATGGGATGGAATGGAATGGAAAGGAATGGAATGGAATCAACCCGATTGCAATGGAATGGAATGAAATGGAATGCAATGGAGTTAACCCAAATGGAATGGAATGGAATTGAATGGAGTGGAATGGAATGGAATGGAATGGTATCAACCCGAATGGAATGGAATGGAATGGAATGGAAAAGAATCAACCCGAAAGGAATGGAGTGGAATGGAATGGAACGGAATGGAATGAAATAAAATGATTTGGAATCAACCCGAATGGAATGGAATGGAATGGAATGGAATGGAATGGAATGGAGTCAACCTCAAAGGAATGGAATGGAATGGAATGGAATGGAATGGAATGGAATCAATCGGAATGGAATGGAATGGAATGGAATGAAATGGAATGGAATGGAATCAACCCGAATGGAATGGAATGGAATGGAATGGAATCAAACAGAATAGAATATAATGGAATCAACCCGAGTGGAATTGAATGGAATGGAATGTAATGGAATCAACGAGAATGAAATCGAATGGATGGAATGGATTGGAATGGAATTGAATGGAATGGAATCAACCCGAATGGAACGGAATTTAATGGAATGGGATCAAAACGAATGGAATGGAATGGAATGGAATGGAATGAAATGGAATGGAATGGAATGAAATGGAATGGAATGGAATCAAGCCGAATGGAATGGAATGGGATGGAATCATCCGGAATGGAATGGAATGGAATGAAATGGAATGGAATTGAATGGAATGGAATGGAATAAACCCGAATGGAATGCAATGGAATGGAATGGAATGGAATGGAATCAATCCGAAGGGAATGGAATGGAATGCAATGGAATGGAATGGAATGGAATGGAATCAACACGAATGGAATGGAATGGAATGGCATGGAATGGAATCAAACCGAATGGAATGGAATGGAATGGAATGGAATGGAATCAACCCAAATGGAATGGAATGTAATGTAATTGAATGGAATGGAATCAACCCGAATGGAGTGGAATGGAATGGAATGGAATCAACCCGAATGGAATGGAATGGAGTGGAATAGAATGAAATGGCATAGAATGGAATAGAATCACCCCGAAAGGAATGGAATGGAATGGAATGGAATGGAATGGAATGGAATGGAATGAACCCGAATTGAATGGAATGGCATGGAATTGAATGGAATGGAATCAACCCAAATGGAATGGAATGTAATGTAATGGAATGGAATGGAATCATCACGAATGGCATGGAATGGAATGGAATGGAATGGAATGGAATCAACCCGATTGGACTGGAATGGAATGGAATGGAATGGAATGGAATGCAATGGAATCAACCCGAATGGAATGGAATGGAATGTATTGGAATGGAATGAAATGGAAAGGAATGGAATGGAATCAACCCGAATGGAATGGAATGGAATAGAATGGAATGGAATGGAATGGAATCAACACGAATGGAATGGAATGGAATCAACTCGAATGGAATGGAATGGAATGGACTCAACCCGAATGGAATGGAATGGAATGGAATGGAATGGAATCAGCACGTATGTCATGGAATGGTATAGAATGGAATGGAATGGAATGGAATCAACCCGGTTGGAATGGAATGGAATGGAATGGAATGGAATGGAATGGAATGGAATGGAATGGAGTTAACCCAAATGGAATGGAATGGAATGGAAAGGAATGGAATGGAATGAACCCGAATGGAATGTAATAGAAATGAATGGAATGGAATGGAAGGGAATGGAATGGAATGGAATGGAGCAAACCCGAATGGAATGGAATGGAATGCAATTGAATGGAATGGAATCAACCTCAATGGAATCGAATGGAATGGAATGGAATGGAAAGGAATCAACCCGAATGGAATGGAATGGAATGGAATGGAATGGAATGAACCAGAATGGAATGGAATAGAAATGAATGGAATGGAATGGAAGGGAGTGGAATGGAATGGAGTGGAGCAAACCCGAATGGAATGGAATGGAATGGACAGGAAAGGAATGCAATCAACACGAATGGAATGGAATGGAATGGAATGGAATGGAATGGAATGGAATGGAATGGAATGGAATAGAACGGAATGGAACGGAATGGAATTGAATCAACCCGAATGGAATGGAATGGAATGGAATGGAATGCATCGGAATGCAATGGAAAGGAATCAACCCGAATGGAATGGATAGAATGGAATCAACCCGAATGGAATGGAATGGAGGGAAATGGAAAGGAATGGAATCAACCCGAATAGAAGGGAATGGAATGGAATGGAATTGAAAGGAATGGAATCAACACGAATGGAATGGAACGGAATGGAATGCAATGGAATGGAGTGGAATCAACCCGAATGTAATGGAATGGAATGGAATGGAATGGAATGAAATGGAATAAACCGGAATGTAATGTAATGTAATGGAATGGAATGGAATGGAATGGAATGGAATGGAATGGAACGGAATCAACTCGAATGGCATGGAATGGAATGGAATGGAATCACATGGCATGGAATGGAATGGAATCAACCCGAACGGAATGGAATGGAATGCAATGGAATGGAATGGAATCAACCCGAATGGAGTGGAAAGCAATGGAATGGAATGGAATGGAATGGAATGGAATGGAATGGAACGGAATGGAATCAACACGAAAGGAATGGAATGCAATGGAATGGAATGGAATGGAAAAGAATCGACACGAAAAGAATGAAATGGAATGGAATGGAATGGAATGGAATGGAATCAACCCGAATGGAAAGGAATGGAATGGAATGGAATTGAATGGAATGGAATCATCCCGAATGGAATGGAATGGAATGGAAGGGAATGGAATGGAATGGAGTCAACCCGAAAGGAATGGAATGGAATGGATTGGAATGGAATGGAATAGAATGGAATGGAAGCAACCGGAATGTAATGGAATGGAATGGAATGGAATTTAATGGAATGGAATGCAATGGAATCAACTCGAATGGCATGGAATGGATTGGAACGGAATGCAATGGAATGGAGTAAACCCGAAAGGAATGGAACGGAATGGAATGGAATGGAATGGAATGGAATGGAATGGAATGGAATCAATCCGAATGGAATGGAATGGCATGGAATGGATTGGAACGGAATCTACCCGAATGGAATGGATTGGAATGGAATGGATGTAACACGAATGGAATGGAATGGAATGGAATGGAATGGAATGGAATGGAATGGAATGGAATCAACCCAAATGAAATGGAATAGAATAGAATGGAAAGGAATGGAATGGATTCAACACGAAAGGAATGGAACGGAATGGAATGGAATGGAATGGAATGGAATCAATCCGAATGGAATGGAATGGAATGGAATGGAATGGAATGGAATGGAATCCACACGAATGGAATGGAATGGAATGGAATCAACACGAATGGAATGGAATGGAATGGAATCAACCCGAAAGCAATGGAATGGAATGGAATGGAATGGAATGGAATGGAATGGAATCAACCCAAATGGAATGGAATGGAACGGAATGGAATGGAAACAACACGAATGGCATGGAATGGAATAGAATGGAATCGAATGGAATGGAATCAACCCGATTGGAATGGAATGGAATGGAATGCAATGGAATGGAATGGAATGGAATGGAGTTAACCCAAATGGAATGTAATGGAATGGAATGGAGTGCAATGGAATGGAATGGAATGGAGAGGAATCAACCCAAGTGGAATGGAATGGAATGGAATTGAATGGAATGGAATGGAATAAAATCTCCCCGAAAGGAATGGAGTGGAATGGAATGGAATGGAATGGAATGGAATGGAATGGAATAGAATGATTTGGAATCAACCCGAATGGAATGGAATGGAATGGAATGGAATGGATGTAACACGAATGGAATGGAATGGAATGGAATCAACCCGAATGGAATGGAATGGAATGGAATGGAATGGAATGGAAAGGAATGGAATCAATCCGAATAGAATGGAATGGAATGGAAAGGAATGGAATGGAATCAACCCGAATGGAATGGAATGGAATGGAATGGAATGGAATGGAGTCAACCTGAAAGGAATGGGATGGAATGGAATGGAAAGGAATGGAATGGAATCAACCCGATTGCAATGGAATGGAATGGAATGGAATGCAATGGAGTTAACACAAATGGAATGGAATGGAATTGAATGGAGTGGAATGGAATGGAATGGAATGGTATCAACCCGAATGGAATGGAATGGAATGGAATGGAAAAGAATCAACCCGAAAGGAATGGAGTGGAATGGAATGGAACGGAATGCAATGGAATAAAATGATTTGGAATCAACCCGAATGGAATGGAATGGAATGGAATGGAATGGAGTAAACCTCAAAGGAATGGAATGGAATGGAATGGAATGCAATGGAATGGAATCAATCGGAATGGAATGGAATGGAATGGAATGAAATGGAATGGAATGGAGTCAACCCGAATGGAATGGAATGGAATGGAATGGAATCAAACAGAATAGAATATAATGGAATCAACCCGAGTGGAATTGAATGGAATGGAATGTAATGGAATCAACGAGAATGAAATCGAATGGATGGAATGGATTGGAATGGAATTGAATGGAATGGAATCAACCCGAATGGAACGGAATTTAATGGAATGGGATCAAAACGAATGGAATGGAATGGAATGGAATGAAATGGAATGGAATGGAATGAAATGGAATGGAATGGAATCAAGTCGAATGGAATGGAATGGGATGGAATCATCCGGAATGGAATGGAATGGAATGAAATGGAATGGAATTGAATGGAATGGAATGGAATAAACCCGAATGGAATGCAATGGAATGGAATGGAATGGAATGGAATCAACCCGAAGGGAATGGAATGGAATGCAATGGAATGGAATGGAATGGAATGGAATGCAATGGAATGGAATGGAATGGAATGGAATGGAGTCAACCTGAAAGGAATGGAATGGAATGGAATAGAAAGGAATGGAATCAATCCGAATAGAATGGAATGGAATGGAAAGGAATGGAATGGAATCAACCCGAATGGAATGGAATGGAATCAACCAGAATAGAGTATAATGGAATCAACCCGAGTGGAATGGAATGGAATGGAATGGAATGGAATCAACGAGAATGGAATCGAATGGAATGGAATGGAGTCGAATGGAATTCAATGGAATGGAATCAACCCGAATGGAAAGGAATTTAATGGAATGGAATCAAAATCAATGGAATGGAATGGAATGGAATGGAATGGAATGGAAAGGAATCAAGCCGAATGGAATGGAATGGAATGGAATCATCCCGAATGGAATGGAATGGAATGGAATGGAATGGAATGGAACGGAATGCAATAAACCCGAATGGAATGGAATGGAATGGAATGGAATGGAATGGAATGGAATGGAATGGAATCAACCCGAATGGAATGGAATGGCATGGAATGGAATGGAATGGAATGGAATGGAATGAATGGAATCAACCCAAATGGCATTGAATGGAATGGAATGGAATGGAATCAGCACGAATGGGATGGAATGCAATGGAATTGAATGGCATGGAATGGAATGGAATCAACAAGCATGGAAAGGAATGGAATGGAATGGAATGGATTGGAATGGAATGAAATGGAATTGAATGGAATGGAGTCAATCCGAGTGGAATGCAATGGAACGGAATGGAATGGAATGGAATGGAATGCAATCAACACAAATGGAATGGAATGGAATGGAATGGAATCAACCCGAATGGAATGGAATGGAATCAACCCGAATGGAATGGAATTGAATGGAATGGAAATAACCCGAATGGAAGGGATTGGAATGGAATGGAATGGAATGGAATGGAATCAACCCGAATGGAATGGAATGGAATGGAAATGAATGGAATGGAATCAACACGAATGGAATGGAATGGAACGGAACGGGATGGAATGGAATGGGATGGAATAAACCCGAATGGAATGGAATGGAATCAAGTCTTATGGAATGGAATGGAATGGAATGGAATGGAATGGAATCAACCCGAATGCAATAGAATGGAACGGAATGGAATGGAATGGAATGGAATGGAATGGAATCAACCCGAATGGAATGGAATGGAATGGAAATGAATGGAATGGAATCAACACGAATGGAATGGAATGGAATGGAACGGGATGGAATGGAATTGGATGGAATAAACCCGAATGGAATGCAATGGAATCAAGTCTTATGTAATGGAATGGAATGGAATGGAATGGAATGGAATCAACCCGAATGCAATATAATGGAACGGAATAGCATGGAATGAAATGGAATGGAATGGAATGGAATGGAATGGAATCAAACCAAATGGAATGGAATGGAATGGAATGGAATGGAATGGAATGCAATGGAATCAACCCGAATGGAATGGAATGGAATGGAATGGAATGGAATCAACCCGAATGGAATGGAATGGAATGGAATGGAATGGAATGGAATGGAATGGAATCAACCCGAATGGAATGGAATGGAATGGAATGGAATGGAATGGAATGGAATGGAATCAACACGAATGGAATGGAATGAAATGGAATCAACCCGAATGGAATGGAATTGAATGGAATGGAAGTAACACGAATGGCATGAATTGGAATGGAATGGAATCAACCCGAATGGAATGGAATGGAATGGAATGGAATGGAATGGAATGGAATCAACCCGAATGGAATGGAATGGAATGGAACGGGATGGAATGGAATGGAAAGGAATCAAGCCGAATGGAATGGAATGGAATGGAATGGAATGGAATGGACTGGGATGGAATAAACCCAAATGGAATGGAATGGGATCAAGTCTTATGTAATGTAATGGAATGGAATGGAATGGAATGGAATCAACCCGTATGGAATAGAATGGAATGGAATAGCATGGAATGAAATGGAATGAAATGGAATGGAATGGAATGGAATCAACCCAAATGGAATGGAATGGAATGCAATGGAATGGAATGGAATGGAATGGAATGGAATGGAATGGAATGCAATGGAATCAACCCGAATGGAATGGAATGGAATGGAATGGAATGGAATCAACCCGAATGGAATGGATTGGAATGGAATGGAATCAACGCGAATGGAATGGAATGGAATGGAATCAACACGAATGGAATGGAATGGAATGGAATCAACACGAATGGAATGGAATGGAATGGAATCAACCCGAATGGAATGGAATGGAATGGAATGGAAACAACACGAATGGCATGGAATGGAATAGAATGGAATGGAATGGAATGGAATGGAGTCAACCCGATTGGAATGGCATGGAGTGGAATGGAATGGAATGGAATGGAATGGAATGGAATGGAATGGAATGGAGTTAACCCAAATGGAATGGAATGGAATGGAAGGGAGTGGAAGGGAATGGAATGGAATGGAATCAACCCGAATGGAATGGAATGGAATGGAATGGAAACAACACGAATGGCATTGAATGGAATAGAATGGAATGGAATGGAATGGAATCAACCCGATTGGAATGGAATGGAATGGAATGCAATGGAATGGAATGGAATGGAATGCAGTTAACCCAAATGGAATGGAATGGAATGGAAGGGAGTGGAAGGGAATGGAATGGAATGGAATCAACCCGAATGGAATGGAATGGAATGGAATGGAAAGGAATGGAATGGAATGGAATAGCATCACCCCGAAAGGAATGGAGTGGAATGGAATGGAACGGAATGGAATGGAATAGAATGATTTCGAATCAACCCGAATGGAATGGAGTTGAATGGAATGGAATGTATGTAACACGAATGGAATGGAATGGAATCAACCCGAATGGAATGGCATGGAATGGAATGGAATGGAATGGAATGGAATGGAATGGAATGGAGTCAACCTGAAAGTAATGGAATGGAATGGAATGGAATGGAATGGAATGGAATGGAATGGAATGGTATCAAATGGAATGGAATGGAATGGAATGGAATGGAATGGAATGGAATGGAATGGAGTGGAATGGAATGGAATCAACCCGATTGGAATGGAATGGAATGGAATGGAATGGAATGGAATGGAATGGAATGGAATGCAATGGAGTTAACCCAAATGGAATGGAAAGGAGTAGAATGGAGTTGAATGGAATGGAATGGAATGGATGTAACACGAATGGAATGGAATGAAATGGAATGGAATGGAATCATCCCGAATGGAATGGAATGGAATGGAATGAAATGGAATGGAATGGAATGGAATGGAATGGAATGGAATGGAATGGAATGGAATCAATCCGAATATAATGGAATGGAATGGAAAGGAATGGAATGGAATCAACCCGAATGGAATGGAATGGAATGGCATGGAATCAACCAGAATAGAATATAATGGAAACAACCCGAGTGGAATTGAATGGAATGGAATGGAAATAACCCGAATGGAATGTAATGTAATGGAATGGAATCAACGAGAATGGAATCGAATGGAATGGAATGGAATCGAATGGAATTGAATGGAATGGAATCAACCCGAATGGAAAGGAATTTAATGGAATGGAATCAAAACCAATGGAATGGAATGGAATGGAATGGAATGGAATGGAAAGGAATCAAGCCGAATGGAATGGAATGGAATGGAATCATCCCGAATGGAATGGAATGGAATGGAATGGAATGGAATGGAATGGAATGGAACGGAATGCAATAAACCCGAATGGAATGGAATGGAATGGAATGGAATGGAATCAACCCGAATGGAATGGAATGGCATGGAATGGAATGGAATGGAATGGAATGGAATGAATGGAATCAACCCAAATGGAATTGAATGGAATGGAATGGAATGGAATCAGCACGAATGGGATGGAATGCAATGGAATTGAATGGCATGGAATGGAATGGAATCAACAAGCATGGAAAGGAATGGAATGGAATGGAATGGATTGGAATGGAATGAAATGGAATTGAATGGAATGAAACCGAATGGAATGAAATGGAATGGAATGGAATGGAGTCAATCCGAGTGGAATGCAATGGAACGGAATGGAATGGAATGGAATGGAATGCAATCAACCCAAATGGAATGGAATGGAATGGAATGGAATGGAATCAACCCGAATGGAATGGAATGGAATCAACCCGAATGGAATGGAATTGAATGGAATGGAAATAACCCGAATGGAAGGGATTGGAATGGAATGGAATGGAATGGAATGGAATGGAATGGAATCAACCCGAATGGAATGGAATGGAATGGAAATGAATGGAATGGAATCAACACGAATGGAATGGAATGGAATGGAACGGGATTGAATGGAATGGGATGGAATAAACCCGAATGGAATGGAATGGAATCAAGTCTTATGTAATGGAATGGAATGGAATGGAATGGAATGGAATCAACCCGAATGCAGTAGAATGGAACGGAATAGCATGGAATGAAATGGAATGGAATGGAATGGAATGGAATGGAATCAAACCAAATGGAATGGAATGGAATGGAATGGAATGGAATGGAATGGAATGGAATGGAATGCAATGGAATCAACACGAATGGAATGGAATGGAATGGAATGCAATGGAATCAACACGAATAGAATGGAATGGAATGGAATGGAATGGAATGGAATGGAATCAACCCGAATGGAATGGAATGGAATGGAATGGAATGGAATGGAATGGAATCAACATGAATGGAATGGAATGAAATGGAATCAACCCGAATGGAATGGAATTGAATGGAATGGAAGTAACCCGAATGGAATGAATTGGAATGGAATGGAATCAACCCGAATGGAATGGAATGGAATGGAATGGAATGGAATGGAATCAACCCGAATGGAATGGAATGGAATGGAACGGGATGGAATGGAATGGAAAGGAATCAAGCCGAATGGAATGGAATGGAATGGAATGGAATGGAATGGACTGGGATGGAATAAACCCGAATGGAATGGAATGGGATCAAGTCTTATGTAATGTAATGGAATGGAATGGAATGGAATCAACCCGTATGGAATAGAATGGAATGGAATAGCATGGAATGAAATGGAATGAAATGGAATGGAATGGAATGGAATCAACCCAAATGGAATGGAATGGAATGCAATGGAATGGAATGGAATGGAATGGAATGGAATGCAATGGAATCAACCCGAATGGAATGGAATGGAATGGAATGGAATGGAATGGAATGGAATGGAATGGAATCAACCCGAATGGAATGGATTGGAATGGAATGGAATCAACGCGAATGGAATGGAATGGAATGGAATCAACACGAATGGAATGGAATGGAATGGAATCAACACGAATGGAATGGAATGGAATGGAATCAACCCGAATGGAATGGAATGGAATGGAATGGAAACAACACGAATGGCATGGAATGGAATAGAATGGAATGGAATGGAATGGAATGGAGTCAACCCGATTGGAATGGCATGGAATGGAATGGAATGGAATGGAATGGAATGGAATGGAATGGAGTTAACCCAAATGGAATGGAATGGAATGGAAGGGAGTGGAAGGGAATGGAATGGAATGGAATCAACCCGAATGGAATGGAATGGAATGGAATGGAAACAACACGAATGGCATTGAATGGAATAGAATGGAATGGAATGGAATGGAATCAACCCGATTGGAATGGAATGGAATGGAATGCAATGGAATGGAATGGAATGGAATGGAGTTAACCCAAATGGAATGGAATGGAATGGAAGGGAGTGGAAGGGAATGGAATGGAATGGAATCAACCCGAATGGAATGGAATGGAATGGAATGGAATGGAAAGGAATGGAATGGAATGGAATAGCATCACCCCGAAAGGAATGGAGTGGAATGGAATGGAACGGAATGGAATGGAATAGAATGATTTGGAATCAACCCGAATGGAATGGAGTTGAATGGAATGGAATGTATGTAACACGAATGGAATGGAATGGAATCAACCCGAATGGAATGGCATGGAATGGAATGGAATGGAATGGAATGGAATGGAATGGAATGGAATAGAATGGAGTCAACCTGAAAGTAATGGAATGGAATGGAATGGAATGTAATGGAATGGAATGGAATGGTATCAAATCGAATGGAATGGAATGGAATGGAATGGAATGGAATGGAATGGAATCAACCCGATTGGAATGGAATGGAATGGAATGGAATGGAATGCAATGGAGTTAACCCAAATGGAATTGAAAGGAATGGAATGGAGTTGAATGGAATGGAATGGAATGGAATGGAATCAACCCGAATGGAATGGAATGGAATGGAATAGAATCACCCACAAAGGAATGCAGTGGAATGGAATGTAACGGAATGGAATGGAATAGAATGATACGGAATCAACCCGAATGGAATGGAATTGAATGGAATGGAATGGATGTAACACGAATGGAATGGAATGAAATGGAATGGAATGGAATCATCCCGAATGGAATGGAATGGAATGGAATGGAATGGAATGGAATGGAATGGAATGGAATGGAAAGGAGTCAACCTGAAAGGAATGGAATGGAATGGAATGGAATGGAATGGAATGGAATGGAATGGAATCAATCCGAATATAATGGAATGGAATGGAAAGGAATGGAATGGAATCAACCCGAATGGAATGGAATGGAATGGCATGGAATCAACCAGAATAGAATATAATGGAAACAACCCGAGTGGAATTGAATGGAATGGAATGGAAATAACCCGAATGGAATGTAATGTAATGGAATGGAATCAACGAGAATGGAATGGAATGGAATGGAATGGAATCGAATGGAATTGAATGGAATGGAATCAACCCGAATGGAAAGGAATTTAATGGAATGGAATCAAAACCAATGGAATGGAATGGAATGGAATGGAATGGAATGGAATGGAATGGAATGGAATCAAGCCGAATGGAATGGAATGGAATGGAATCATCCCGAATGGAATGGAATGGAATGGATTGGAATGGAATGGAATGGAATGGATTGGAATGGAATGGAATGGAATGGAATGGAACGGAATGCAATAAACCCGAATGGAATGGAATGGAATGGAATGGAATGGAATGGAATCAACCCGAATGGAATGGAATGGCATGGAATGGAACGGAATGGAATGGAATGGAATGGAATGGAATGAATGGAATCAACCCAAATGGAATTGAATGGAATGGAATGGAATGGAATAAGCACGAATGGGATGGAATGCAATGGAATTGAATGGCATGGAATGGAATGGAATCAACAAGCATGGAAAGGATTGGAATGGAATGGAATGGATTGGAATGGAATGAAATGGAATTGAATGGAATGAAACCCAATGGAATGAAATGGAATGGAATGGAATGGAATGGAATGGAACGGAATGGAGTCAATCCGAGTGGAATGCAATGAAACGGAATGGAATGGAATGGAATGGAATGGAATGGAATGGAATGCAATCACCCCAAATGGAATGGAATGGAATGGAATGGAATGGAATCAACCCGAATGGAATGGAATGGAATCAACCAGAATGGAATGGAATGGAATGGAATGGAAATAACCCGAATGGAATGGATTGGAATGGAATGGAATGGAATGGAATGGAATGGAATGGAATCAACCCGAATGGAATGGAATGGAATGGACGTGAATGGAATGGAATGAACACGAATGGAATGGAATGGAATGGAACGGGATGGAATGGAATGGGATGGAATAAACCCGAACGGAATGGAATGGAATCAAGTCTTATGTAATGGAATGGAATGGAATGGAATGGAATGGAATGGAATGGAATCAACCCGAATGGAATAGAATGGAATGGAATAGCATGGAATGAAATGGAATGGAATGGAATGGAATGGATTGGAATCAAACCAAATGGAATGGAAGGGAATGGAATGGAATGGAATGCAGTGGAATGAACCCGAATGGAATGTAATGGAATGGAATGGAATGGAATCAACCCAAATGAAATGGAATGGAATGGAATGGAATGGAATGGAATGGAATGGAATGGAATGGAATCAACCCGAATGGAATGGAATGGAATGGAATGGAATGGAATGGAATGGAATCAACCAGAATGGAATGGAATGGGATGGAATGGAATTGAATGGAATGGAATGGAATGGAATGGAATCAACCCGAATGGAAAGGAAAGGAATGGAATGGAATGGAATGGAATCAACACGAATGGAATGGAATGAAATGGAATCAACCCGAATGGAATGGAATTGAATGGAATGGCAGTAACCCGAATGGAATGAATTGGAATGGAATGGAATCAACCCGAATGGAATGGAATGGAATGGAATGGAATGGAATGGAATGGAATCAACCCGAATGGAATGGAATGGAATGGAAGTGAATGGAATGGATTCAACACGATTGGAATGGAATGGAATGGAACGGGATGGAATGGAATGGAAAGGAATCAAGCCGAATGGAATGGAATGGAATGGAATGGAATGGAATGGAATGGAATGGAATGGAATGGAATGGAATGGACTGGGATGGAATAAACCCGAATGGAATGGAATGGGATCAAGTCTTATGTAATGTAATGGAATGGAATGGAATGGAATCAACCCGTATGGAATAGAATGGAATGGAATAGCATGGAATGAAATGGAATGAAATGGAATGGAATGGAATGGAATCAACCCAAATGGAATGGAATGGAATGGAATGGAATGGAATGGAATGCAATGGAATCAACCCGAATGGAATGGAGTGGAATGGAATGGAATGGAATGGAATGGAATCAACCCGAATGGAATGGATTGGAATGGAATGGAATCAACCAGAATGGAATGGAATGGAATGGAATGGAATCAACACGAATGGAATGGAATGGAATGGAATCAACACGAATGGAATGGAATGGAATGCAATGGAGTTAACCCAAATGGAATGGAAAGGAATGGAATGGAATTGAATGGAATGGAATGGAATGGAATGGAATCAACCCGAATGGAATGGAATGGAATGGAATGGAATTGAATGGAATAGAATCACCCAGAAAGGAATGCAGTGGAATGGAATGTAACGGAATGGAATGGAATAGAATGATACGGAATCAACCCGATTGGAATGGAATGGAATGGAATGGAATGGATGTAACACGAATGGAATGGAATGAAATGGAATGGAATGGAATCAACCCGAATGGAATGGAATGCAATGGAATGGAATGGAATGGAATGGAGTCAACCTGAAAGGAATGGAATGGAATGGAATGGAAAGGAATGGAATCAATCCGAATAGAATGGAATGGAATGGAAAGGAATGGAATGGAATCAACACGAATGGAATGGAATGGAATCAACCAGAATAGAGTATAATGGAATCAACCCGAGTGGAATGGAATGGAATGGAATGGAATGGAATGGAATCAACGAGAATGGAATCAAATGGAATGGAATGGAGTCGAATGGAATTGAATGGAATGGAATCAACCCGAATGGAAAGGAATTTAATGGAATGGAATCAAAATCAATGGAATGGAATGGAATGGAATGGAATGGAATGGAATGGGATCAACACGAATGGAATGGAATGGAATGGAATGGAATGGAATGGAATGGAATGGAATGGAATCAACCCGAATGGAATGGAATGGCATGGAATGTAATGGAATGGAATGGAATGGAATGGAATGGAATGGAATGGAATGGAATCAACCCAAATGGAATGGAATGGAATGGAATGGAATGGAATGGAATGGAATCAACACGAATGGGATGGAATGGAATGGAATTGAATGGAATGGAATGGAATGGAATCAACAAGCATGGAAAGGAATGGAATGGAATGGAATGGATTGGAATGGAATGAAATGGAATGGAATGAAATAGAATGGAATGAAATGGAATGGAATGGAATGGAATGGAATGGAATGGAATGGAATGGAATCAACCCAAATGGAATGGAATGGAATGGAATGGAATGGAATGGAATGGAATTTAATCAACCCGAATGGAATGGAATGGAATCACCCCGAATGGAATGGAATGGAATGGAATGGAAGTAACCCGAATGGAATGGATTGGAATGGAATGGAATGGAATGGAATGGAATGGAATGGAATCAACCCGAATGGAATGGAATGGAATGGACGTGAATGGAATGGAATGAACACGAATGGAATGGAATGGAATGGAACGGGATGGAATGGAATGGGATGGAATAAACCCGAACGGAATGGAATGGAATCAAGTCTTATGTAATGGAATGGAATGGAATGGAATGGAATGGAATGGAATCAACCCGAATGGAATAGAATGGAATGGAATAGCATGGAATGAAATGGAATGGAATGGAATGGAATGGATTGGAATCAAACCAAATGGAATGGAAGGGAATGGAATGGAATGGAATGCAGTGGAATCAACCCGAATGGAATGGAATGGAATGGAATGGAATGGAATGGAATGGAATCAACCCGAATGAAATGGAATGGAATGGAATGGAATGGAATGGAATGGAATGGAATGGAATGGAATCAACCCGAATGGAATGGAAGGGAATGGAATGGAATGGAATGGAATGGAATCAACACGAATGGAATGGAATGAAATGGAATCAACCCGAATGGAATGGAATGGAATGGAATGGAAGTAACCCGAATGGAATGAATTGGAATGGAATGGAATCAACCCGAATGGAATCGAATGGAATGGAATGGAATGGAATGGAATGGAATGGAATGGAATCAACCCGAATGGAATGGAATGGAATGGAAGTGAATGGAATGGAATCAACACGAATGCAATGGAATGGAATGGAACGGGATGGAGTGGAATGGAAAGGAATCAACCCGAATGGAATGGAATGGAATGGAATGGAATGGAATGGAATGGAATGGAATGGAATGGAATGGAATGGACTGGGATGGAATAAAGCCGAATGGAAAGGAATGGAATCAAGTCTTATGTAATGGAATGGAATGGAATGGAATGGAATCAACCCAAATGGAATGGAATGGAATGGAATGGAATGGAATGGAATGGAATCAAGCCAAATGGAATGGAATGGAATGGAATGGAATGGAATGGAATGGAATGGAATGGAATGGAATCAACCCGAATGGAATGGAATGAAATGGAATGGAATCAACCCGAATGGAATGGAATGGAATGGAATGGAATCAACACGAATGGAATGGAATGGAATGGAATCAACACGAATGGAATGGAATGGAATGGAATCAACCCGAATGGAATGGAATGGAATGGAATGGAAACAACACGAATGGCATGGAATGGAATAGAATGGAATGGAATGGAATGGAATGGAGTCAACCCGATTGGAATGGCATGGAATGGAATGGAATGGAATGGAATGGAATGGAATGGAGTTAACCCAAATGGAATGGAATGGAATGGAAGGGAGTGGAAGGGAATGGAATGGAATGGAATCAACCCGAATGGAATGGAATGGAATGGAATGGAAACAACACGAATGGCATTGAATGGAATAGAATGGAATGGAATGGATTGGAATCAACCCGATTGGAATGGAATGGAATGGAATGCAATGGAATGGAATGGAATGGAATGGAGTTAACCCAAATGGAATGGAATGGAATGGAAGGGAGTGGAAGGGAATGGAATGGAATGGAATCAACCCGAATGGAATGGAATGGAATGGAATGGAAAGGAATGGAATGGAATGGAATAGCATCACCCCGAAAGGAATGGAGTGGAATGGAATGGAACGGAATGGAATGGAATAGAATGATTTCGAATCAACCCGAATGGAATGGAATTGAATGGAATGGAATGTATGTAACACGAATGGAATGGAATGGAATCAACCCGAATGGAATGGCATGGAATGGAATGGAATGGAATGGAATGGAATGGAAAGGAGTCAACCTGAAAGTAATGCAATGGAATGGAATGGAATGGAATGGAATGGTATGGAATGGAATGGAATCAAATCGAATGGAATGGAATGGAATGGAATGGAATGGAATGCAATGGATTTAACCCAAATGGAATGGAAAGGAATGGAATGGAATGGAATCAACCCGAATGAAACGGAATGGAATGGAATGGAATGGAATAGAATCACCCAGAAAGGAATGCAGTGGAATGGAATGTAACGGAATGGAATGGAATAGAATGATACGGAATCAACCCGAATGGAATGGAATGGAATGGAATGGTATGGATGTAACACGAATGGAATGGAATGAAATGGAATGGAATGGTATCATCCCGAATGGAATGGAATGGAATGGAATGGAATGGAAAGGAGTCAACCTGAAAGGAATGGAATGGAATGGAATGGAATGGAATGGAATCAATCCGAATATAATAGAATGGAATGGAAAGGAATGGAATGGAATCAACCCGAATGGAATGGAATGGAATGGCATGGAATCAACCAGAATAGAATATAATGGAAACAACCCGAGTGGAATTGAAGGGAATGGAATGGAAATAACCAGAATGGAATGTAATGGAATGGAATGGAATCAACGAGAATGGAATCGAATGGAATGGAATGGAATCGAATGGAATTGAATGGAATGGAATCAACCCGAATGGAAAGGAATTTAATGGAATGGAATCAAAACCAATGGAATGGAATGGAATGGAATGGAATGGAATGGAATGGAATCAACCCGAATGGAATGGAATGGAATGGACGTGAATGGAATGGAATGAACACGAATGGAATGGAATGGAATGGAACGGGATGGAATGGAATGGGATGGAATAAACCCGAACGGAATGGAATGGAATCAAGTCTTATGTAATGGAATGGAATGGAATGGAATGGAATGGAATGGAATGGAATCAACCCGAATGGAATAGAATGGAATGGAATAGCATGGAATGAAATGGAATGGAATGGAATGGAATGGATTGGAATCAAACCAAATGGAATGGAAGGGAATGGAATGGAATGGAATGCAGTGGAATCAACCCGAATGGAATGTAATGGAATGGAATGGAATGGAATCAACCCAAATGAAATGGAATGGAATGGAATGGAATGGAATGGAATGGAATGGAATGGAATGGAATCAACCCGAATGGAATGGAATGGAATGGAATGGAATGGAATGGAATGGAATCAACCAGAATGGAATGGAATGGGATGGAATGGAATTGAATGGAATGGAATGGAATGGAATGGAATCAACCCGAATGGAAAGGAAAGGAATGGAATGGAATGGAATGGAATCAACACGAATGGAATGGAATGAAATGGAATCAACCCGAATGGAATGGAATTGAATGGAATGGCAGTAACCCGAATGGAATGAATTGGAATGGAATGGAATCAACCCGAATGGAATGGAATGGAATGGAATGGAATGGAATGGAATGGAATGGAATGGAATCAACCCGAATGGAATGGAATGGAATGGAAGTGAATGGAATGGATTCAACACGATTGGAATGGAATGGAATGGAACGGGATGGAATGGAATGGAAAGGAATCAAGCCGAATGGAATGGAATGGAATGGAATGGAATGGAATGGAATGGAATGGAATGGAATGGAATGGACTGGGATGGAATAAACCCGAATGGAATGGAATGGGATCAAGTCTTATGTAATGTAATGGAATGGAATGGAATGGAATCAACCCGTATGGAATAGAATGGAATGGAATAGCATGGAATGAAATGGAATGAAATGGAATGGAATGGAATGGAATCAACCCAAATGGAATGGAATGGAATGGAATGGAATGGAATGGAATGGAATGCAATGGAATCAACCCGAATGGAATGGAGTGGAATGGAATGGAATGGAATGGAATGGAATCAACCCGAATGGAATGGATTGGAATGGAATGGAATCAACCAGAATGGAATGGAATGGAATGGAATGGAATGGAATCAACACGAATGGAATGGAATGGAATGGAATCAACACGAATGGAATGGAATGGAATGCAATGGAGTTAACCCAAATGGAATGGAAAGGAATGGAATGGAATTGAATGGAATGGAATGGAATGGAATGGAATCAACCCGAATGGAATGGAATGGAATGGAATGGAATTGAATGGAATAGAATCACCCAGAAAGGAATGCAGTGGAATGGAATGTAACGGAATGGAATGGAATAGAATGATAAGGAATCAACCCGATTGGAATGGAATGGAATGGAATGGAATGGATGTAACACGAATGGAATGGAATGAAATGGAATGGAATGGAATCAACCCGAATGGAATGGAATGCAATGGAATGGAATGGAATGGAATGGAGTCAACCTGAAAGGAATGGAATGGAATGGAATGGAAAGGAATGGAATCAATCCGAATAGAATGGAATGGAATGGAAAGGAATGGAATGGAATCAACACGAATGGAATGGAATGGAATCAACCAGAATAGAGTATAATGGAATCAACCCGAGTGGAATGGAATGGAATGGAATGGAATGGAATGGAATCAACGAGAATGGAATCAAATGGAATGGAATGGAGTCGAATGGAATTGAATGGAATGGAATCAACCCGAATGGAAAGGAATTTAATGGAATGGAATCAAAATCAATGGAATGGAATGGAATGGAATGGAATGGAATGGAATGGAATGGGATCAACACGAATGGAATGGAATGGAATGGAATGGAATGGAATGGAATGGAATGGAATGGAATCAACCCGAATGGAATGGAATGGCATGGAATGTAATGGAATGGAATGGAATGGAATGGAATGGAATGGAATGGAATGGAATGGAATCAACCCAAATGGAATGGAATGGAATGGAATGGAATGGAATGGAATGGAATCAACACGAATGGGATGGAATGCAATGGAATTGAATGGAATGGAATGGAATGGAATCAACAAGCATGGAAAGGAATGGAATGGAATGGAATGGATTGGAATGGAATGAAATGGAATGAAATGAAATAGAATGGAATGAAATGGAATGGAATGGAATGGAATGGAATGGAATGGAATGGAATGGAATCAACCCAAATGGAATGGAATGGAATGGAATGGAATGGAATGGAATGGAATTTAATCAACCCGAATGGAATGGAATGGAATCAACCCGAATGGAATGGAATGGAATGGAATGGAAGTAACCCGAATGGAATGGATTGGAATGGAATGGAATGGAATGGAATGGAATGGAATGGAATCAACCCGAATGGAATGGAATGGAATGGACGTGAATGGAATGGAATGAACACGAATGGAATGGAATGGAATGGAACGGGATGGAATGGAATGGGATGGAATAAACCCGAACGGAATGGAATGGAATCAAGCCTTATGTAATGGAATGGAATGGAATGGAATGGAATGGAATGGAATCAACCCGAATGGAATAGAATGGAATGGAATAGCATGGAATGAAATGGAATGGAATGGAATGGAATGGATTGGAATCAAACCAAATGGAATGGAAGGGAATGGAATGGAATGGAATGCAGTGGAATCAACCCGAATGGAATGGAATGGAATGGAATGGAATGGAATGGAATGGAATCAACCCGAATGAAATGGAATGGAATGGAATGGAATGGAATGGAATGGAATGGAATGGAATCAACCCGAATGGAATGGAAGGGAATGGAATGGAATGGAATGGAATGGAATCAACACGAATGGAATGGAATGAAATGGAATCAACCCGAATGGAATGGAATGGAATGGAATGGAAGTAACCCGAATGGAATGAATTGGAATGGAATGGAATCAACCCGAATGGAATCGAATGGAATGGAATGGAATGGAATGGAATGGAATGGAATCAACCCGAATGGAATGGAATGGAATGGAAGTGAATGGAATGGAATCAACACGAATGCAATGGAATGGAATGGAACGGGATGGAATGGAATGGAAAGGAATCAAGCCGAATGGAATGGAATGGAATGGAATGGAATGGAATGGAATGGAATGGAATGGAATGGAATGGAATGGACTGGGATGGAATAAAGCCGAATGGAATGGAATGGAATCAAGTCTTATGTAATGGAATGGAATGGAATGGAATGGAATCAACCCAAATGGAATGGAATGGAATGGAATGGAATGGAATGGAATGGAATCAAGCCAAATGGAATGGAATGGAATGGAATGGAATGGAATGGAATGGAATGGAATGGAATGGAATCAACCCGAATGGAATGGAATGAAATGGAATGGAATCAACCCGAATGGAATGGAATGGAATGGAATGGAATCAACACGAATGGAATGGAATGGAATGGAATCAACACGAATGGAATGGAATGGAATGGAATCAACCCGAATGGAATGGAATGGAATGGAATGGAAACAACACGAATGGCATGGAATGGAATAGAATGGAATGGAATGGAATGGAATGGAGTCAACCCGATTGGAATGGCATGGAATGGAATGGAATGGAATGGAATGGAATGGAATGGAGTTAACCCAAATGGAATGGAATGGAATGGAAGGGAGTGGAAGGGAATGGAATGGAATGGAATCAACCCGAATGGAATGGAATGGAATGGAATGGAAACAACACGAATGGCATTGAATGGAATAGAATGGAATGGAATGGATTGGAATCAACCCGATTGGAATGGAATGGAATGGAATGCAATGGAATGGAATGGAATGGAATGGAGTTAACCCAAATGGAATGGAATGGAATGGAAGGGAGTGGAAGGGAATGGAATGGAATGGAATCAACCCGAATGGAATGGAATGGAATGGAATGGAAAGGAATGGAATGGAATGGAATAGCATCACCCCGAAAGAATGGAGTGGAATGGAATGGAACGGAATGGAATGGAATAGAATGATTTCGAATCAACCCGAATGGAATGGAATTGAATGGAATGGAATGTATGTAACACGAATGGAATGGAATGGAATCAACCCGAATGGAATGGCATGGAATGGAATGGAATGGAATGGAATGGAATGGAAAGGAGTCAACCTGAAAGTAATGCAATGGAATGGAATGGAATGGAATGGAATGGTATGGAATGGAATGGAATCAAATCGAATGGAATGGAATGGAATGGAATGGAATGGAATGCAATGGATTTAACCCAAATGGAATGGAAAGGAATGGAATGGAATGGAATCAACCCGAATGAAACGGAATGGAATGGAATGGAATGGAATAGAATCACCCAGAAAGGAATGCAGTGGAATGGAATGTAACGGAATGGAATGGAATAGAATGATACGGAATCAACCCGAATGGAATGGAATGGAATGGAATGGTATGGATGTAACACGAATGGAATGGAATGAAATGGAATGGAATGGTATCATCCCGAATGGAATGGAATGGAATGGAATGGAATGGAAAGGAGTCAACCTGAAAGGAATGGAATGGAATGGAATGGAATGGAATGGAATCAATCCGAATATAATTGAATGGAATGGAAAGGAATGGAATGGAATCAACCCGAATGGAATGGAATGGAATGGCATGGAATCAACCAGAATAGAATATAATGGAAACAACCCGAGTGGAATTGAAGGGAATGGAATGGAAATAACCAGAATGGAATGTAATGGAATGGAATGGAATCAACGAGAATGGAATCGAATGGAATGGAATGGAATCGAATGGAATTGAATGGAATGGAATCAACCCGAATGGAAAGGAATTTAATGGAATGGAATCAAAACCAATGGAATGGAATGGAATGGAATGGAATGGAATGGAATGGAATCAAGCCGAATGGAATGGAATGGACTGGAATCATCCCGAATGGAATGGAAAGGAATGGAATGGAATGGAATGGAACGGAATGCAATAAACCCGAATGGAATGGAATGGAATGGAATGGAATGGAATGGAATGGAATCAACCCGAATGGAATGGAATGGCATGGAATGGAATGGAATGGAATGGAATGGAATGGAATGAATGGAATCAACCCAAATGGAATTGAATGGAATGGAATGGAATGGAATCAGCACGAATGGGATGGAATGCAATGAAATTGAATGGCATGGAATGGAATGGAATCAACAAGAATGGAAAGGAATGGAATGGAATGGAATGGATTGGAATGGAATGAAATGGAATTGAATGGAATGAAACCGAATGGAATGAAATGGAATGGAATGGAATGGAGTCAATCCGAGTGGAATGCAATGGAATGGAATGGAATGGAATCCACCCGAATGGAATGGAATGGAATCAACCCGAATGGAATGGAATGGAATGGAATGGAAATAACCCGAAAGGAATGGATTGGAATGGAATGGAATGGAATGGAATGGAATGGAATGGAATGGAATTGAATGGAATCAACCCGAATGGAATGGAATGGAATGGAAGTGAATGGAATGGAATCAACACGAATGGAATGGAATGGAATGGAACGGGATGGAATGGAATGGGATGGAATAAACCCGAATGGGATGGAATGGATTCAAGTCTTATGTAATGGAATGGAATGGAATGGAATGGAATGGAATCAACCCGAATGCAATAGAATGGAATGGAATAGCATGGAATGAAATGGAATGGAATGGAATGGAATGGAATGGAATCAAACCAAATGGAATGGAATGGAATGGAATGGAATGGAATGGAATGGAATGGAATGCAATGGAATCAACCCGAATGGAATGGAATGGAATGGAATGGAATGGAATCAACCCGAATGGAATGGAATGGAATGGAATGGAATGGAATGGAATGGAATGGAATGGAATCAACCCGAATGGAATGGAATGGAATGGAATGGAATGGAATGGAATGGATTGGAATAGAATCAACACGAATGGAATGGAATGAAATGGAATCAACCCGAATGGAATGGAATTGAATGGAATGGAAGTAACCCGAATGGAATGAATTGGAATGGAATGGAATCAACCCGAATGGAATGGAATGGAATGGAATGGAATGGAATGGAATGGAATCAACCCGAATGGAATGGAATGGAATGGAAGTGAATGGAATGGAATCAACACGAATGGAATGGAATGGAATGGAACGGGATGGAATGGAATGGAAAGGAATCAAGCCGAATGGAATGGAATGGAATGGAATGGAATGGAATGGAATGGAATGGACTGGGATGGAATAAACCCGAATGGAATGGATTGGAATGGAATGGAATGGAATGGAATGGACTGGGATGGAATAAACCCGAATGGAATGGAATGGGATCAAGTCTTATGTAATGTAATGGAATGGAATGGAATGGAATCAAACCGTATTGAATAGAATGGAATGGAATAGCATGGAATGAAATGGAATGAAATGGAATGGAATGGAATGGAATCAACCCAAATGGAATGGAATGGAATGGAATGGAATGGAATGGAATGGAATGGAATGCAATGGAATCAACCCGAATGGAATGGAATGGAATGGAATGGAATGGAATGGAATGGAATGGAATGGAATGGAATGGAATCAACCCGAATGGAATGGATTGGAATGGAATGGAATCCACGCGAATGGAATGGAATGGAATGGAATCAACACGAATGGAATGGAATGGAATGGAATCAACAAGAATGGAATGGAATGGAATGGAATCAACCCGAATGGAATGGAATGGAATGGAAACAACACGAATGGCATGGAATGGAATAGAATGGAATGGAATGGAATGGAATGGAGTCAACCCGATTGGAATGGCATGGAATGGAATGGAATGGAATGGAATGGAATGGAGTTATACCAAATGGAATGGAATGGAATGGAAGGGAGTGGAAGGGAATGGAGTGGAATGGAATCAACCCGAATGGAATGGAATGGAATGGAATGGAAATAACACGAATGGCATTGAATGGAATAGAATGGAATGGAATGGAATGGAATCAACCCGATTGTAATGGAATGGAATGGAATGCAATGGAATGGAATGGAATGGAATGGAGTTAACCCAAATGGAATGGAATGGAATGGAAGGGAGTGGAAGGGAATGGAATGGAATGGAATCAACCCGAATGGAATGGAATGGAATGGAATGGAAAGGAATGGAATGGAATGGAATAGCATCACCCCGAAAGGAATGGAGTGGAATGGAATGGAACGGAATGGAATGGAATAGAATGATTTGGAATCAACCCGAATGGAATGGAATTGAATGGAATGGAATGTATGTAACACGAATGGAATGGAATGGAATCAACCCGAATGGAATGGCATGGAATGGAATGGAATGGAATGGAATGGAATGGAGTCAACCTGAAACTAATGGAATGGAATGGAATGGAATGGAATGGAATGGAATGGTATCAAATCGAATGGAATGGAATGGAATGGAATGGAATGGAATGGAATGGAATGGAATCAACCCGATTGGAATGGAATGGAATGGAATGGAATGGAACGGAATGGAATGCAATGGAGTTAACCCAAATGGAATGGAAAGGAATGGAATGGAGTTGAATGGAATGGAATGGAATGGAATCAACCCGAATGGAATGGAATGGAATGGAATGGAATGGAATAGAATCACCCACAAAGGAATGCAGTGGAATGGAATGTAACGGAATGGAATGGAATAGAATGATACGGAATCAACCCGAATGGAATGGAATGGAATGGAATGGAATGGATGTAACACGAATGGAATGGAATGAAATGGAATGGAATGGAATCATCCCGAATGGAATGGAATGGAATGGAATGGAATGGAATGGAATGGAATGGAAAGGAGTCAACCTGAAAGGAATGGAATGGAATGGAATGGAATGGAATGGAATGGAATCAATCCGAATATAATGGAATGGAATGGAAAGGAATGGAATGGAATCAACCCGAATGGAATGGAATGGAATGGCATGGAATCAACCAGAATAGAATATAATGGAAACAACCCGAGTGGAATTGAATGGAATGGAATGGAAATAACCCGAATGGAATGTAATGTAATGGAATGGAATCAACGAGAATGGAATCGAATGGAATGGAATGGAATCGAATGGAATTGAATGGAATGGAATCAACCCGAATGGAAAGGAATTTAATGGAATGGAATCAAAACCAATGGAATGGAATGGAATGGAATGGAATGGAATGGAATGGAATCAAGCCGAATGGAATGGAATGGAATGGAATCATCCCGAATGGAATGGAATGGAATGGAATGGAATGGAACGGAATGCAATAAACCCGAATGGAATGGAATGGAATGGAATGGAATGGTATGGATTGGAATGGAATCAACCCGAATGGAATGGAATGGCATGGAATGGAATGGAATGGAATGGAATGGAATGGAATGAATGGAATCAACCCAAATGGAATGGAATGGAATGGAATGGAATGGAATCAGCACGAATGGGATGGAATGCAATGGAATTGAATGGCATGGAATGGAATGGAATCAACAAGCATGGAAAGGAATGGAATGGAATGGAATGGATTGGAATGGAATGAAATGGAATTGAATGGAATGAAACCGAATGGAATGAAATGGAATGGAATGGAATGGAATGGAATGGAATGGAATGGAGTCAATCCGAGTGGAATGCAATGGAACGGAATGGAATGGAATGGAATGGAATGGAATGCAATCAACCCAAATGGAATGGAATGGAATGGAATGGAATGGAATCAACCCGAATGGAATGGAATGGAATCAACCCGAATGGAATGGAATGGAATGGAATGGAAATAACCCGAATGGAATGGATTGGAATGGAATGGAATGGAATGGAATGGAATGGAATGGAATCAACCCGAATGGAATGGAATGAAATGGAAGTGAATGGAATGGAATCAACACGAATGGAATGGAATGGAATGGAACGGGATGGAATGGAATGGGATGGAATAAACCCGAATGGAATGGAATGGAATCAAGTCTTATGGAATGGAATGGAATGGAATGGAATGGAATGGAATGGAATCAAACCAAATGGAATGGAATGGAATGGAATGGAATGGAATGGAATGCAATGGAATCAACCCGAATGGAATGGAATGGAATGGAATGGAATGGAATCAACCCGAATGGAATGGAATGGGATGGAATGGAATTGAATGGAATGGAATGGAATGGAATGGAATCAACCCGAATGGAAAGGAATGGAATGGAATGGAATGGAATGCAATCAACACGAATGGAATGGAATGAAATGGAATCAACCCGAATTGAATGGAATTGAATGGAATGGAAGTAACCCGAATGGAATGAATTGGAATGGAATGGAATCAACCCAAATGGAATGGAATGGAATGGAATGGAATGGAATGGAATGGAATGGAATGGAATCAACCCGAATGGAATGGAATGGAATGGAAGTGAATGGAATGGAATCAACACGATTGGAATGGAATGGAATGGAACGGGATGGAATGGAATGGAAAGGAATCAAGCCGAAAGGAATGGAATGGAATGGAATGGAATGGAATGGAATGGAATGGAATGGACTGGGATGGAATAAACCCGAATGGAATGGAACGGGATCAAGTCTTATGTAATGTAATGGAATGGAATGGAATGGAATCAACCCGTATGGAATAGAATGGAATGGAATAGCGTGGAATGAAATGGAATGAAATGGAATGGAATGGAATGGAATCAACCCAAATGGAATGGAATGGAACGGAATGGAATGGAATGGAATGGAATGCAATGGAATGCGATGGAATCAACCCGAATGGAATGGAATGGAATGGAATGGAATGGAATGGAATGGAATGGAATCAACCCGAATGGAATGGATTGGAATGGAATGGAATCAACCCGAATGGAATGGAATGGAATGGAATGGAATGGAATGCAATGGAATGCGATGGAATCAACCCGAATGGAATGGAATGGAATGGAATGGAATGGAATGGAATGGAATGGAATCAACCCGAATGGAATGGATTGGAATGGAATGGAATCAACCCGAATGGAATGGAATGGAATGGAATGGAATCAACACGAATGGAATGGAATGGAATGGAATCAACACGAATGGAATGGAATGGAATGGAATCAACCCGAATGGAATGGAATGGAATGGAATGGAATGGAAACAACACGAATGGCATGGAATGGAATAGAATGGAATGGAATGGAATGGAATGGAGTCAACCCGATTGGAATGGCATGGAATGGAATGGAATGGAACGGAATGCAATGGAGTTAACCCAAATGGAATGGAAAGGAATGGAATGGAATTGAATGGAATGGAATGGAATCAACCCGAATGGAATGGAATGGAATGGAATGGAATGGAATGGAATGGAATAGAATCACCCAGAAAGGAATGCAGTGGAATGGAATGTAACGTAATGGAATGGAATAGAATGATACGGAATCAACCCGAATGGAATGGAATGGAATGGAATGGAATGGATGTAACACGAATGGAATGGAATGAAATGGAATGGAATGGAATCAACCCGAATGGAATGGAATGGAATGGAATGGAATGGAATGGAATGGAATGGAATGGAATGGAGTCAACCTGAAAGGAATGGAATGGAATGGAATGGAAAGGAATGGAATCAATCCGAATAGAATGGAATGGAATGGAAAGGAATGGAATGGAATCAACACGAATGGAATGGAATGGAATCAACCAGAATAGAGTATAATGGAATCAACCCGAGTGGAATGGAATGGAATGGAATGGAATGGAATGGAATGGAATCAACGAGAATGGAATCGAATGGAATGGAATGGAGTCGAATGGAATTGAATGGAATGGAATCAACCCGAATGGAAAGGAATTTAATGGAATGGAATCAAAATCAATGGAATGGAATGGAATGGAAAGGAATGGAATGGAATGGGATCAACACGAATGGAATGGAATGGAATGGAATGGAATGGAATGGAATGGAATGGAATGGAATGGAATCAACCCGAATGGAATTGAATGAAATAGAATGAAATGGAATAGAATGGAATAGAATCACTCAGAAAGGAGTGAAATAGAATGGAATGGAATGGAATCAACCCGAATGGAATGGAATGGCATGGAATGGAATGGAATGGAATGGAATGGAATGGAATGGAATGAATGGAATCAACCCAAATGGAATTGAATGGAATGGAATGGAATGGAAACAGCACGAATGGGATGGAATGCAATGGAATTGAATGGCATGGAATGGAATGGAATCAACAAGCATGGAAAGGAATGGAATGGAATGGAATGGATTGGAATGGAATGAAATGGAATTGAATGGAATGAAACCGAATGGAATGAAATGGAATGGAATGGAATGGAATGGAATGGAATGGAATGGAGTCAATCCGAGTGGAATGCAATGGAACGGAATGGAATGGAATGGAATGGAATGGAATGCAATCAACCCAAATGGAATGGAATGGAATGGAATGGAATGGAATCAACCCGAATGGAATGGAATGGAATCAACCCGAATGGAATGGAATGGAATGGAATGGAAATAACCCGAATGGAATGGATTGGAATGGAATGGAATGGAATGGAATGGAATGGAATCAACCCGAATGGAATGGAATGGAATGGAAGTGAATGGAATGGAATCAACACGAATGGAATGGAATGGAATGGAACGGGATGGAATGGAATGGGATGGAATAAACCCGAATGGAATGGAATGGAATCAAGTCTTATGTAATGGAATGGAATGGAATGGAATGGAATGGAATGGAATGGAATCAAACCAAATGGAATGGAATGGAATGGAATGGAATGGAATGGAATGGAATGGAATGCAATGGAATCAACCCGAATGGAATGGAATGGAATGGAATGGAATGGAATCAACCCGAATGGAATGGAATGGGATGGAATGGAATTGAATGGAATGGAATGGAATGGAATGGAATCAACCCGAATGGAAAGGAATGGAATGGAATGGAATGGAATGGAATCAACACGAATGGAATGGAATGGAATGGAATCAACCCGAATGGAATGGAATGGAATGGAATGGAATGGAATGCAATGGAATCAACCCGAATGGAATGGAATGGAATGGAATGGAATGGAATCAACCCGAATGGAATGGAATGGAATGGAATGGAATGGAATGGAATGGAATGGAATGGAATGGAATGGAATGGAATCAACCCGAATGGAATGGAATGGAATGGAAGTGAATGGAATGGAATCAACACGATTGGAATGGAATGGAATGGAACGGGATGGAATGGAATGGAAAGGAATCAAGCCGAAAGGAATGGAATGGAATGGAATGGAATGGAATGGAATGGAATGGAATGGAATGGAATGGAATGGACTGGGATGGAATAAACCCGAATGGAATGGAATGGGATCAAGTCTTATGTAATGTAATGGAATGGAATGGAATGGAATCAACCCGTATGGAATAGAATGGAATGGAATAGCGTGGAATGAAATGGAATGAAATGGAATGGAATGGAATGGAATCAACCCAAATGGAATGGAATGGAATGGAATGGAATGGAATGGAATGGAATGCAATGGAATGCAATGGAATGCAATGGAATCAACCCGAATGGAATGGAATGGAATGGAATGGAATGGAATGGAATGGAATGGAATGGAATGGAATCAACCCGAATGGAATGGATTGGAATGGAATGGAATCAACCCGAATGGAATGGAATGGAATGGAATGGAATCAACACGAATGGAATGGAATGGAATGGAATCAACACGAATGGAATGGAATGGAATGGAATCAACCCGAATGGAATGGAATGGAATGGAATGGAATGGAATGGAATGGAAACAACACTAATGGCATGGAATGGAATAGAATGGAATGGAATGGAATGGAATGGAGTCAACCCGATTGGAATGGCATGGAATGGAATGGAATGGAACGGAATGCAATGGAGTTAACCCAAATGGAATGGAAAGGAATGGAATGGAATTGAATGGAATGGAATGGAATGGAATGGAATCAACCCGAATGGAATGGAATGGAATGGAATGGAATGGAATGGAATAGAATCACCCAGAAAGGAATGCAGTGGAATGGAATGTAACGTAATGGAATGGAATAGTATGATACGGAATCAACCCGAATGGAATGGAATGGAATGGAATGGAATGGATGTAACACGAATGGAATGGAATGAAATGGAATGGAATGGAATCAACCCGAATGGAATGGAATGGAATGGAATGGAATGGAATGGAATGGAGTCAACCTGAAAGGAATGGAATGGAATGGAATGGAATGGAATGGAATCAATCCGAATAGAATGGAATGGAATGGAAAGGAATGGAATGGAATCAACACGAATGGAATGGAATGGAATCAACCAGAATAGAGTATAATGGAATCAACCCGAGTGGAATGGAATGGAATGGAATGGAATGGAATGGAATGGAATCAACGAGAATGGAATCGAATGGAATGGAATGGAGTCGAATGGAATTGAATGGAATGGAATCAACCCGAATGGAAAGGAATTTAATGGAATGGAATCAAAATCAATGGAATGGAATGGAATGGAAAGGAATGGAATGGAATGGGATCAACACGAATGGAATGGAATGGAATGGAATGGAATGGAATGGAATGGAATGGAATGGAATCAACCCGAATGGAATTGAATGAAATAGAATGAAATGGAATAGAATGGAATAGAATCACTCAGAAAGGAGTGAAATAGAATGGAATGGAATGGAATCAACCCGAATGGAATGGAATGGCATGGAATGGAATGGAATGGAATGGAATGGAATGGAATGGAATGGAATCAACCCAAATGGAATGGAATGGAATGGAATGGAATGGAATGGAATGGATTGGAATCAACACGAATGGGATGGAATGCAATGGAATTGAATGGAATGGAATGGAATGAAATCAATAAGCATGGAAAGGAATGGAATGGAATGGAATGGATTGGAATGGAATGAAATGGAATGGAATGAAATAGAATGGAATGGAATGGAATGGAATGGAATGGTATGGGATGGAATGGAATGGAATGGAATCAACCCAAATGGAATGGAATGGAATGGAATGGAATGGAATGGAATTTAATCAACCCAAATGGAATGGAATGGAAACAACCCGAATGGAATGGAATGGAATGGAATGGAAGTAACCCGAATGGAATGGATTGGAATGGAATGGAATGGAATGGAATGGAATGGAATCAACCCGAATGGAATGGAATGGAATGGACGTGAATGGAATGGAATCAACACGAATGGAATGGAATGGAATGGAACGGGATGGAATGGAATGGGATGGAATAAACCCGAATGGAATGGAATGGAATCAAGTCTTATGTAATGGAATGGAATGGAATGGAATGGAATGGAATCAACCCGAATGGAATAGAATGGAATGGAGTAGCATGGAATGAAATGGAATGGAATGGAATGGAATGGAATGGAATCAAACCAAATGGAATGGAATGGAATGGAATGGAATGGAATGGAATGGAATGCAGTGGAATCAACCCGAATGGAATGGAATGGAATGGAATGGAATGGAATGGAATGGAATGGAAAGGAATGGAATGGAATGGAATGGAATCAACACGAATGGAATGGAATGAAATGGAATCAACCCGAATGGAATGGAATGGAATGGAATGGAAGTAACCCCAATGGAATGAATTGGAATGGAATGGAATCAACCCGAATGGAATGGAATGGAATGGAATGGAATGGAATGGAATGGAATGGAATCAACCCGAATTGAATGGAATGGAATGTAAGTGAATGGAATGGAATCAACACGAATGGAATGGAATGGAATGGAACGGGATGTAATGGAATGGAAAGGAATCAAGCCGAATGGAATGGAATGGAATGGAATGGAATGGCATGGAATGGACTGGGATGGAATAAAGCCGAATGGAATGGAATGGAATCAAGTCTTATGTAATGGAATGGAATGGAATGGAATGGAATGGAATCAACCCAAATGGAATGGAATGGAATGGAATGGAATGGAATGGAATGGAATCAAGCCAAATGGAATGGAATGGAATGGAATGGAATGGAATGGAATGGAATGCAGTGGAATCAACCCGAATGGAATGGAATGGAATGGAATGGAATGGAATGGAATGGAATGGAATGGAATCAACCCGAATGGAATGGAATGAAATGGAATGGAATCAACCCGAATGGAATGGAATGGAATGGAATGGAATGGAATCAACACGAATGGAATGGAATGGAATGGAATCAACACGAATGGAATGGAATGGAATGGAACAAACCCGAATAGAATGGAATGGAATGGAATGGAATGGAAACAACACGAATGGCATGGAATGGAATAGAATGGAATGGAATGGAATGGAATGGAGTGAACCCGATTGGAATGGCATGGAATGGAATGGAATGGAATGGAATGGAGTTAACCCAAATGTAATGGAATGGAATGGAATGGAGTGGAAGGGAATGGAATGGAATGGAATCAACCCGAATGGAATGGAATGGAAACAACACGAATGGCATTGAATGGAATAGAATGGAATGGAATGGATTGGAATCAACCCGATTGGAATGGAATGGAATGGAATGCAATGGAATGGAATGGAATGGAATGGAGTTAACACAAATGGAATGGAATGGAATGGAAGGGAGTGGAAGGGAATGGAATGGAATGGAATCAACCAGAATGGAATGGAATGGAATGGAATGGAAAGGAATGGAATGGAATGGAATAGCATCACCCCGAAAGGAATGGAGTGGAATGGAATGGAACGGAATGGAATGGAATAGAATGATTTGGAATCAACACGAATGGAATGGAATTGAATGGAATGGAATGTATGTAACACGAATGGAATGGAATGGAATCAACCCGAATGGAATGGCATGGAATGGAATGGAATGGAATGGAATGGAATGGAATGGAATGGAATGGAATGGAGTCAACCTGAAAGTAATGCAATGGAATGGAATGGAATGGAATGGAATGGTATGGAATGGAATGGAATCAAATCGAATGGAATGGAATGGAATGGAATGGAATGGAATGGAATCAACCCGATTGGAATGGAATGGAATGGAATGGAATGGAATGCAATGGAGTTAACCCAAATGGAATGGAAAGGAATGGAATGGAGTTGAATGGAATGGAATGGAATGGAATGGAATCAACCCGAATGGAATGGAATGGAATGGAATGGAATGGTATAGAATCACCCAGAAAGGAATGCAGTGGAATGGAATGTAACGGAATGGAATGGAATAGAATGATACGGAATCAACCCGAATGGAATGGAATGGAATGGAATGGAATGGATGTAACACGAATGGAATGGAATGAAATGGAATGGAATGGAATCATCCCGAATGGAATGGAATGGAATGGAATGGAATGGAATGGAAAGGAGTCAACCTGAAAGGAATGGAATGGAATGGAATGGAATGGAATGGAATGGAATCAATCCGAATATAATGAAATGGAATGGAAAGGAATGGAATGGAATCAACCCGAATGGAATGGAATGGAATGGCATGGAATCAACCAGAATAGAATATAATGGAAACAACCCGAGTGGAATTGAATGGAATGGAATGGAAATAACCCGAATGGAATGTAATGTAATGGAAAGGAATCAACGAGAATGGAATCGAATGGAATGGAATGGAATCGAATGGAATTGAATGGAATGGAATCAACCCGAATGGAAAGGAATTTAATGGAATGGAATCAAAACCAATGGAATGGAATCGAATGGAATGGAATGGAATGGAATGGAATCAAGCCGAATGGAATGGAATGGAATGGAATTATCCCGAATGGAATGGAATGGAATGAAATGGAATGGAATGGAATGGAATGGAACTGAATGCAATAAACCCGAATGGAATGGAATGGAATGGAATGGAATGGAATGGAATGGAATGGAATGGAATCAAACCGAATGGAATGGAATGGCATGGAATGGAATGGAATGGAATGGAATGGAATGAATGGAATCAACCCAAATGGAATTGAATGGAATGGAATGGAATGGAATCAGCACGAATGGGACGGAATGCAATGGAATTGAATGGCATGGAATGGAAAGGAATCAACAAGCATGGAAAGGAATGGAATGGAATGGAATGGATTGGAATGGAATGAAATGGAATTGAATGGAATGAAACCGAATGGAATGAAATGGAACGGAATGGAATGGAATGGAATGGAATGGAATGGAATGGAATGCAATCAACCCAAATGGAATGCAATGGAATGGAATGGAATGGAATCAACCCGAATGGAATGGAATGGAATCAACCCGAATGGAATGGAATGGAATGGAATGGAAATAACCCGAATGGAATGGATTGGAATGGAATGGAATGGAATAGAATGGAATGGAATGGAATCAACCCGAATGGAATGGAATGGAATGGAAGTGAATGGAATGGAATCAACACGAATTGAATGGAATGGAATGGAACGGGATGGAATGGAATGGGATGGAATAAACCCGAATGGAATGGAATGGAATCAAGTTTTATGTAATGGAATGGAATGGAATTGAATGGAATGGAATGGAATCAAACCAAATGCAGTGGAATGGAATGGAATGGAATGGAATGCAATGGAATCAACCCGAATGGAATGGAATGGAAAGGAATGGAAATAACCCGAATGGAATGGATTGGAATGGAATGGAATGGAATGCAATGGACTTAACCCAAATGGAATGGAATGGAATGTAATGGAGTGGAATGGAATGGAATGGAATGGAAAAGAATGACCCCGAAAGGAATGGAGTGGAATGGAATGGAACGGAATGGAATGGAATAAAATGATTTGGAATCAACCCGAATGGAATGGAATGGAATGGAATGGAATGGAATGGAATGGAATGGAGTCAACCTCAAAGGAATGGAATGGAATGGAATTGAATGGAATGGAATGGAATGGAATGAAATGGAATAGAATGGAATAGAATCACCACGAAAGGAATGTAATGTAATGGAATGGCATGGAATGGATTGGAACGGAATCAACCAGAATGGAATGGATTGGATTGGAATGGATGTAACACGAATGGAATGGAATGGAATGGAATGGAATGGAACCAACCCGAATGGAATGGAATGGAATGGAATGGAATGGAATGGAGTCAACCCGAAAGGAATGGAACGGAATGGAATGGAA
The DNA here is from genome assembly GCF_029289425.2 of Pan paniscus. Classification (NCBI taxonomy): domain Eukaryota; kingdom Metazoa; phylum Chordata; class Mammalia; order Primates; family Hominidae; genus Pan; species Pan paniscus. The sequence continues at coordinate 13,004,011 of NC_085927.1, read as the reverse complement.
TGGAATGGAATGGAATGGAATCAATCCGAATGGAATGGAATGGAATGGAATGGAATGGAATGGAATGGAATCAACCCGAATGGAATATAATGGAATCACCCCGAGTGGAATTGAATGGAATGGAATGGAATCAACGAGAAAGGAATCGAATGAAATGGAATGGAGTGGAATGGAATTGAATGGAATGGAATCAACCCGAATGAAATGGAATGGAATGGAATGGAATCAAAACGAATGGAATGGAATGGAATGGAAAGGAATGGAATGGAATCAAGCTGAATGGAATGGAATGGAATGGAATCATCCCGAATGGAATGGAATGGAATGGAATGGAATGGAATGGAATGGAATGGAATGGAATCAACCAGAATGGAATGGAATGCAATGCAATTGAATGGAATGGAGTCAACCCGAATGGAGTGGAATGGAATGGAATGGAATCAACCCGAATGGAATGGAATGGAATAGAATGAAATGGAATAGAATGGAATAGAATCACCACGAAAGGAATGGAATGGAATGGAATGGAATGCAATGGAAAAAACCCGTCTGAAATGGAATGGCATGGAATGGAATGGAATGGAATGGAATGCAATCAACACAAAATGAATGGAATGTAATGTAATGGAATGGATTGGAATCAACACGAATGGCATGGAATGGAATGGAATGGAATGGAATGGAATGGAATGGAATGGAATGGAATCAACCCGATTGGAATGGAATGGAATGGAATGGAAGGGAATGGAATGGAATGGAGTTAACCCAAATGGAATGGAATGGAATGGAATGGAGTGGAAAGGAATGGAATGGAATGGAATCAACCCGAATGGAATGGAATGGAATAGAATCACCCTGAAAGGAATGGAGTGGAACGGAATGGAACGGAATGGAATGGAATAGAATGATTTGGAATTAACCCGAATGGAATGGAATGGAATGGAATGGAATCAACCCGAATGGAATATAATCGTATGGAATGTAATTGAATGGAATGGAATGGAATGGAGTCAACCTGAAAGGAATGGAATGGAATGGAATGGAATGGAATGGAATGGAATGGAATGGAATCAATCCGAAAAGAATGGAATGGAATGGAATGGAATGGAATGGAATGGAATCAACACGAATGGAATGGAATGGAATCAACCAGAATAGAATATAATGGAATCAACCCGAGTGGCATTGAATGGAATGGAATGGAAATAACCGGAATGGAATGGAATGGAATGGAATGGAATCAACGAGAATGAAATCGAATGGAATGGAATGGAGTGGAATGGAATTGAATGCAATGGAATCAACCCGAATGTAATGGAATTTAATGGAATGGAATCAAAACGAATGGAATGGAATGGAATGGAATGGAATGGAATGGAATGGAATGGAAAGGAATCAAGCCGAATGGAATGGAATGGAATCAACCCGAATGGAATGGAATGGAATGCAATTGAATGGAATGGAATCAACACGAATGGAATTGAATGGAATGGAATGGAATGGAATGGATTCAACCTGAATGGAATAGAATGGAATGGAATGGCATGGAATGTAGTGGAATGGGATGGAATGGAATGGAATCAACACGAATGTAATGGAATAGAATGGAATGGAATGGCATGGAATGTAATGGAATGGCATGGAATGGAATGGAAGGCAATGGAATGGAATCAAACCGAATGGAATGGAATGGAATGGAACGGAATGCAATGGAATGGAGTCAACCCGAAAGGAATGGAACGGAATGGAAAGGAATGGAATGGAATGGAATGGAATCAATCCGAATGGAATGGAATGGCATGGAATGGATTGGAACGGAATCAACCCGAAAGGAATGGATTGGAATGGAATGGATGCAACACGAATGGAATGGAATGGAATGGAATGGAATGGAATGGAATGGAATGGAATCAACCCGAATGGAATGGAATGGAATGGAATGGAATGGAATGGAATGGAATGGAGTCAACCCGAAAGGAATGGAAGGGATTGAAATGGAATGGAATCAATCCGAATGGAATGGAATGGAATGGAATGGCATGTAATCAACCCGAATGGAATATAATGGAATCAACCCGAGTGGAATTGAATGGAATGGAATGGAAATAAACCGAATGGAATGGAATGGAATGGAATGGAATCAACCCAATTGGAATGGAATGGAATGGAATGGAATGGAATGGAATGGAATGGAATGGAATGCAATGGACTTAACCCAAATGGAATGGAATGGAATGGAATGGAGTGGAATGGAATGGAATGGAATGGAAAAGAATCACCCCGAAAGGAGTGGAGTGGAATGGAATGGAACGGAATGGAATGGAATAAAATGATTTGGAATCAACCCGAATGGAATGGAATGGAATGGAATGGAATGGAATGGAATGGAATGGAATGGAGTCAACCTCAAAGGAATGGAACGGAATGGAATGGAATGGAATGGAATGAAATGGAATAGAATGGAATAGAATCACCACGAAAGGAATGGAATGTAATGGAATGGCATGGAATGGATTGGAACGGAATCAACCCGAATGGAATGGATTGGAATGGAATGGATGTAACACGAATGGAATGGAATGGAATGGAATGGAATGGAATCAACCCGAATGGAATGGAATGGAATGGAATGGAATGGAATGGAATGGAGTCAACCTGAAAGGAATGGAACGGAATGGAATGGAATGGAATGGAATGGAATCAATCCGAATGGAATGGAATGGAATGGAATGGAATGGAATCAACCCGAATGGAATATAATGGAATCACCCCGAGTGGAATTGAATGGAATGGAATGGAATCAACGAGAAAGGAATCGAATGAAATGGAATGGAGTGGAATGGAATTGAATGGAATGGAATCAACCCGAATGAAATGGAATGGAATGGAATGGAATCAAAACGAATGGAATGGAATGGAATGGAAAGGAATGGAATGGAATCAAGCTGAATGGAATGGAATGGAATGGAATCATCCCGAATGGAATGGAATGGAATCAAATGGAATGGAATGGAATGGAATGGAATGGAATGGAATGGAATGGAATGGAATGGAATGGAATCAACCAGAATGGAATGGAATGCAATGCAATTGAATGGAATGGAATCAACCCGAATGGAGTGGAATGGAATGGAATGGAATCAACCCGAATGGAATGGAATGGAATAGAATGAAATGGAATAGAATGGAATACAATCACCACGAAAGGAATGGAATGGAATGGAATGGAATGCAATGGAAAAAACCCGACTGAAATGGAATGGCATGGAATGGAATGGAATGGAATGGAATGCAATCAACACAAAAGGAATGGAATGTAATGTAATGGAATGGATTGGAATCAACACGAATGGCATGGAATGGAATGGAATGGAATGGAATGGAATGGAATGGAATGGAATGGAATCAACCCGATTGGAATGGAATGGAATGGAATGGAAGGGAATGGAATGGAATGGAGTTAACCCAAATGGAATGGAATGGAATGGAATGGAGTGGAAGGGAATGGAATGGAATGGAATCAACCCGAATGGAATGGAATGGAATGGAATGGAATAGAATCACCCTGAAAGGAATGGAGTGGAACGGAATGGAACGGAATGGAATGGAATAGAATGATTTGGAATCAACCCGAATGGAATGGAATGGAATGGAATGGAATCAACCCGAATGGAATATAATGGTATGGAATGGAATTGAATGGAATGGAATGGAATGGAGTCAACCTGAAAGGAATGGAATGGAATGGAATGGAATGGAATGGAATGGAATGGAACGGAATGGAATCAATGCGAAAAGAATGGAATGGAATGGAATGGAATGGAATGGAATCAACACGAATGGAATGGAATGGAATCAACCAGAATAGAATATAATGGAATCAACCCGAGTGGCATTGAATGGAATGGAATGGAAATAACCCGAATGGAATGGAATGGAATGGAATGGAATCAACGAGAATGAAATGGAATGGAATGGAATGGAGTGGAATGGAATTGAATGCAATGGAATCAACCCGAATGGAATGGAATTTAATGGAATGGAATCAAAACGAATGGAATGGAATGGAATGGAATGGAATGGAATGGAATGGAATGGAAAGGAATCAAGCCGAATGGAATGGAATGGAATCAACCCGAATGGAATGGAATGGAATGCAATTGAATGGAATGGAATCAACACGAATGGAATGGAATGGTATGGAATGGAATGGAATGGAATGGATTGAACCTGAATGGAATAGAATGGAATGGAATGGCATGGAATGTAGTGGAATGGGATGGAATGGAATGGAATCAACACGAATGGAATGGAATAGAATGGAATGGAATGGCATGGAATGTAATGGAATGGCATGGAATGGAATGGAATGGCATGGAATGGAATGGAAGGGAATGGAACGGAATCAACCCGAATGGAATGGAATGGAATGGAACGGAATGCATTGGAATGGAGTCAACCCGAAAGGAATGGAACGGAATGGAAAGGAATGGAATGGAATGGAATGGAATCAATCCGAATGGAATGGAATGGCATGGAATGGATTGGAACGGAATCAACCCGAATGGAATGGATTGGAATGGAATGGATGCAACACGAATGGAATGGAATGGAATGGAATGGAATGGAATGGAATCAACCCGAATGGAATGGAATGGAATGGAATGGAATGGAATGGAATGGAATGGAATGGAATGGAGTCAACCCGAAAGGAATGGAACGGAATGAAATGGAATGGAATCAATCCGAATGGAATGGAATGGAATGGAATGGCATGTAATCAACCCGAATGGAATATAATGGAATCAACCCGAGTGGAATTGAATGGAATGGAATGGAAATAAACCGAATGGAATGGAATGGAATGGAATGGAATCAACCCGATTGGAATGGAATGGAATGGAATGGAATGGAATGGAATGGAATGGAATGGAATGGAATGCAATGGACTTAACCCAAATGGAATGGAATGGAATGGAATGGAGTGGAATGGAATGGAATGGAATGGAAAAGAATCACCCCGAATGGAATGGAGTGGAGTGGAATGGAACGGAATGGAATGGAATAAAATGATTTGGAATCAACCCGAATGGAATGGAATGGAATGGAATGGAATGGAATGAAATGGAATGGAATGGAATGGAGTCAACCTCAAAGGAATGGAATGGAATGGAATGGAATGGAATGGAATGGAATGGAATGAAATGGAATAGAATGGAATAGAATCACCACGAAAGGAATGGAATGTAATGGAATGGCATGGAATGGATTGGAACGGAATCAACCCGAATGGAATGGATTGGAATGGAATGGATGTAACACGAATGGAATGGAATGGAATGGAATGGAGTGGAATCAACCCGAATGGAATGGAATGGAATGGAATGGAATGGAATGGAGTCAACCCGAAAGGAATGGAACGGAATGGAATGGAATGGAATGGAATGGAATCAATCCGAATGGAATGGAATGGAATGGAATGGAATCAACCCGAATGGAATATATTGGAATCACCCCGAGTGGAATTGAATGGAATGGAATGGAATCAACGAGAAAGGAATCGAATGAAATGGAATGGAGTGGAATGGAATTGAATGGAATGGAATCAACCCGAATGAAATGGAGTGGAATGGAATGGAATCAAAACGAATGGAATGGAATGGAATGGAAAGGAATGGAATGGAATCAAGCCGAATGGAATGGAATGGAATGGAATCATCCCGAATGGAATGGAATGGAATCAAATGGAATGGAATGGAATGGAATGGAATGGAATGGAATGGAATGGAATGGAGTCAACCAGAATGGAATGGAATGCAATGCAATTGAATGGAATGGAATCAACCCGAATGGAGTGGAATGGAATGGAATGGAATCAACCCGAATGGAATAGAATGAAATGGAATAGAATGGAATAGAATCACCACGAAAGGAATGGAATGGAATGGAATGGAATGCAATGGAAAAAACCCGACTGAAATGGAATGGCATGGAATGGAATGGAATGGAATGGAATGCAATCAACACAAAAGGAATGGAATGTAATGTAATGGAATGGATTGGAATCAACACGAATGGCATGGAATGGAATGGAATGGAATGGAATGGAATGGAATGGAATGGAATGGAATGGAATCAACCCGATTGGAATGGAATGGAATGGAATGGAAGGGAATGGAAAGGAATGGAGTTAACCCAAATGGAATGGAATGGAATGGAATGGAGTGGAAGGGAATGGAATGCAATGGAATCAACCCGAATGGAATGGAATGGAATGGAATGGAATAGAATCACCCTGAAAGGAATGGAGTGGAATGGAATGGAACGGAATGGAATGGAATAGAATGATTTGGAATCAACCCGAATGGAATGGAATGGAATGGAATGGAATGGAATCAACCCGAATGGAATATAATGGTATGGAATGGAATTGAATGGAATGGAATGGCATGGAGTCAACCTGAAAGGAATGGAATGGAATGGAATGGAATGGAATGGAATGGAATGGAATCAATCCGAAAATAATGGAATGGAATGGAATGGAATGGAATGGAATGGAATGGAATGGAATGGAATCAACACGAATGGAATGGAATGGAATGGAATCAACCAGAATAGAATATAATGGAATCAACCCGAGTGGCATTGAATGGAATGGAATCGAAATAACCCGATTGGAATGGAATGGAATGGAACGGAATCAACGAGAATGAAATGGAATGGAATGGAATGGAGTGGAATGGAATTGAATGCAATGGAATCAACCCGATTGGAATGGAATTTAATGGAATGGAATCAAAACGAATGGAATGGAATGGAATGAAATGGAATGGAAAGGAATCAAGCCGAATGGAATGGAATGGAATCAACCCGAATCGAATGGAATGGAATGCTATTGAATGGAACAGAATCACCCCGAAAGGAATGGAATGGAATGGAATGGAATGGAATCAACCCGAATGGAATGGAATGACATGGAATGGAATGGAATGGAATGGAATGATCCCAAATGGAATGGAATGGAATGGAATCAACACGAATGGAATGGAATGCAATGGAATGGAATGGAATGGAATCAAATCGAATGGAATGGAATGGAATGGAATGGAGTGGAGTGGAATGGAAAGGAATGGAATCAACCCGATTGGAATGGAATGGAATGGAATGGAATGGAATGGAATGGAATGGATTGGAATGGAGTTAACCCAAATGGAATGGAACGGAATGGAATGGAACGGAATGGAATGGAATCAACCCGAATGGAATGGAATGGAATGGAATGGAATAGAATCACCTTGAAAGGAATTGAGTGGAATGGAAAGCAAAGGAATGGAATTGAATGGAATGACTTGACATCAACTCGAATGGGATGCAATGGAATGGTTTGGAATGGATTCAACCTGAATGGAATAGAATGGAATGGAATGGAATGGAATGGAATGGAATGAAATCAACCCGAATGGAATGGAATGGAATAGAATGAAATGGAATAGAATGGAACAGAATCACCCCGAAAGGAATGGAATGGAATGGAATGGAATGGAATCAACCCGAATGGAATGGAATGACATAGAATGGAATGGAATGGAATGGAATGATCCCAAATGGAATGGAATGGAATGGAATCAACACGAATGGAATGGAATGCAATGGAATGGAATGGAATGGAATCAAATCGAATGGAATGGAATGGAATGGAATGGAGTGGAGTGGAATGGAAAGGAATGGAATCAACCCGACTGGAATGGAATGGAATGGAATGGAATGGAATGGATTGGAATAGAGTTAACCCAAATGGAATGGAACGGAATGGAATGGAATGGAATGGAATGGAATCAACACGAATGGAATGGAATGGAATGGAATGGAATGGAATAGAATCACCTTGAAAGGAATAGAGTGGAATGGAAAGCAAAGGAATGGAATTGAATGGAATGACTTGAAATCAACTCGAATGGGATGCAATGGAATGGTATGGAATGGATTCAACCTGAAAGGAATAGAATGGAATGGAATGGCATGGAATGGAGTGGAATGGAAAGGAATGGAATGGAATCAACACGAATGGAATGGAATGGAATGGAATATAATGGAATGGAATGGCATGGAATGGAATGGAATGGCATGGAATGGAATGGAAGGGAATGGAATGGAATCAACCCGAATGGAATGGAATGGAATGGAACGGAATACAATGGAATGGAGTCAACCCGAAAGGAATGGAACGGAATGGAAAGGAATGGAATGGAATGGAATGGAATCAATCCGAAAGGAATGGAATGGCATGGAATGGAGTGGAATGGAAAGGAATGGAATCAACGCGATTGGAATGGAATGGAATGGAATGGAATGGAATGGAATGGAGTTAACCCAAATGGAATGGAACGGAATGGAATGGAACGGAATGGAATGGAATCAACCCGAATGGAATGGAATGGAATGGAATGGAATTGAATGGAATGGAATGGAATTGAATGGAATGGAATGGAATGACTTGCAATCAACTCGAATGGAATGGAATGGAATGGAATGGAATGGAATGGAATGGATTCAACCTGAATGGAATAGAATGGAATGGAATGGCATGGAATGGAGTGGAATGGAATGGAATGGAATCAACCCGAATGGAATGGAATGGAATGGAACGGAATGGAATGGAATGGAATCAACCCGAATGGAATGGAATGGAATGCAATAGAATGGAATGGAATGGCATGGAATGGAATGGAATGGAATGGAATGGAATCAACCCGAATGGAATGGAATGGAATGGAACGGAATGCAATGGAATGGAGTCAACCCGAAAGGAATGGAACGGAATGGAAAGGAATGGAATGGAATGGAATGGAATCAATCCGAATGGAATGGAATGGCATGGAATGGATTGGAACGGAATCAACCCGAATGGAATGGATTTGAATGGAATGGATGTAACACGAATGGAATGGAATGGAATGGAATGGAATGGAATGGAATCAACCCGAATGGAATGGAATGGAATGGAATGGAATGGAATGGAATGGAGTCAACCCGAAAGGAATGGAACGGAATGGAATGGAATGGAATGGAATCAATCCGAATGGAATGGAATGGAATGGAAAGGAATGGAATGGAATCAACCCGAATGGAATATAATGGAATCAACCCGAGTGGAATTGAATGGAATGGAATGGAATCAACGAGAAAGGAATCGAATGAAATGGAATGGAGTGGAATGGAATTGAATGGAATGGAATCAACCCGAATGAAATGGAATGGAATGGAATGGAATCAAAACGAATGGAATGGAATGGAATGGAAAGGAATGGAATGGAATCAAGCCGAATGGAATGGAATGGATTGGAATCATCCCGAATGGAATGGAATGGAATCAAATGGAATGGAATGGAATGGCATGGAATGGAATCAACCCGAATGGAGTGGAATGGAATAGAATGGAATCAACCCGAATGGAATGGAATGGAATAGAGTGAAATGGAATAGAATGGAATAGAAACACCCCAAAAGGAATGGAATGGAATGGAATGGAATGCGATGGTAAAAACCCGACTGAAATGGAATGGCATGGAATGGAATGGAATGGAATGGAATGCAATCAACACAATAGGAATGTAATGTAATGTAATGTAATGGAATGGAATCAACACGAATGGCATGGAATGGAATGGAATGGAATGGAATGGAATGGAATGGAATGTAATCAACCCGAATGGAATGGAATGGAATGGAATGGAATGGAATGGAATGGAATGGAATGGAATGGAATAGAATCACCCCGAAAGGAATGGAGTGGAATGGAATGGAACGGAATGGAATGGAATAGAATGATTTGGAATCAACCCGAATGGAATGGAACGGAATGGAATGGAATCAACCCGAATGGAATATAATGGTATGGAATGGAATTGAATGGAATGGAATGGAATGGAGTCAACCTGAAAGGAATGGAATGGAATGGAATGGAATGGAATGGAATGGAATCAATCCGAAAGGAATGGAATGGAATGGAATGGAATGGAATGGAATGGAATGGAATGGAATCAACACGAATGGAATGGAATGGAATGGAATGGAATCAACCAGAATAGAATGGAATGTAATGAAATGGAATCAACGAGAATGAAATGGAATGGAATGGAATGGAGTGGAATGGAATTGAATGGAATGGAATCAACCCGAATGGAATGGAATTTAATGGAATGGAATCACAAAGATTGGAATGGAAGGGAATGGAATGGAATGGAATGGAATGGAAAGGAATCAAGCCGAATGGAATGGAATGGAATGGAATCATCCCCAATGGAATGGAATGGAATGAAATGGAATGGAATGGAATGGAATAAACCCGAATGGAATGGAATGGAATGGAATCAACCCGAATGGAATGGAATGGAATGGAATGGAATGGAATGGAATCAACCCGAATGGAATGGAATGGAATAGAATGAAATCGAATAGAATGGAATAGAATCACCCCGAAAGGAATGGAATGGAATGGAATGGAATGGAATGGAATGGAATGGAGTCAACCCGAATGGAATGGAATGGCATGGAATGGAATGGAATGGAATGGAATGAACCCAAACGGAATGGAATGGAATGGAATCAACACGAATGGAATGGAATGGAATGGAATGGAATGGAATAGAATCACCCCGAAAGGAATAGAGTGGAATGGAATGGAAAGGAATGGAATGGAATGGAATGACTTGGAATCAACTCGAATGGAATGGAATGGAATGGAATGGAATGGATGCAACCTGAATGGAATAGAATGGAATGGAATGGCATGGAATGGAGTGGAATGGAATGGAATGGAATGGAATCAACACGAATGGAATGGAATGGAATGGAATAGAATGGAATAGAATGGCATGGAATGGAATGGAATGGCATGGAATGGAATGGAAGGGAATGGAAGGGAATCAACCCGAATGGAATGGAATGGAATGGAACGGAATGCAATGCAATGGAGTCCACCCGAAAGGAATGGAACGGAATGGAAAGGAATGGTATGGAATGGAATGGAATCAATCCGAATGGAATGGAATGTCATGGAATGGAGTGGAATGGAAAGGAATGGAATCAACCCGATTGGAATGGAACGGAATGGAATGGAACGGAATGGAATGGAATCAACCCGAATGGAATGGAATGGAATGGAATGGAATGGAATAGAATCACCTGGAAAGGAATAGAGTGGAATGGAATGGAACGGAACGGAATGGAATGGAATGACTTGGAATCAACTCGAATGGAATGGAATGGAATGGATTCAACCTGAATGGAATAGAATGGAATGGAATGGCATGGAATGGAGTGGAATGGAATGGAATGGAATCAACCCGAATGGAATGGAATGGAATGGAACGGAATGGAATGGAATGGAATCAACCCGAATGGAATGGAATGGAATGCAATAGAATGGAATGGAATGGCATGGAATGTAATGGAATTGAATGGAATGGAATGGAATGGAATGGAATGGAATCAACCCGAATGGAATGGAATGGAATGGAACGGAATGCAATGGAATGGAGTCAACCCGAAAGGAATGGAACGGAATGGAAAGGAATGGAATGGAATGGAATGGAATCAATCCGAATGGAATTGAATGGCATGGAATGGATTGGAACGGAATCAACCCGAATGGAATGGATTGGAATGGAATGGATGTAACAAGAATGGAATGGAATGGAATGGAATGGAATCAACCCGAATGGAATGGAATGGAATGGAATGGAGTCAACCCGAAAGGAATGGAACGGAATGGAATGGAATGGAATGGAATGGAATCAATCCGAATGGAATGGAATGGAATGGAATGGAATCAACCCGAATGGAATATAATGGAATCAACCCGAGTGGAATTGAATGGAATGGAATGGAATCAACGAGAAAGGAATCGAATGAAATGGAATGGAGTGGAATGGAATTGAATGCAATGGAATCAACCCGAATGAAATGGAATGGAATGGAATGGAATCAAAACGAATGGAATGGAATGGAATGGAAAGGAATGGAATGGAATCAAGCCGAATGGAATGGAATGGAATGGAATCAACCCGAATGGAATGGAATGGAATGGAATGGATGTAACACGAATGGAATGGAATGGAATGGAATGGAATGGAATCAACCCGAATGGAATGGAGTGGAATGGAATGGAATGGAATGGAGTCAACCCGAAAGGAATGGAACGGAATGGAATGGAATGGAATGGAATCAATCCGAATGGAATGGAATGGAATGGAAAGGAATGGAATGGAATCAACCCGAATGGAATATAATGGAATCAACCCGAGTGGAATTGAATGGAATGGAATGGAATCAACGAGAAAGGAATCGAATGAAATGGAATGGAGTGGAATGGAATTGAATGGAATGGAATCAACCCGAATGAAATGGAATGGAATGGAATGGAATCAAAACGAATGGAATGGAATGGAATGGAAAGGAATGGAATGGAATCAAGCCGAATGGAATGGAATGGAATGGAATCATCCCGAATGGAATGGAATGGAATCAAATGGAATGGAATGGAATGGCATGGAATGGAATCAACCCGAATGGAGTGGAATGGAATAGAATGGAATCAACCCGAATGGAATGGAATGGAATAGAGTGAAATGGAATAGAATGGAATAGAAACACCCCAAAAGGAATGGAATGGAATGGAATGGAATGCAATGGTAAAAACCCGACTGAAATGGAATGGCATGGAATGGAATGGAATGGAATGGAATGCAATCAACACAATAGGAATGTAATGTAATGTAATGTAATGGAATGGAATCAACACGAATGGCATGGAATGGAATGGAATGGAATGGAATGGAATGGAATGGAATGGAATGGAATCAACCGGAATGGAATGGAATGGAATGGAATGGAATGGAATGGAATGGAATGGAATGGATTGGAATGGAATAGAATCACCCCGAAAGGAATGGAGTGGAATGGAATGGAACGGAATGGAATGGAATAGAATGATTTGCAATCAACCCGAATGGAATGGAACGGAATGGAATGGAATCAACCCGAATGGAATATAATGGTATGGAATGGAATTGAATGGAATGGAATGGAATGGAGTCAACCTGAAAGGAATGGAATGGAATGGAATGGAATGGAATGGAATGGAATCAATCAGAAAGGAATGGAATGGAATGGAATGGAATGGAATAGAATCACCTGGAAAGGAATAGAGTGGAATGGAATGGAACGGAATGGAATGGAATGGAATGACTTGGAATCAACTCGAATGGAATGGAATGGAATGGATTCAACCTGAATGGAATAGAATGGAATGGAATGGCATGGAATGGAGTGGAATGGAATGGAATGGAATCAACCCGAATGGAATGGAATGGAATGGAACGGAATGGAATGGAATGGAATCAACCCGAATGGAATGGAATGGAATGCAATAGAATGGAATGGAATGGCATGGAATGGAATGGAATTGAATGGAATGGAATGGAATGGAATGGAATGGAATCAACCCGAATGGAATGGAATGGAATGGAACGGAATACAATGGAATGGAGTCAACCCGAAAGGAATGGAACGGAATGGAAAGGAATGGAATGGAATGGAATGGAATCAATCCGAATGGAATGGAATGGCATGGAATGGATTGGAACGGAATCAACCCGAATGGAATGGATTGGAATGGAATGGATGTAACAAGAAAGGAATGGAATGGAATGGAATGGAATCAACCCGAATGGAATGGAATGGAATGGAATGGAGTCAACCCGAAAGGAATGGAACGGAATGGAATGGAATGGAATGGAATGGAATCAATCCGAATGGAATGGAATGGAATGGAATGGAATCAACCCGAATGGAATATAATGGAATCAACCCGAGTGGAATTGAATGGAATGGAATGGAATCAACGAGAAAGGAATCGAATGAAATGGAATGGAGTGGAATGGAATTGAATGCAATGGAATCAACCCGAATGAAATGGAATGGAATGGAATGGAATCAAAACGAATGGAATGGAATGGAATGGAAAGGAATGGAATGGAATCAAGCCGAATGGAATGGAATGGAATGGAATCATCCCGAATGGAATGGAATGGAATCAAATGGAATGGAATGGAATGGAATGGAATGGAATGGAATCAACCCGAATGGAATGGAATGGAATGGAACGGAATGGAATGGAATGGAATCAACCCGAATGGAATGGAATGGAATGCAATAGAATGGAATGGAATGGCATGGAATGGAATGGAATGGAATGGAATGGAATCAACCCGAATGGAATGGAATGGAACGGAATGCAATGGAATGGAGTCAACCCGAAAGGAATGGAACGGAATGGAAAGGAATGGAATGGAATGGAATGGAATCAATCCGAATGGAATGGAATGGCATGGAATGGATTGGAACGGAATCAACCCGAATGAAATGGATGGGAATGGAATGGATGTAACACGAATGGAATGGAATGGAATGGAATGGAATGGAATCAACCCGAATGGAATGGAATGGAATGGAATGGAGTCAACCCGAAAGGAATGGAACGGAATGGAATGGAATGGAATGGAATCAATCAGAATGGAATGGAATGGAATGGAAGGGAATGGAATGGAATCAACCCGAATGGAATATAATGGAATCAACACGAGTGGAATTGAATGGAATGGAATGGAATCAACGAGAAAGGAATCGAATGAAATGGAATGGAGTGGAATGGAATTGAATGGAATGGAATCAACCCGAATGAAATGGAATGGAATGGAATGGAATCAAAACGAATGGAATGGAATGGAATGGAAAGGAATGGAATGGAATCAAGCCGAATGGAATGGAATGGAATGGAATCATCCCGAATGGAATGGAATGGAATCAAATGGAATGGAATGGAATGGCATGGAATGGAATCAACCCGAATGGAGTGGAATGGAATAGAATGGAATCAACCCGAATGGAATGGAATGGAATAGAGTGAAATGGAATAGAATGGAATAGAAACACCCCAAAAGGAATGGAATGGAATGGAATGGAATGCAATGGTAAAAACCCGACTGAAATGGAATGGCATGGAATGGAATGGAATGGAATGGAATGCAATCAACACAATAGGAATGTAATGTAATGTAATGTAATGGAATGGAATCAACACGAATGGCATGGAATGGAATGGAATGGAATGGAATGGAATGGAATGGAATGGAATCAACCCGAATGGAATGGAATGGAATGGAATGGAATGGAATGGAATGGAATGGAATGGAATAGAATCACCCCGAAAGGAATGGAGTGGAATGGAATGGAACGGAATGGAATGGAATAGAATGATTTGGAATCAACCCGAATGGAATGGAACGGAATGGAATGGAATCAACCCGAATGGAATATAATGGTATGGAATGGAATTGAATGGAATGGAATGGAATGGAGTCAACCTGAAAGGAATGGAATGGAATGGAATGGAATGGAATGGAATGGAATCAATCCGAAAGGAATGGAATGGAATGGAATGGAATGGAATGGAATGGAATGGAATGGAATCAACACGAATGGAATGGAATGGAATGGAATGGAATCAACCAGAATAGAATGGAATGTAATGAAATGGAATCAACGAGAATGAAATGGAATGGAAGGGAATGGAGTGGAATGGAATTGAATGGAATGGAATCAACCCGAATGGAATGGAATTTAATGGAATGGAATCACAAAGATTGGAATGGAATGTAATGGAATGGAATGGAATGGAATGGAATGGAAAGGAATCAAGCCGAATGGAACGGAATGGAATGGAATCATCCCCAATGGAATGGAATGGAATGAAATGGAAGGGAATGGAATGGAATAAACCCGAATGGAATGGAATGGAATGGAATCAACCCGAATGGAATGGAATGGAATGGAATGGAATGGAATGGAATCAACCCGAATGGAATGGAATGGAATAGAATGAAATCGAATAGAATGGAATAGAATCACCCCGAAAGGAATGGAATGGAATGGAATGGAATGGAATGGAATGGAATGGAATGGAATGGAGTCAACCCGAATGGAATGGAATGGCATGGAATGGAATGGAATGGAATGGAATGAACCCAAATGGAATGGAATGGAATGGAATCAACACGAATGGAATGGAATGCAGTGGAATGGAATGGAATGGAATCAAATCGAATGGAATGGAATGGAATGGAATGGAATGGAATGGAGTGGAATGGTAAGGAATGGAATCAACCCGATTGGAATGGAATGGAATGGAATGGAATGGAATGGAATGGAATGGATTGGAATGGAGTTAATCCAAATGGAATTTAACGGAATGGAATGGAACGGAATGGAATGGAATCAACCCGAATGGAATGGAATGGAATGGAATGGAATGGAATAGAATCACCCCGAAAGGAATAGAGTGGAATGGAATGGAAAGGAATGGAATGGAATGGAATGACTTGGAATCAACTCGAATGCAATGGAATGGAATGGAATGGAATGGAATGGATGCAACCTGAATGGAATAGAATGGAATGGAATGGCATGGAATGGAGTGGAATGGAATGGAATGGAATGGAATCAACACGAATGGAATGGAATGGAATGGAATAGAATGGAATGGAATGGCATGGAATGGAATGGAATGGCATGGAATGGAATGGAAGGGAATGGAAGGGAATCAACCCGAATGGAATGGAATGGAATGGAACGGAATGCAATGCAATGGAGTCCACCCGAAAGGAATGGAACGGAATGGAAAGGAATGGTATGGAATGGAATGGAATCAATCCGAATGGAATGGAATGTCATGGAATGGAGTGGAATGGAAAGGAATGGAATCAACCCGATTGGAATGGAACGGAATGGAATGGAACGGAATGGAATGGAATCAACCCGAATGGAATGGAATGGAATGGAATGGAATGGAATAGAATCACCTGGAAAGGAATAGAGTGGAATGGAATGGAACGGAATGGAATGGAATGGAATGACTTGGAATCAACTCGAATGGAATGGAATGGAATGGATTCAACCTGAATGGGATAGAATGGAATGGAATGGCATGGAATGGAGTGGAATGGAATGGAATGGAATCAACCCGAATGGAATGGAATGGAATGGAACGGAATGGAATGGAATGGAATCAACCCGAATGGAATGGAATGGAATGCAATAGAATGGAATGGAATGGCATGGAATGGAATGGAATTGAATGGAATGGAATGGAATGGAATGGAATGGAATCAACCCGAATGGAATGGAATGGAATGGAACGGAATGCAATGGAATGGAGTCAACCCGAAAGGAATGGAACGGAATGGAAAGGAATGGAATGGAATGGAATGGAATCAATCCGAATGGAATGGAATGGCATGGAATGGATTGGAACGGAATCAACCCGAATGGAATGGATTGGAATGGAATGGATGTAACAAGAATGGAATGGAATGGAATGGAATGGAATCAACCCGAATGGAATGGAATGGAATGGAATGGAGTCAACCCGAAAGGAATGGAACGGAATGGAATGGAATGGAATGGAATGGAATCAATCCGAATGGAATGGAATGGAATGGAATGGAATCAACCCGAATGGAATATAATGGAATCAACCCGAGTGGAATTGAATGGAATGGAATGGAATCAACGAGAAAGGAATCGAATGAAATGGAATGGAGTGGAATGGAATTGAATGCAATGGAATCAACCCGAATGAAATGGAATGGAACGGAATGGAATCAAAACGAATGGAATGGAATGGAATGGAAAGGAATGGAATGGAATCAAGCCGAATGGAATGGAATGGAATGGAATCATCCCGAATGGAATGGAATGGAATCAAATGGAATGGAATGGAATGGAATGGAATGGAATGGAATGGAATGGAATCAACCAGAATGGAATGGAATGGAATTGAATGGAATGGAATCAACCCGAATATAGTGGAATGGAATGGAATGGAATGGAATCAACACGAATGGAATGGAATGGAATAGAATGAAATGGAATAGAATGGAATAGAATCACCCCGAAAGGAATGTAATGGAATGGAATGGAATGCAATGGAAAAAACCCGACTGAAATGGAATGGCATGGAATGGAATGGAATGGAATGGAATGCAATCAACACAAAAGGAATGGATTGTAATGTAATGGAATGGAATGGAATCAACACGAATGGCATGGAATGGAATGGAATGGAATGGAATGGAATGGAATCAACACGATTGGAATGGAATGGAATGGAGTTAACCCAAATGGAATGGAATGGAATGGAATGGAGTGGAAGGGAATGGAATGGAATGGAATCAACCCGAATGGAATGGAATGGAATGGAATGGAATGGAATGGAATGGAAAAGAATCACCCCGAAAGGAATGGAGTGGAATGGAATGGAACGGAATGGAATGGAATAGAATGATTTGGAATCAACCCGAATGGAATGGAATGGAATGGAATGGAATCAACCCGAATGGAATATAATGGTATGGAATGGAATTGAAAGGAATGGAATGGAATGGAGTCAACCTGAAAGGAATGGAATGGAATGGAATGGAATGGAATGGAATGGAATGGAATGGAATGGAATCAATCCGAAAGGAATGGAATGGAATGGAATGGAATGGAATGGAATGGAATGGAATGGAATGGAATCAACACGAATGGAATGGAATGGAATGGAATGGAATCAACCAGAATAGAATATAATGGAATCAACCCGAGTGGAATTGAATGGAATGGAATGGAAATAACCCGAATGGAATGGAATGTAATGGAATGGAATCAACGAGAATGAAATGGAATGGAATGGAATGGAATGGAATGGAATGTAAAGGAATCAAGCCGAATGGAATGGAATGGAATGGAATCATCCCCAATGGAATGGAATGGAATGAAATGGAATGGAATGGAATGGAATAAACCCGAATGGAATGGAATGGAATGGATTCAACCCGAATGGAATGGAATGGAATGCAATAGAATGGAATGGAATCAACACGAATGGAATGGAATGGAATGGAATGGAATGGAATGGAATGGAATGGAATGGAATGGAATGGAATCAACCCGAATGGAATGGAATGGAATAGAATGAAATGGAATAGAATGGAATAGAATCACCCCGAAAGGAATGGAATGGAATGGAATGGAATGGAATGGAGTCAACCAAAATTGAATGGAATGGCATGGAATGGAATGGAATGGAATGAACCCAAATGGAATGGAATGGAATGGAATCAACACAAATGGAATGGAATGCAATGGAATGGAATGGAATGGAATCAAATCGAATGGAATGGAATGGAATGGAATGGAATGGAATGGAGTGGAATGGAAAGGAATGGAATCAACCCGATTGGAATGGAATGGAATGGAATGGAATGGAGTGGAATGGAACGGAATGGAATGGAGTTAACCCAAATGGAATGGAACGGAATGGAATGGAACGGAATGGAATGGAATCAACCCGAATGGAATGGAATGGAATGGAATGGAATGGAATGGAATGGAATCAACCCGAATGGAATGGAATGGAATGGAAAAGAATGAAATGGAATAGAATGGAATAGAATCACCCCGAAAGGAATGGAATGGAATGGAATGGAATGGAATGGAATGGAATGGATTGGAATGGAATGAACCCGAATGGAATGGAATGGCATGGAATGGAATGGAATGGAATCAACAAGAATGGCATGGAACGGAATGGAATGGAATGGAATGGAATGGAATGGAATGGAATGGAATCAACCAGATTGGAATGGAATGGAATGGAATGGAATGGAATGGAATGGAATGGAATGGAATGGAGTTAAGCCAAATGGAATGGAATGGAATGGAATGGAGTGGTAGGGAATGGAATGGAATGGAATCAACCCGAATGGAATGGAATGCAATGGAATGGAATGGAATCGAATGGAATTGAATCACCCAAAAGGAATGGAGTGGAATGGAATGGAACGGAATGGAATGGAATAGAATGATTTGGAATCAACCCGAATGTAATGGAATGGAATGGAATTGAATGGATGTAACACGAATGGAATGGAATGGAATGGAATGGAATGGAATGGAATGGAATGGAATCAACCCGAATGGAATGGAAAGGAATGGAATGGAATGGAATGGAATGGAGACAACCTGTAAGGAATGGAATGGAATGGAATGGAATGGAATGGAATGGAAACAAATCGAATGGAATGGAATGGAATGGAATGGAATGGAATGAAATCAACACGATTGGAATGGAATGGAATGGAATGGAATGGATTGGAATGCAATGGAGTCAACCCTAATGGAAAGGAATGCAATGGAATCAACCCGAATGGAATGGAATGGAATGGAATGGAATCAAAACGAATGGAATGGAATGGAATGGAAATGAATGGAATGGAATCAAGCCGAATGGAATGGAATGGAATGGAATCATCCCGAATGGATAGGAATGGAATCAAATGGAATGGAATGGAATGGAATAAAACCGAATGGAATGGAATGGAATGGAATGGAATGGAATGGAATGGAATGGAATGGAATCAACCCGAATGGAATGGAATAGAATGCAATTGAATGGAATGGAATCAACCCGAATGGAGTGGAATGGAATGGAATGGAATCAACCCGAATGCAATGGAATGGAATGGAATAGAATGAAATGGAATAGAATGTAATAGAATCACCCCGAAAGGAATGGAATGGAATGTCATGGAATGGAATGGAATGGAATGGAATGAACCCGAATGGAATGGAATGGCATGGAATGGAATGGAATGGAATGGAATGGAATCAACCCAAATGGAATGGAATATAATGGAATGGAATGGAATGGGATCAACACGAATGGCATGGAATGTAATGGAATGGAATGGAATGGAATCAACCCGATTGGAATGGAATGGAATGGAATGCAATGGAATGGAGTTAAGCCAAATGGAATGGAATGGAATGGAATGGAGAGGAAGGGAATGGAATGGAATTGAATCAACACGAATGGAATGGAATGCAATGGAATGGAATGGAATGGAATGGAATAGAATCACCTGAAAGGAATGGAGTGGAATGGAATGGAACGGAATGGAATGGAATAGAATGATTTGGAATCAACCCGAATGGAATGGAATGGAATGGAATGGAATGGAATGGATGTAACACGAATGGAATGGAATGGAATGGAATGGAATGGAATGGAATGGAATGGAATGGATTCAACCTGTAAGGAATGGAATGGAATGGAATGGAATGGAGTGGAATGGAGTCAACCTGTAAGGAGTGGAATGGAATGGAATGGAATGGAATGGAAACAAATCGAATTGAATGGAATGGAATGGAATGGAGTCAACCTCAAAGGAATGGAATGGAATGGAATGCAATGGAATGAAATGGAATGGAATGAAATGGAATAGAATGGAATAGAATCACCACGAATGGAATGGAATGGAACGGAATGGAATGCAATCAACCCGAATGGAATGGAATGGAATGGAATGGAATGGAATGGAATGGAATGGAATGGAGTCAACCCGAAAGGAATGGAACGGAATGGAATGGAATGGAATCAATCCGAATGGAATGGAATGGAATGGAATGGAATGGAATGGAATGGAATCAACGCGAATGGAATATAATGGAATCACCCCGAGTGGAATTGAATGGAATGGAATGGAATCAACGAGAAAGGAATCGAATGAAATGGAATGGAGTGGAATGGAATTGAATGAAATGGAATCAACCCGAATGAAATGGAATGGAATGGAAAGGAATCAAGCCGAATGGAATGGAATGGAATGGAATCAACCCGAATGGAATGGAATGGAATGCAATTGAATGGAATGGAATCAACACGAATGGAATGGAATGGAAAGGAATGGAATGGAATGGAATCAACCCGAATGGAATGGAATGGAATAGAATGAAATGGAATAGAATGGAATAGAATCACCCCGAAAGGAATGGAATGGAATGGAATGGAATGGAATCAACCCGAATGGAATGGAATGGCATGGAATGGAATGGAATGGAATGGAATGGAATGGAGTGGAATGGAACGGAATGGAATGGAGTTAACCCAAATGGAATGGAACGGAATGGAATGGAACGGAATGGAATGGAATCAACCCGAATGGAATGGAATGGAATGGAATGGAATGGAATGGAATGGAATCAACCCGAATGGAATGGAATGGAATGGAAAAGAATGAAATGGAATAGAATGGAATAGAATCACCCCGAAAGGAATGGAATGGAATGGAATGGAATGGAATGGAATGGAATGGATTGGAATGGAATGAACCCGAATGGAATGGAATGGCATGGAATGGAATGGAATGGAATCAACAAGAATGGCATGGAACGGAATGGAATGGAATGGAATGGAATGGAATGGAATGGAATGGAATGGAATCAACCAGATTGGAATGGAATGGAATGGAATGGAATGGAATGGAATGGAATGGAATGGAATGGAATGGAATGGATTTAAGCCAAATGGAATGGAATGGAATGGAATGGAGTGGTAGGGAATGGAATGGAATGGAATCAACCCGAATGGAATGGAATGCAATGGAATGGAATGGAATCGAATGGAATTGAATCACCCAAAAGGAATGGAGTGGAATGGAATGGAACGGAATGGAATGGAATAGAATGATTTGGAATCAACCCGAATGTAATGGAATGGAATGGAATTGCATGGATGTAACACGAATGGAATGGAATGGAATGGAATGGAATGGAATGGAATGGAATGGAATCAACCCGAATGGAATGGAAAGGAATGGAATGGAATGGAATGGAATGGAGACAACCTGTAAGGAATGGAATGGAATGGAATGGAATGGAATGGAATGGAAACAAATCGAATGGAATGGAATGGAATGGAATGGAATGGAATGAAATCAACACGATTGGAATGGAATGGAATGGAATGGAATGGATTGGAATGCAATGGAGTCAACCCTAATGGAAAGGAATGCAATGGAATCAACCCGAATGGAATGGAATGGAATGGAATGGAATCAAAACGAATGGAATGGAATGGAATGGAAATGAATGGAATGGAATCAAGCCGAATGGAATGGAATGGAATGGAATCATCCCGAATGGATAGGAATGGAATCAAATGGAATGGAATGGAATGGAATAAAACCGAATGGAATGCAATGGAATGGAATGGAATGGAATGGAATGGAATCAACCCGAATGGAATGGAATAGAATGCAATTGAATGGAATGGAATCAACCCGACTGGAGTGGAATGGAATGGAATGGAATCAACCCGAATGCAATGGAATGGAATGGAATAGAATGAAATGGAATAGAATGTAATAGAATCACCCCGAAAGGAATGGAATGGAATGTCATGGAATGGAATGGAATGGAATGGAATGAACCCGAATGGAATGGAATGGCATGGAATGGAATGGAATGGAATGGAATGGAATCAACCCAAATGGAATGGAATATAATGGAATGGAATGGAATGGAATCAACACGAATGGCATGGAATGTAATGGAATGGAATGGAATGGAATCAACCCGATTGGAATGGAATGGAATGGAATGCAATGGAATGGAGTTAAGCCAAATGGAATGGAATGGAATGGAATGGAGAGGAAGGGAATGGAATGGAATTGAATCAACACGAATGGAATGGAATGCAATGGAATGGAATGGAATGGAATGGAATAGAATCACCTGAAAGGAATGGAGTGGAATGGAATGGAACGGAATGGAATGGAATAGAATGATTTGGAATCAACCCGAATGGAATGGAATGGAATGGAATGGAATGGAATGGATGTAACACGAATGGAATGGAATGGAATCGAATGGAATGGAATGGAATGGAATGGAATGGAGTCAACCTGTAAGGAATGGATAGGAATGGAATGGAATGGAGTGGAATGGAGTCAACCTGTAAGGAATGGAATGGAATGGAATGGAATGGAATGGAAACAAATCGAATTGAATGGAATGGAATGGAATGGAGTCAACCTCAAAGGAATGGAATGGAATGGAATGCAATGGAATGAAATGGAATGGAATGAAATGGAATAGAATGGAATAGAATCACCACGAATGGAATGGAATGGAACGGAATGGAATGCAATCAACCCGAATGGAATGGAATGGAATGGAATGGAATGGAATGGAATGGAATGGAGTCAACCCGAAAGGAATGGAACGGAATGGAATGGAATGGAATCAATCCGAATGGAATGGAATGGAATGGAATGGAATGGAATGGAATCAACCCGAATGGAATATAATGGAATCACCCCGAGTGGAATTGAATGGAATGGAATGGAATCAACGAGAAAGGAATCGAATGAAATGGAATGGAGTGGAATGGAATTGAATGAAATGGAATCAACCCGAATGAAATGGAATGGAATGGAATGGAATCAAAACGAATGGAATGGAATGGAATGGAAAGGAATGGAATGGAATCAAGCCGAAGGGAATGGAATGGAATGGAATCATCCCGAATGGAATGGAATGGAATCAAATGGAATGGAATGGAATGGAATGGAATGGAATCAACCAGAATGGAATGGAATGGAATGCAATTGAATGGAATGGAATCAACCCGAATGGAGTGGAATGGAATGGAATGGAATCAACCCGAATGGAATGGAATGGAATAGAATGAAATGGAATATAATGGAATAGAATCACCCCGAAAGGAATGGAATGGAATGGAATGGAATGGAATGCAATGGAAAAAACCCGACTGAAATGGAATGGCATGGAATGGAATGGAATGGAATGGAATGGAATGCAATCAACAGAAAAGGAATGGAATGTAATGTAATGGAATGGATTGGAATCAACACGAATGGCATGGAATGGAATGGAATGGAATGGAATGGAATGGAATGGAATCAACCCGATTGGAATGGAATGGAATGGAATGGAAGGGAATGGAATGGAATGGAGTTAACCCAAATGGAATGGAATGGAATGGAATGGAGTGGAAGGGAATGGAATGGAATGGAATCAACCCGAATGGAATGGAATGGAATGGAATGGAATGGAATAGAATCACCCCGAAAGGAATGGAGTGGAATGGAATGGAACGGAATGGAATGGAATAGAATGATTTGGAATCAACCCAAATGGAATGGAATGGAATGGAATGGAATCAACCCGAAAGGAATATAATGGTATGGAATGGAATTGAATGGAACGGAATGGAATGGAGTCAACCTGAAAGGAATGGAATGGAATGGAATGGAATGGAATGGAATGGAATGGAATCAATCCGAAAGGAATGGAAAGGAATGGAATGGAATGGAATGGAATGGAATGGAATGGAATGGAATGGAATCAACACGAATGGAATGGAATGGAATCAACCAGAATAGAATATAATGGAATCAACCCGAGTGGCATTGAATGGAATGGAATGGAAATTACCCGAATGGAATGGAATGGAATGGAATGGAATCAACGAGAATGAAATGGAATGGAATGGAATGGAGTGGAATGGAATTGAATGCAATGGAATCAACCTGAATGGAATGGAATTTAATGGAATGGAATCAAAACGAATGGAATGGAATGGAATGGAATGGAATGGAAAGGAATCAAGCCGAATGGAATGGAATGGAATGGAATCAACCCGAATGGAATGGAATGGAATGCAATTGAATGGAATGGAATCAACACGAATGGAATGGAATGGAAAGGAACGGAATGGAATGGAATCAACCCGAATGGAATGGAATGGAATAGAATGAAATGGAATAGAATGGAATAGAATCACCCCGAAAGGAATGGAATGGAATGGAATGGAATGGAATCAACCCGAATGGAATGGAATGGCATGGAATGGAATGGAATGGAATGGAATGAACCCAAATGGAATGGAATGGAATGGAATCAACACGAATGGAATGGAATGCCTGAAATGGAATGGAATGGAATCAAATCAAATGGAATGGAATGGAATGGAATGGAATGGAATGGAATGGAATGGAATGGAATAGAATCACCTTGAAAGGAATAGAGTGGAATGGAAAGCAAAGGAATGGAATTGAATGGAATGACTTGAAATCAACTCGAATGGGATGCAATGGAATGGAATGGAATGGATTCAACCTGAATGCAATAGAATGGAATGGAATGGCATGGAATGGAGTGGAATGGAATGGAATGGAATGGAATCAACACGAATGGAATGGAATGGAATGGAATAGAATGGAATGGAATGGCATGGAATGGAATGGAATGGCATGGAATGGAATGGAAGTGAATGGAATGGAATCAAACCGAATGGAATGGAATGGAATGGAACGGAATGCAATGGAATGGAGTCAACCCGAAAGGAATGGAACGGAATGGAAAGGAATGGAATGGAATGGAATGGAATCAATCCGAATGGAATGGAATGGCATGGAATGGAGTGGAATGGAAAGGAATGGAATCAACGCGATTGGAATGGAATGGAATGGAATGGAATGGAATGGAGTTAACCCAAATGGAATGGAACGGAATGGAATGGAAGGGAATGGAATGGAAACTACCCGAATGGAATGGAATGGAATGGAATGGAATGGAATAGAATCACCTCGAAAGGAATAGAGTGGAATGGAATGTAACGGAATGAAATGGAATGGAATGACTTGCAATCAACTCGGATGGAATGGAATGGAATGGAATGGATTCAACCTGAATGGAATAGAATGGAATGGAATGGCATGGAATGGAGTGGAATGGAATGGAATGGAATCAACCCGAATGGAATGGAATGGAATGGAACGGAATGGAATGGAATGGAATCAACCCGAATGGAATGGAATGGAATGCAACAGAATGGAATGGAATGGCATGGCATGGAATGGAATGCAATGGAATGGAATGCAATGGAATCAACCCGAATGGAATGGAATGGAATGGAACGGAATGCAATGGAATGGATTCAACCCGAAAGGAATGGAACGGAATGGAAAGGAATGGAATGGAATGGAATGGAATCAATCCGAATGGAATGGAGTGGCATGGAATGGATTGGAACGGAATCAACCCGAATGGAATGGATTGGAATGGAATGGATGTAACACGAAAGGAATGGAATGGAATGGAATGGAATGGAATCAACCCGAATGGAATGGAATGGAATGGAATGGATTCAACCCGAAAGGAATGGAACGGAATGGAATGGAATGGAATGGAATCAATCCGAATGGAATGGAATGGAATGGAATGGAATCAAACCGAATGGAATATAATGGAATCAACCCGAGTGGAATTGAATGGAATTGAATGGAATCAACGAGAAAGGAATCGAATGAAATGGAACGGAGTGGAATGGAATTGAATGGAATGGAATCAACCCGAATGAAATGGAATGGAATGGAATGGAATCAAAACGAATGGAATGGAATGGAATGGAAAGGAATGGAATGGAATCAAGCCGAATGGAATGGAATGGAATGGAATCATCCCGAATGGAATGGAATGGAATCAAATGGAATGGAATGGAATGGAATGGAATGGAATGGAATCAACCAGAATGGAATGGAATGGAATGCAATTGAATGGAATGGAATCAACCCGAATGGAGTGGAATGGAATGGAATGGAATCAACACGAATGGAATGGAATGGAATAGAGTGAAATGGAATAGAATGGAATAGAAACACCCCGAAAGGAATGGAATGGAATGGAATGGAATGCAATGGTAAAAACCCGACTGAAATGGAATGGCATGGAATGGAATGGAATGGAATGGAATGCAATCAACACAATAGGAATGGAATGTAATGTAATGGAATGGAATGGAATCAACACGAATGGCATGGAATGGAATGGAATGGAATGGAATGGAATGGAATCAACCCGATTGGAATGGAATGGAATGGAATGGAATGGAATGGAATAGAATCACCCCGAAAGGAATGTAGTGGAATGGAATGGAACGGAATGGAATGGAATAGAATGATTTGGAATCAACCCGAATGGAATGGAACGGAATGGAATGGAATCAACCCGAATGGAATGGAACGGAATGGAATGGAATCAACCCGAATGGAATATAATGGTATGGAATGGAATTGAATGGAATGGAATGGAATGGAGTCAACCTGAAAGGAATGGAATGGAATGGAATGGAATGGAATGGAATGGAATGGAATCAACACGAATGGAATGGAATGGAATGGAATGGAATCAACCAGAATAGAATGGAATGTAATGAAATGGAATCAACGAGAATGAAATGGAATGGAATGGAATGGAGTGGAATGGAATTGAATGGAATTGAATCAACCCGAATGGAATGGAATTTAATGGAATGGAATCAAAACGAATGCAATGGAATGGAATGGAATGGAATGGAATGGAATGGAATGGAATGGAAAGGAATCAAGCCGAATGGAATGGAATGGAATGGAATCATCCCCAATGGAATGGAATGGAATGAAATGGAATGGAATGGAATGGAATAAACCCGAATGGAATGGAATGGAATGGAATCAACCCGAGTGGAATGGAATGGAATGGAATGGAATGGAATGGAATGGAATGGAATGGAATGGAATGGAATGGAATGGAATCAACCCGAATGGAATGGAATGGAATAGAATGAAATGGAATAGAATGGAATAGAATCACCCCGAAAGGAATGGAATGGAATGGAATGGAATAGAGTCAACCCGAATGGAATGGAATGGCATGGAATGGAATGGAATGGAATGGAATGAACCCAAATGGAATGGAATGGAATGGAATCAACACAATTGGAATGGAATGCAGTGGAATGGAATTGAATGGAATCAAATCGAATGGAATGGAATGGAATGGAATGGAATGGAATGGAGTGGAATGGTAAGGAATGGAATCAACCCGATTGGAATGGAATGGAATGGAATGGAATGGAATGGAATGGATTGGAATGGAGTTAACCCAAATGGAATTTAACGGAATGGAATGGAACGGAATGGAATGGAGTCAACCCGAATGGAATGGAATGGAATGGAATGGAATGGAATAGAATCACCCCGAAAGGAATAGAGTGGAATGGAATGGAAAGAAATGGAATGGAATGGAATGACTTGGAATCAACTCGAATGGAATGGAATGGAATGGAATGGAATGGATTCAACCTGAATGGAATAGAATGGAATGGAATGGCATGGAATGGAGTGGAATGGAATGGAATGGAATGGAATCAACACGAATGGAATGGAATGGAATGGAATAGAATGGAATGGAATGGCATGGAATGGAATGGAATGGCATGGAATGGAATGGAAGGGAATGGAATGGAATCAACCCGAATGGAATGGAATGGAATGGAACGGAATGCAATGCAATGGAGTCCACCCGAAAGGAATGGAACGGAATGGAAAGGAATGGAATGGAATGGAATGGAATCAATCCGAATGGAATGGACTGGCATGGAATGGAGTGGAATGGAAAGGAATGGAATCAACCCGATTGGAATGGAACGGAATGGAATGGAACGGAATGGAATGGAATCAACCCGAATGGAATGGAATGGAATGGAATGGAATGGAATAGAATCACCTGGAAAGGAATAGAGTGGAATGGAATGGAACGGAATGGAATGGAATGGAATGACTTGGAATCAACTCGAATGGAATGGAATGGAATGGAATGGAATGGAATGGATTCAACCTGAATGGAATAGAATGGAATGGAATGGCATGGAATGGAATGGAATGGAATGGAATGGAATCAACCCGAATGGAATGGAATGGAATGGAACGGAAAGGAATGGAATGGAATCAACCCGAATGGAATGGAATGGAATGCCATAGAATGGAATGGAATGGCATGGAATTAAATGGAATGGAATGGAATGGAATGGAATGGAATGGAATGGAATCAACCCGAGTGGAATGGAATGGAATGGAACGGAATGCAATGGAATGGAGTCAACCCGAAAGGAATGGAACGGAATGGAAAGGAATGGAATGGAATGGAATGGAATCAATCCGAATGGAATGGAATGGCATGGAATGGATTGGAACGGAATCAACCCGAATGGAATGGATTGGAATGGAATGGATGTAACAAGAATGGAATGGAATGGAATGGAATGGAATGGAATCAACCCGAATGGAATGGAATGGAATTGAATGGGGTCAACCCGAAAGGAATGGAACGGAATGGAATGGAATGGAATGGAATGGAATCAATCCGAATGGAATGGAATGGAATGGAATGGAATCAACCCGAATGGAATATAATGGAATCAACCCGAGTGGAATGGAATGGAATGGAATGGAATCAACGAGAAAGGAATCGAATGAAATGGAATGGAGTGGAATGGAATTGAATGCAATGGAATCAACCCGAATGGAATGGAATGGAATGGAATGGAATCAAAACGAATGGAATGGAATGGAATGGAAAGGAATGGAATGGAATCAAGCCGAATGGAATGGAATGGAATGGAATCATCCCGAATGGAATGGAATGGAATCAAATGGAATGGAATGGAATGGAATGGAATCAACCAGAATGGAATGGAATGGAATGCAATTGAATGGAACGGAATCAACCCGAATGGAGTGGAATGGAATGGAATGGAATCAACCCGAATGGAATGGAATGGAATAGAATGAAATGGAATAGAATGGAATAGAATCACCCCGAAAGGAATGGAATGGAATGGAATGGAATGGAATGCAATGGAAAAAACCCGACTGAAATGGAATGGCATGGAATGGAATGGAATGGAATGGAATGCAATCAACACAAAAGGAATGTAATGTAATGTAATGGAATGGAATGGAATCAACACGAATGGCATGGAATGGCATGGAATGGAATGGAATGGAATGGAATGGAATGGAATCAACACGATTGGAATGGAATGGAATGGAGTTAACCCAAATGGAATGGAATGGAGTGGAAGGGAATGGAATGGAATGGAATCAACCCGAATGGAATGGAATGGAATGGAATGGAAAAGAATCACCCCGAAAGGAATGGAGTGGAATGGAATGGAACGGAATGGAATGGAATAGAATGATTTGGAATCAACCCGAATGGAATGGAATGGAATGGAATGGAATCAACCCAAATGGAATATAATGGTATGGAATGGAATTGAATGGAATGGAATGGAATGGAGTCAACCTGAAAGGAATGGAATGGAATGGAATGGAATGGAATGGAGTGGAATGGAATCAATCCGAAAGGAATGGAATGGAATGGAATGGAATGGAATGGAATGGAATGGAATCAACACGAATGGAATGGAATGGAATGAAATGGAATCAACCAGAATAGAATATAATGGAATCAACCCGAGTGGAATTGAATGGAATGGAATGGAAATAACCCGAATGGAATGGAATGTAATGGAATGGAATCAACGAGAATGAAATGGAATGGAATGGAATGGAATGGAATGGAATGGAAAGGAATCAAGCCGAATGGAATGGAATGGAATGGAATCATCCCCAATGGAATGGAATGGAATGAAATGGAATGGAATGGAATGGAATAAACCCGAATGGAATGGAATGGAATGGAATCAACCCGAATGGAATGGAATGGAATGCAATAGAATGGAATGGAATCAACACGAATGCAATGGAATGGAATGGAATGGAATGGAATGGAATGGAATCAACCCGAATGGAATGGAATGGAATAGAATGAAATGGAATAGAATGGAATAGAATCACCCCGAAAGGAATGGAATGGAATGGAATGGAATGGAATGGAGTCAACCAAAATGGAATGGAATGGCATGGAATGGAATGGAATGGAATGGAATGGAATGGAATGGAATGAACCCAAATGGAATGGAATGGAATGGAATCAACACAAATGGAATGGAATGCAATGGAATGGAATGGAATGGAATCAAATCGAATGGAAAGGAATGGAATGGAATGGAATGGAATGGAATGGAATGAACCCAAATGGAATGGAATGGAATGGAATCAACACAAATGGAATGGAATGCAATGGAATGGAATGGAATGGAATCAAATCGAATGGAATGGAATGTAATGGAATGGAATGGAGTCGAATGGAAAGGAATGGAATCAACCCGATTGGAATGGAATGGAATGGAATGGAATGGAGTGGAATGGAATGTAATGGAATGGAGTTATCCCAAATGGAATGGAACGGAATGGAATGGAACGGAATGGAAAGGAATCAACCCGAATGGAATGGAATGGAATGGAAGGGAATGGAATGGAATGGAATCAACCCGAATGGAATGGAATGGAATGGAAAGGAATGAAATGGAATAGAATGGAATATAATCACCCAGAAAGGAATGGAATGGAATGGAATGGAATGGAATGGATTGGAATGGAATGAGCCCGAATGGAATGGAATGGCATGGAATGGAATGGAATGGAATCAACCCAAATGGAATGGAATATAATAGAATGGAATGGAATGGAATCAACACGAATGGCATGGAACGGAATGGAATGGAATGGAATGGAATGGAATGGAATGGAATCAACCAGATTGGAATGGAATGGAATGGAATGGAATGGAATGGAATGGAATGGAGTTAAGCCAAATGGAATGGAATGGAATGGAATGGAGTGGAAGGGAATGGAATGGAATGGAATCAACCCGAATGGAATGGAATGCAATGGAATGGAATGGAATGGAATGGAATAGAATAGAATCACCCGAAAATAATGGAGTGGAATGGAATGGAACGGAATGGAATGGAATAGAATGATTTGGAATCAACCCGAATGTAATGGAATGGAATGGAATGGAATGGATGTAACACGAATGGAATGGAATGGAATGGAATGGAATGGAATGGAATCAACCCGAATGGAATGGAAAGGAATGGAATGGAATGGAATGGAATGGAGACAACCTGTAAGGAATGGAATGGAATGGAATGGAATGGAAACAAATCGAATGGAATGGAATTGAATGGAATGGAATGGAATGGAATCAACACGGTTGGAATGGAATGGAATGGAATGGAATGGATTGGAATGCAATGGAGTCAACCTCAAAGGAATGGAATGGAATGGAATGGAGTCAACCTGTAAGGAATGGAATGGAATGGAATGGAATGGAATGGAATGGAACAGAAACAACCGGAAAGGAATGCAATGGAATGGAATGGAATGGAATGGAATGGAATCAACCCGAATGGAAAGGAATGCAATGGAATCAACCCGAATGGAATGGAATGGATTGGAATGCAATCAAAACGAATGGAATGGAATGGAATGGAAATGAATGGAATGGAATCAAGCCGAATGGAATGGAATGGAATGGAATCATCCCGAATGGAAAGGAATGGAATCAAATGGAATGGAATGGAATGGAATAAAACCGAATGGAATGGAATGGTATGGAATGGAATGGAATGGAATCAACCCGAATGGAATGGAATGGAATGCAATTGAATGGAATGGAATCAACCCGAATGGAGTGGAATGGAATGGAATGGAATCAACCCGAATGCAATGGAATGGAATGGAATAGAATGAAATGGAATAGAATGGAATGGAATCACCCCGAAAGGAATGGAATGGAATGTCATGGAATGGAATGGAATGGAATGAACCCGAATGGAATGGAATGGCATGGAATGGAATGGAATGGAATGGAATGGAATGGAATGGAATCAACCCAAATGGAATGCAATATAATGGAATGGAATGGAATGGAATCAACACGAATGGCATGGAATGGAATGGAATGGAATGGAATGGAATCAACCCGATTGGAATGGAATGGAATGGAATGGAATGGAATGGAGTTATGTCAAATGGAATGGAATGGAATGGAATGGAGTGGAAGGGAATGCAATGGAATGGAATCAACACGAATGGAATGGAATGCAATGGAATGGAATGGAATGGAATGGAATAGAATCACCCCGAAAGGAATGGAGTGGAATGGAATGGAACGGAATGGAATGGAATAGAATGATTCGGAATCAACCCGAATGGAATGGAATGGAATGGAATGGAATCAACCCGAATGGAATATAATGGTATGGAATGGAATTGAATGGAATGGAATGGAATGGAGTCAACCTGAAAGGAATGGAATGGAATGGAATGGAATGGAATGGAATGGAATCAATCCGAAAGGAATGGAATGGAATGGAATGGAATGGAATGGAATGGAATGGAATGGAATCAACACGAATGGAATGGAAAGGAATCAACCAGAATAGAATATAATGGAATCAACCCGAGTGGCATTGAATGGAATGGAATGGAAATAACCCGAATGGAATGGAATGGAATGGAATGGAATCAACGAGAATGAAATGGAATGGAATGGAATGGAGTGGAATGGAATTGAATGCAATGGAATCAACACGAATGGAATGGAATTTAATGGAATGGAAACAAAACGAATGGAATGGAATGGAATGGAATGGAATGGAATGGAATGGAATGGAATGGAATGGAAAGGAATCAAGCCGAATGGAATGGAATGGAATGGAATCAACCCGAATGGAATGGAATGGAATGCAATTGAATGGAATGGAATCAACAGGAATGGAATGGAATGGAATGGAATGGAATGGAATCAACCCGAATGGAATGGAATGGAATAGAATGAAATGGAATAGAGTGGAATAGAATCACCCCGAAAGGAATGGAATGGAATGGAATGGAATGGAATCAACCCGAATGGAATGGAATCGCATGGAATGGAATGGAATGGAATGGAATGAACCCAAATGGAATGGAATGGAATGGAATCAACACGAATGGAATGGAATGCCTGGAATGGAATGGAATGGAATCAAATCGAATGGAATGGAATGGAATGGAATGGAGTGGAGTGGAATGGAAAGGAATGGAATCAACCCGATTGGAATGGAATGGAATGGAATGGAATGGATTGGAATGGAGTTAACCCAAATGGAAAGGAACGGAATGGAATGGAACGGAATGGAATGGAATCAACCCGAATGGAATGGAATGGAATGGAATGGATGTAACAAGAATGGAATGGAATGGAATGGAATGGAATGGAATCAACGCGAATGGAATGGAATGGAATGGAATGGAGTCAACCCGAAAGGAATGGAACGGAATGGAATGGAATGGAATGGAATGGAATCAATCCGAATGGAATGGAATGGAATGGAATGGAACCAACCCGAATGGAATATAATGGAATCAACCCGAGTGGAATTGAATGGAATGGAATGGAATCAACGAGAAAGGAATCGAATGAAATGGAATGGAGTGGAATGGAATTGAATGCAATGGAATCAACACGAATGAAATGGAATGGAATGGAATGGAATCAAAACGAATGGAATGGAATGGAATGGAAAGGAATGGAATGGAATCAAGCCGAATGGAATGGAATGGAATGGAATCATCCCGAATGGAATGGAATGGAATCAAATGGAATGGAATGGAATGGAATGGAATGGAATGGAATGGAATCAACCAGAATGGAATGGAATGGAATGCAATTGAATGGAATGGAATCAACCCGAATGGAGTGGAATGGAATGGAATGGAATCAACCCGAATGGAATGGAATGGAATAGAATGAAATGGAATAGAATGGAATAGAATCACCCCGAAAGGAATGGAATGGAATGGAATGGAATGCAATGGAAAAAACTCGACTGAAATGGAATGGCATGGAATGGAATGGAATGGAATGGAATGCAATCAACACAAAAGGAATGGAATGTAATGTAATGGAATGGAATGGAATCAACACGAATGGCATGGAATGGAATGGAATGGAATGGAATGGAATGGAATGGAATCAACACGATTGGAATGGAATGGAATGGAGTTAACCCAAATGGAATGGAATGGAATGGAATGGAGTGGAAGGGAATGGAATGGAATGGAATCAACCCGAATGGAATGGAATGGAATGGAATGGAATGGAATGGAATGGAATGGAATGGAATGGAAAAGAATCACCCCGAAAGGAATGGAGTGGAATGGAATGGAACGGAATGGAATGGAATAGAATGATTTGGAATCAACCCGAATGGAATGGAATGGAATGGAATGGAATCAACCCGAATGGAATATAATGGTATGGAATGGAATTGAATGGAATGGAATGGAATGGAGTCAACCTGAAAGGAATGGAATGGAATGGAATGGAATGGAATGGAATGGAATGGAATCAATCCGAAAGCAAAGGAATGGAATGGAATGGAATGGAATGGAATGGAATGGAATGGAATGGAATCAACACGAATGGAATGGAATGGAATGGAATGGAATCAACCAGAATAGAATATAATGGAATCAACCCGAGTGGAATTGAATGGAATGGAATGGAAAAAACCCGAATGAAATGGAATGTAATGGAATGGAATCAACGAGAATGAAATGGAATGGAATGGAATGGAATGGAATGGAATGGAAAGGAATCAACCCGAATGGAATGGAATGGAATGGAATCATCCCCAATGGAATGGAATGGAATGAAATGGAATGGAATGGAATGGAATCAACCCGAATGGAATGGAATGGAATGCAATAGAATGGAATGGAATCAACTCGAATGGAATGGAATGGAATGGAATGGAATGGAATGGAATCAACCCGAATGGAATGGAATGGAATAGAATGAAATGGAATAGAATGGAATAGAATCACCCCGAAAGTAATGGAATGGAATGGAATGGAATGGAATGGAATGGAATGGAATGGAATGGATTGGAATGGAGTTAACCCAAATGGAATTTAACGGAATGGAATGGAACGGAATGGAAAGGAATCAACCCGAATGGAATGGAATGGAATGGAATGGAATGGAATAGAATCACCCCGAAAGGAATAGAGTGGAATGGAATGGAAAGGAATGGAATGGAATGGAATGACTTGGAATCAACTCGAATGGAATGGAATGGAATGGAATGGAATGGAATGGATGCAACCTGAATGGAATAGAATGGAATGGAATGGCATGGAATGGAGTGGAATGGAATGGAATGGAATGGAATCAACACGAATGGAATGGAATGGAATGGAATAGAATGGAATGGAATGGCATGGAATGGAATGGAATGGCATGGAATGGAATGGAAGGGAATGGAAGGGAATCAACCCGAATGGAATGGAATGGAATGGAACGGAATGCAATGCAATGGAGTCCACCCGAAAGGAATGGAACGGAATGGAAAGGAATGGTATGGAATGGAATGGAATCAATCCGAATGGAATGGAATGTCATGGAATGGAGTGGAATGGAAAGGAATGGAATCAACCCGATTGGAATGGAACGGAATGGAATGGAACGGAATGGAATGGAATCAACCCGAACGGAATGGAATGGAATGGAATAGAATCACCTGGAAAGGAATAGAGTGGAATGGAATGGAACGGAATGGAATGGAATGGAATGACTTGGAATCAACTCGAATGGAATGGAATGGAATGGATTCAATCTGAATGGAATAGAATGGAATGGAATGGCATGGAATGGAGTGGAATGGAATGGAATGGAATCAACCCGAATGGAATGGAATGGAATGGAACGGAATGGAATGGAATGGAATCAACCCGAATGGAATGGAATGGAATGCAATAGAATGGAATGGAATGGCATGGAATGGAATGGAATTGAATGGAATGGAATGGAATGGAATGGAATGGAATCAACCCGAATGGAATGGAATGGAATGGAACGGAATGCAATGGAATGGAGTCAACCCGAAAGGAATGGAACGGAATGGAAAGGAATGGAATGGAATGGAATGGAATCAATCCGAATGGAATGGAATGGCATGGAATGGATTGGAACGGAATCAACCCGAATGGAATGGATTGGAATGGAATGGATGTAACAAGAATGGAATGGAATGGAATGGAATGGAATCAACCCGAATGGAATGGAATGGAATGGAATGGAGTCAACCCGAAAGGAATGGAACGGAATGGAATGGAATGGAATGGAATGGAATCAATCCGAATGGAATGGAATGGAATGGAATGGAATCAACCCGAATGGAATATAATGGAATCAACCCGAGTGGAATTGAATGGAATGGAATGGAATCAACGAGAAAGGAATCGAATGAAATGGAATGGAGTGGAATGGAATTGAATGCAATGGAATCAACCCGAATGAAATGGAATGGAATGGAATGGAATCAAAACGAATGGAATGGAATGGAATGGAAAGGAATGGAATGGAATCAAGCCGAATGGAATGGAATGGAATGGAATCATCCCGAATGGAATGGAATGGAATCAAATGGAATGGAATGGAATGGAATGGAATGGAAT
The DNA here is from genome assembly GCF_029289425.2 of Pan paniscus. Lineage (NCBI taxonomy): Eukaryota > Metazoa > Chordata > Mammalia > Primates > Hominidae > Pan > Pan paniscus. The sequence goes on along the minus strand of NC_085927.1, from coordinate 12,965,807 downwards.
GGAATGGAATCAACCAGAATGGAATGGAATGGAATTGAATGGAATGGAATCAACCCGAATATAGTGGAATGGAATGGAATGGAATCAACACGAATGGAATGGAATGGAATAGAATGAAATGGAATAGAATGGAATAGAATCACCCCGAAAGGAATGGAATGGAATGGAATGGAATGCAATGGAAAAAACCCGACTGAAATGGAATGGCATGGAATGGAATGGAATGGAATGGAATGCAATCAACACAAAAGGAATGGATTGTAATGTAATGTAATGGAATGGAATCAACACGAATGGCATGGAATGGAATGGAATGGAATGGAATGGAATGGAATCAACACGATTGGAATGGAATGGAATGGAGTTACCCCAAATGGAATGGAATGGAATGGAATGGAGTGGAAGGGAATGGAATGGAATGGAATCAACCCGAATGGAATGGAATGGAATGGAATGGAATGGAATGGAAAAGAATCACCCCGAAAGGAATGGAGTGGAATGGAATGGAACGGAATGGAATGGAATAGAATGATTTGGAATCAACCCGAATGGAATGGAATGGAATGGAATGGAATCAACCCGAATGGAATATAATGGTATGGAATGGAATTGAAAGGAATGGAATGGAATGGAGTCAACCTGAAAGGAATGGAATGGAATGGAATGGAATGGAATGGAATGGAATGGAATGGAATGGAATCAATCCGAAAGGAATGGAATGGAATGGAATGGAATGGAATGGAATGGAATGGAATGGAATCAACACGAATGGAATGGAATGGAATGGAATGGAATCAACCAGAATAGAATATAATGGAATCAACCCGAGTGGAATTGAATGGAATGGAATGGAAATAACCCGAATGGAATGGAATGTAATGGAATGGAATCAACGAGAATGAAATGGAATGGAATGGAATGGAATGGAATGGAATGGAAAGGAATCAAGCCGAATGGAATGGAATGGAATGGAATCATCCCCAATGGAATGGAATGGAATGAAATGGAATGGAATGGAATGGAATAAACCCGAATGGAATGGAATGGAATGGATTCAACCCGAATGGAATGGAATGGAATGCAATAGAATGGAATGGAATCAACACGAATGGAATGGAATGGAATGGAATGGAATGGAATGGAATGGAATGGAATGGAATGGAATGGAATCAACCCGAATGGAATGGAATGGAATAGAATGAAATGGAATAGAATGGAATAGAATCACCCCGAAAGGAATGGAATGGAATGGAATGGAATGGAATGGAATGGAGTCAACCAAAATTGAATGGAATGGCATGGAATGGAATGGAATGAACCCAAATGGAATGAAATGGAATGGAATCAACACAAATGGAATGGAATGCAATGGAATGGAATGGAATGGAATCAAATCGAATGGAATGGAATGGAATGGAATGGAATGGAATGGAGTGGAATGGAAAGGAATGGAATCAACCCGATTGGAATGGAATGGAATGGAATGGAATGGAGTGGAATGGAACGGAATGGAATGGAGTTAACCCAAATGGAATGGAACGGAATGGAATGGAACGGAATGGAATGGAATCAACCCGAATGGAATGGAATGGAATGGAATGGAATGGAATGGAATGGAATGGAATCAACCCGAATGGAATGGAATGGAATGGAAAAGAATGAAATGGAATAGAATGGAATAGAATCACCCCGAAAGGAATGGAATGGAATGGAATGGAATGGAATGGAATGGATTGGAATGGAATGAACCCGAATGGAATGGAATGGCATGGAATGGAATGGAATGGAATCAACACGAATGGCATGGAACGGAATGGAATGGAATGGAATGGAATGGAATGGAATGGAATGGAATCAACCAGATTGGAATGGAATGGAATGGAATGGAATGGAATGGAATGGAATGGAGTTAAGCCAAATGGAATGGAATGGAATGGAATGGAGTGGTAGGGAATGGAATGGAATGGAATCAACCCGAATGGAATGGAATGCAATGGAATGGAATGGAATCGAATGGAATTGAATCACCCAAAAGGAATGGAGTGGAATGGAATGGAACGGAATGGAATGGAATAGAATGATTTGGAATCAACCCGAATGTAATGGAATGGAATGGAATTGAATGGATGTAACACGAATGGAATGGAATGGAATGGAATGGAATGGAATGGAATGGAATGGAATGGAATCAACCCGAATGGAATGGAAAGGAATGGAATGGAATGGAATGGAATGGAGACAACCTGTAAGGAATGGAATGGAATGGAATGGAATGGAATGGAATGGAAACAAATCGAATGGAATGGAATGGAATGGAATGGAATGAAATCAACACGATTGGAATGGAATGGAATGGAATGGAATGGATTGGAATGCAATGGAGTCAACCCTAATGGAAAGGAATGCAATGGAATCAACCCGAATGGAATGGAATGGAATGGAATGGAATCAAAACGAATGGAATGGAATGGAATGGAAATGAATGGAATGGAATCAAGCCGAATGGAATGGAATGGAATGGAATCATCCCGAATGGAAAGGAATGGAATCAAATGGAATGGAATGGAATGGAATAAAACCGAATGGAATGGAATGGAATGGAATGGAATGGAATGGAATCAACCCGAATGGAATGGAATGGAATGCAATTGAATGGAATGGAATCAACCCGAATGGAATGGAATGGAATGGAATGGAATCAACCCGAATGCAATGGAATGGAATGGAATAGAATGAAATGGAATAGAATGGAATAGAATCACCCCGAAAGGAATGGAATGGAATGGAATGGAATGGAATCAACCCGATTGGAATGGAATGGAATGGAATGCAATGGAATGGAGTTAAGCCAAATGGAATGGAATGGAATGGAATGGAGAGGAAGGGAATGGAATGGAATTGAATCAACACGAATGGAATGGAATGCAATGGAATGGAATGGAATGGAATGGAATAGAATCACCTGAAAGGAATGGAGTGGAATGGAATGGAACGGAATGGAATGGAATAGAATGATTTGGAATCAACCCGAATGGAATGGAATGGAATGGAATGGAATGGAATGGAATGGATGTAACACGAATGGAATGGAATGGAATGGAATGGAATGGAATGGAATGGAATGGAATGGAATGGAATGGAGTCAACCTGTAAGGAATGGAATGGAATGGAATGGAATGGAGTGGAATGGAGTCAACCTGTAAGGAATGGAATGGAATGGAATGGAATGGAATGGAAACAAATCGAATTGAATGGAATGGAATGGAATGGAGTCAACCTCAAAGGAATGGAATGGAATGGAATGCCATGGAATGAAATGGAATGGAATGAAATGGAATAGAATGGAGTAGAATCACCACGAATGGAATGGAATGGAACGGAATGGAATGGAATCAACCCGAATGGAATGGAATGGAATGGAATGGAATGGAATGGAATGGAATGGAGTCAACCCGAAAGGAATGGAACGGAATGGAATGGAATGGAATCAATCCGAATGGAATGGAATGGAATGGAATGGAATGGAATGGAATCAACCCGAATGGAATATAATGGAATCACCCCGAGTGGAATTGAATGGAATGGAATGGAATCAACGAGAAAGGAATCGAATGAAATGGAATGGAGTGGAATGGAATTGAATGAAATGGAATCAACCCGAATGAAATGGAATGGAATGGAATGGAATCAAAACGAATGGAATGGAATGGAATGGAAAGGAATGGAATGGAATCAAGCCGAATGGAATGGAATGGAATGGAATCATCCCGAATGGAATGGAATGGAATCAAATGGAATGGAATGGAATGGAATGGAATGGAATCAACCAGAATGGAATGGAATGGAATGCAATTGAATGGAATGGAATCAACCCGAATGGAGTGGAATGGAATGGAATGGAATCAACCCGAATGGAATGGAATGGAATAGAATGAAATGGAATATAATGGAATAGAATCACCCCGAAAGGAATGGAATGGAATGGAATGGAATGGAATGCAATGGAAAAAACCCGACTGAAATGGAATGGCATGGAATGGAATGGAATGGAATGGAATGGAATGCAATCAACAGAAAAGGAATGTAATGTAATGTAATGGAATGGATTGGAATCAACACGAATGGCATGGAATGGAATGGAATGGAATGGAATGGAATGGAATGGAATGGAATCAACCCGATTGGAATGGAATGGAATGGAATGGAAGGGAATGGAATGGAATGGAGTTAACCCAAATGGAATGGAATGGAATGGAATGGAGTGGAAGGGAATGGAATGGAATGGAATCAACCCGAATGGAATGGAATGGAATGGAATGGAATGGAATAGAATCACCCCGAAAGGAATGGAGTGGAATGGAATGGAACGGAATGGAATGGAATAGAATGATTTGGAATCAACCCGAATGGAATGGAATGGAATGGAATGGAATCAACCCGAAAGGAATATAATGGTATGGAATGGAATTGAATGGAACGGAATGGAATGGAGTCAACCTGAAAGGAATGGAATGGAATGGAATGGAATGGAATGGAATGGAATGGAATCAATCCGAAAGGAATGGAAAGGAATGGAATGGAATGGAATGGAATGGAATGGAATGGAATCAACACGAATGGAATGGAATGGAATCAACCAGAATAGAATATAATGGAATCAACCCGAGTGGCATTGAATGGAATGGAATGGAAATTACCCGAATGGAATGGAATGGAATGGAATGGAATCAACGAGAATGAAATGGAATGGAATGGAATGGAGTGGAATGGAATTGAATGCAATGGAATCAACCTGAATGGAATGGAATTTAATGGAATGGAATCAAAACGAATGGAATGGAATGGAATGGAATGGAATGGAAAGGAATCAAGCCGAATGGAATGGAATGGAATGGAATCAACCCGAATGGAATGGAATGGAATGCAATTGAATGGAATGGAATCAACACGAATGGAATGGAATGGAAAGGAATGGAATGGAATGGAATCAACCCGAATGGAATGGAATGGAATAGAATGAAATGGAATAGAATGGAATAGAATCACCCCGAAAGGAATGGAATGGAATGGAATGGAATGGAATCAACCCGAATGGAATGGAATGGCATGGAATGGAATGGAATGGAATGGAATGAACCCAAATGGAATGGAATGGAATGGAATCAAAACGAATGGAATGGAATGCCTGAAATGGAATGGAATGGAATCAAATCGAATGGAAAGGAATGGAATGGAATGGAGTGGATTGGAATGGAAAGGAATGGAATCAACCCGACTGGAATGGAATGGAATGGAATGGAATGGAATGGAATAGAATCACCTTGAAAGGAATAGAGTGGAATGGAAAGCAAAGGAATGGAATTGAATGGAATGACTTGAAATCAACTCGAATGGGATGCAATGGAATGGAATGGAATGGATTCAACCTGAATGCAATAGAATGGAATGGAATGGCATGGAATGGAGTGGAATGGAATGGAATGGAATGGAATCAACACGAATGGAATGGAATGGAATGGAATAGAATGGAATGGAATGGCATGGAATGGAATGGAATGGAATGGCATGGAATGGAATGGAAGTGAATGGAATGGAATCAACCCGAATGGAATGGAATGGAATGGAACGGAATGCAATGGAATGGAGTCAACCCGAAAGGAATGGAATGGAATGGAAAGGAATGGAATGGAATGGAATGGAATCAATCCGAATGGAATGGAATGGCATGGAATGGAGTGGAATGGAAAGGAATGGAATCAACGCGATTGGAATGGAATGGAATGGAATGGAATGGAATGGAATGGAATGGAGTTAACCCAAATGGAATGGAACGGAATGGAATGGAAGGGAATGGAATGGAAACTACCCGAATGGAATGGAATGGAATGGAATGGAATGGAATGGAATGGAATGGAATAGAATCACCTCGAAAGGAATAGAGTGGAATGGAATGTAACGGAATGAAATGGAATGGAATGACTTGCAATCAACTCGAATGGAATGGAATGGAATGGAATGGATTCAACCTGAATGGAATAGAATGGAATGGAATGGCATGGAATGGAGTGGAATGGAATGGAATGGAATCAACCCGAATGGAATGGAATGGAATGGAACGGAATGGAATGGAATGGAATCAACCCGAATGGAATGGAATGGAATGCAACAGAATGGAATGGAATGGCATGGCATGGAATGGAATGGAATGGAATGGAATGCAATGGAATCAACCCGAATGGAATGGAATGGAATGGAACGGAATGCAATGGAATGGATTCAACACGAAAGGAATGGAACGGAATGGAAAGGAATGGAATGGAATGGAATGGAATCAATCCGAATGGAATGGAGTGGCATGGAATGGATTGGAACGGAATCAACCCGAATGGAATGGATTGGAATGGAATGGATGTAACACGAAAGGAATGGAATGGAATGGAATGGAATGGAATCAACCCGAATGGAATGGAATGGAATGGAATGGATTCAACCCGAAAGGAATGGAACGGAATGGAATGGAATGGAATGGAATCAATCCGAATGGAATGGAATGGAATGGAATGGAATCAAACCGAATGGAATATAATGGAATCAACCCGAGTGGAATTGAATGGAATTGAATGGAATCAACGAGAAAGGAATCGAATGAAATGGAACGGAGTGGAATGGAATTGAATGGAATGGAATCAACCCGAATGAAATGGAATGGAATGGAATGGAATCAAAACGAATGGAATGGAATGGAATGGAAAGGAATGGAATGGAATCAAGCCGAATGGAATGGAATGGAATGGAATCATCCCGAATGGAATGGAATGGAATCAAATGGAATGGAATGGAATGGAATGGAATGGAATGGAATCAACCAGAATGGAATGGAATGGAATGCAATTGAATGGAATGGAATCAACCCGAATGGAGTGGAATGGAATGGAATGGAATCAACACGAATGGAATGGAATGGAATAGAGTGAAATGGAATAGAATGGAATAGAAACACCCCGAAAGGAATGGAATGGAATGGAATGGAATGCAATGGTAAAAACCCGACTGAAATGGAATGGCATGGAATGGAATGGAATGGAATGGAATGCAATCAACACAATAGGAATGGAATGTAATGTAATGGAATGGAATGGAATCAACACGAATGGCATGGAATGGAATGGAATGGAATGGAATGGAATGGAATGGAATCAACCCGATTGGAATGGAATGGAATGGAATGGAATGGAATGGAATGGAATGGAATGGAATGGAATGGAGTTAACCCAAATGGAATGGAAGGGAATGGAATGGAGGGGAAGGGAATGGAATGGAATGGAATCAACCCGAATGGAATGGAATGGAATGGAATGGAATGGAATGGAATGGAATAGAATCACCCCGAAAGGAATGTAGTGGAATGGAATGGAACGGAATGGAATGGAATAGAATGATTTGGAATCAACCCGAATGGAATGGAACGGAATGGAATGGAATCAACCCGAATGGAATATAATGGTATGGAATGGAATTGAATGGAATGGAATGGAATGGAGTCAACCTGAAAGGAATGGAATGGAATGGAATGGAATGGAATGGAATGGAATGGAATCAACACGAATGGAATGGAATGGAATGGAATGGAATCAACCAGAATAGAATGGAATGTAATGAAATGGAATCAACGAGAATGAAATGGAATGGAATGGAATGGAGTGGAATGGAATTGAATGGAATGGAATCAACCCGAATGGAATGGAATTTAATGGAATGGAATCAAAACGAATGCAATGGAATGGAATGGAATGGAATGGAATGGAATGGAATGGAATGGAATGGAAAGGAATCAAGCCGAATGGAATGGAATGGAATGGAATCATCCCCAATGGAATGGAATGGAATGAAATGGAATGGAATGGAATGGAATGAAATAAACCCGAATGGAATGGAATGGAATGGAATCAACCCGAATGGAATGGAATGGAATGGAATGGAATGGAATGGAATGGAATGGAATGGAATGGAATCAACCCGAATGGAATGGAATGGAATAGAATGAAATGGAATAGAATGGAATAGAATCACCCCGAAAGGAATGGAGTGGAATGGAATGGAATAGAGTCAACCCGAATGGAATGGACTGGCATGGAATGGAATGGAATGGAATGGAATGAACCCAAATGGAATGGAATGGAATGGAATCAACACGAATGGAATGGAATGCAGTGGAATGGAATGGAATGGAATCAAATCGAATGGAATGGAATGGAATGGAATGGAATGGAATGGAATGGAGTGGAATGGTAAGGAATGGAATCAACCCGATTGGAATGGAATGGAATGGAATGGAATGGAATGGAATGGATTGGAATGGAGTTAACCCAAATGGAATTTAACGGAATGGAATGGAATGGAATGGAATGGAATGGAATCAACACGAATGGAATGGAATGGAATGGAATAGAATGGAATGGAATGGCATGGAATGGAATGGAATGGCATGGAATGGAATGGAAGGGAATGGAATGGAATCAACCCGAATGGAATGGAATGGAATGGAACGGAATGCAATGCAATGGAGTCCACCCGAAAGGAATGGAACGGAATGGAAAGGAATGGAATGGAATGGAATGGAATCAATCCGAATGGAATGGAATGGCATGGAATGGAGTGGAATGGAAAGGAATGGAATCAACCCGATTGGAATGGAACGGAATGGAATGGAACGGAATGGAATGGAATCAACCCGAATGGAATGGAATGGAATGGAATGGAATGGAATAGAATCACCTGGAAAGGAATAGAGTGGAATGGAATGGAACGGAATGGAATGGAATGGAGTGACTTGGAATCAACTCGAATGGAATGGAATGGAATGGAATGGAATGGAATGGATTCAACCTGAATGGAATAGAATGGAATGGAATGGCATGGAATGGAGTGGAATGGAATGGAATGGAATCAACCCGAATGGAATGGAATGGAATGGAACGGAATGGAATGGAATGGAATCAACCCGAATGGAATGGAATGGAATGCCATAGAATGGAATGGAATGGCATGGAATTAAATGGAATGGAATGGAATGGAATGGAATGGAATGGAATCAACCCGAATGGAATGGAATGGAATGGAACGGAATGCAATGGAATGGAGTCAACCCGAAAGGAATGGAACGGAATGGAAAGGAATGGAATGGAATGGAATGGAATCAATCCGAATGGAATGGAATGGCATGGAATGGATTGGAACGGAATCAACCCGAATGGAATGGATTGGAATGGAATGGATGTAACAAGAATGGAATGGAATGGAATCAACCCGAATGGAATGGAATGGAATGGAATGGGGTCAACCCGAAAGGAATGGAACGGAATGGAATGGAATGGAATGGAATGGAATCAATCCGAATGGAATGGAATGGAATGGAATGGAATCAACCCGAATGGAATATAATGGAATCAACCCGAGTGGAATGGAATGGAATGGAATGGAATCAACGAGAAAGGAATCGAATGAAATGGAATGGAGTGGAATGGAATTGAATGCAATGGAATCAACCCGAATGGAATGGAATGGAATGGAATGGAATCAAAACGAATGGAATGGAATGGAATGGAAAGGAATGGAATGGAATCAAGCCGAATGGAATGGAATGGAATGGAATCATCCCGAATGGAATGGAATGGAATCAAATGGAATGGAATGGAATGGAATGGAATCAACCAGAATGGAATGGAATGGAATGCAATTGAATGGAACGGAATCAACCCGACTGGAGTGGAATGGAATGGAATGGAATCAACCCGAATGGAATGGAATGGAATAGAATGAAATGGAATAGAATGGAATAGAATCACCCCGAAAGGAATGGAATGGAATGGAATGGAATGCAATGGAAAAAACCCGACTGAAATGGAATGGCATGGAATGGAATGGAATGGAATGGAATGCAATCAACACAAAAGGAATGTAATGTAATGTAATGGAATGGAATGGAATCAACAGGAATGGCATGGAATGGCATGGAATGGAATGGAATGGAATGGAATGGAATCAACACGATTGGAATGGAATGGAATGGAGTTAACCCAAATGGAATGGAATGGAGTGGAAGGGAATGGAATGGAATGGAATCAACCCGAATGGAATGGAATGGAATGGAATGGAAAAGAATCACCCCGAAAGGAATGGAGTGGAATGGAATGGAACGGAATGGAATGGAATAGAATGATTTGGAATCAACCCGAATGGAATGGAATGGAATGGAATGGAATCAACCCGAATGGAATATAATGGTATGGAATGGAATTGAATGGAATGGAATGGAATGGAGTCAACCTGTAAGTAATGGAATGGAATGGAATGGAATGAAATGGAATGGATTGGAAACAAATCGAATGGAATGGAATGGAATGGAATGGAATGGAATGGAACAGAAACAACCGGAAAGGAATGCAATGGAATGGAATGGAAAGGAATGGAATGGAATCAACCCGAATGGAAATGAATGCAATGGAATCAACCCGAATGGAATGGAATGGAATGGAATGGAATCAAAACGAATGGAATGGAATGGAATGGAAATGAATGGAATGGAATCAAGCCGAATGGAATGGAATGGAATGGAATCATCCCGAATGGAAAGGAATGGACTCAAATGGAATGGAATGGAATGGAATAAAACCGAATGGAATGGAATGGAATGGAATGGAATGGAATGGAATGGAATGGAATGGAATCAACCCGAAAGGAATGGAATGGAATGCAATTGAATGGAATGGAATCAACCCGAATGGAGTGGAATGGAATGGAATGGAATCAACCCGAATGCAATGGAATGGAATGGAATAGAATGAAATGGAATAGAATGGAATAGAATCACCCCGAAAGGAATGGAATGGAATGTCATGGAATGGAATGGAATGGAATGGAATGAACCCGAATGGAATGGAATGGCATGGAATGGAATGGAATGGAATGGAATGGAATCAACCCAAATGGAATAGAATATAATGGCATGGAATGGAATGGAATCAACACGAATGGCATGGAATGGAATGGAATGGAATGGAATGGAATGGAATCAACCCGATTGGAATGGAATGGAATGGAATGGAATGGAATGGAGTTAAGCCAAATGGAATGGAATGGAATGGAATGGAGTTGAAGGGAATGGAATGGAATGGAATCAACACGAATGGAATGGAATGCAATGGAATGGAATGGAATGGAATGGAATAGAATCACCCGAAAGGTTTGGAGTGGAATGCAATGGAACGGAATGGAATGGAATAGAATGATTTGGAATCAACCCGAATGGAATGGAATGGAATGGAATGGAATGGATGTAACACGAATGGAATGGAATGGAATGGAATGGAATGGAATGGAGTCAACCTGTAAGGATTGGAATGGAATGGAATGGAATGGAATGGAATGGAGTCAACCTGTAAGGAATGGAATGGAATGGAATGGAATGGAATGGAATGGAAACAAATCGAATGGAATCCGAAAGGAATGGAATGGAATGGAATGGAATGGAATGCAATGGAATGGAATGCAATGCAATGGAATGGAATCAACACGAATGGAATGGAATGGAATGGAATCAACCAGAATAGAATATAATGGAATCAACCCGAGTGGAATTGAATGGAATGGAATGGAAATAACCCGAATGGAATGGAATGTAATGGAATGGAATCAACGAGAATGAAATGGAATGGAATGGAATGGAGTGGAATGGAATTGAATGGAATGGAATCAACCCGAATGGAATGGAATTTAATGGAATGGAATCAAAACGAATGGAATGGAATGGAATGGAATGGAATGGAATGGAAAGGAATCAAGCCGAATGGAATGGAACGGAATGGAATCATCCCGAATGGAATGGAATGGAATGAAATGGAATGGAATGGAATGGAATGGAATAGAATCACCTGGAAAGGAATAGAGTGGAATGGAATGGAACGGAATGGAATGGAATGGAATGACTTGGAATCAACTCGAATGGAATGGAATGGAATGGAATGGAATGGAATGGATTCAACCTGAATGGAATAGAATGGAATGGAATGGCATGGAATGGAGTGGAATGGAATGGAATGGAATCAACCCGAATGGAATGGAATGGAATGGAACGGAATGGAATGGAATGGAATCAACCCGAATGGAATGGAATGGAATGCAATAGAATGGAATGGAATGGCATGGAATGGAATGGAATGGAATGGAATGGAATGGAAGGGAATGGAATCAACCCGAATGGAATGGAATGGAATGGAACGGAGTGCAATGGAATGGAGTCAACCCGAAATGAATGGAATGGAATGGAAAGGAATTTAATGGAATGGAATGGAATCAATCCGAGTGGAATGGAATGGCAGGGAATGGATTGGAACGGAATCAACCCGAAAGGAATGGATTGGAATGGAATGGATGTAACACGAATGGAATGGAATGGAATGGAACCAACCCGAATGGAATGGAATGGAATGGAATGGAGTCAACCCGAAAGGAATGGAACGGAATGGAATGGAATGGAATGGAATGGAATCAATCCGAATGGAATGGAATGGAATGGAATGGAATGGAATCAACCCGAATGGAATATAATGCAATCAACCCGACTGGAATTGAATGGAATGGAATGGAATCAACGAGAAAGGAATCGAATGAAATGGAATGGAGTGGAATGGAATTGAATGCAATGGAATCAACCCGAATGAATTGGAATGGAATGGAATGGAATCAAAAGGAATGGAATGGAATGGAATGGAAAGGAATGGAACGGAATCAAGTCGAATGGAATGGAATGGAATGGAATCATCCCGAATGGAATGGAATGGAATCAAATGGAATGGAATGGAATGGAATGGAATGGAATGGAATGGAATGGAATGGAATGGAATGGAATGGAATGGAATGGAATGGAATGGAATCAACCAGAATGGAATGGAATGGAATGCAATGGAATGGAATGGAATCAACCCGAATGGAGTGGAATGGAATGGAATGGAAACAACCCGAATGAAATGGAATGGAATAGAATGAAATGGAAAAGAATGGAATAGAATCACCCCGAAATGAATGGAATGGAATGGAATGGAATGCAATGGAAAAAACCCGACTGAAATGGAATTCCATGGAATGGAATGGAATGGAATGGAATGCAATCAAAACAAAAGGAATGGAATGTAATGGAATGGAATGGAATGGAATCAACACGAATGGCATGGAATGGAATGGAATGGAATGGAATGGAATGGAATGGAATCAACCCGATTGGAATGGAATGGAATGGAATGGAATCAACCCGATTGGAATGGAATGGAATGGAATGGAATGGAGTTAACCCAAATGGAATGGAATGGAATGGAATGGAGTGGAAGGGAATGGAATGGAATGGAATCAACCCGAATGGAATGGAATGGAATGGAATGGAATGGAATAGAATCACCCCGAAAGAATGGAGTGGAATGGAATGGAACGGAATGGAATGGAATAGAATGATTTGGAATCAACCCGAATGGAATGGAATGGAATGGAATGGAATCAACCCGAATGGAATATAATGGTATGGAATGGAATTCAATGGAATGGAATGGAATGGAGTCAACCTGAAAGGAAAGGAATGGAATGGAATGGAATGGAATTGAATGGAATGGAATGGAATGGAGTCAACCTGAAAGGAAAGGAATGGAATGGAATGGATTGGAATGGAATGGAATCAATCCGAAAGGAATGGAATGGTATGGAATGGAATGGAATGGAACGGAATGGAATGGAATCAACACGAATGGAATGGAATGGAATGGAATGGAATCAACCAGAATAGAATATAATGGAATCAACCCGAGTGGAATTGAATGGAATGGAATGGAAATAACCCGAATGGAATGGAATGTAATGGAATGGAATCAACGAGAATGAAATGGAATGGAATGGAATGGAATGGAATGGAATTGAATGGAATGGAATCAACCCGAATGGAATGGAATTAACGAATGAAATGGAATCAAAACGAATGGAATGGAATGGAATGGAATTGAATTGAATGGAATGGAAAGGAATCAAGCCGAATGGAATGGAATGGAATGGAATCATCCCGAATGGAATGGAATGGAATGAAATGGAATGGAATGGAATGGAATAAACCCGAATGGAATGGAATGGAATGGAATCAACCCGAATGGAATGGAATGGAATGCAATAGAATGGAATGGAATAGAATCACCCCGAAAGCAATAGAGTGGAATGGATTGGAAAGGAATGGAATGGAATGGAATGACTTGGAATCAACTCGAATGGAATGGAATGGAATGGATTCAACCTGAATGGAATAGAATGCAATGGAATGACATGGAATGGAGTGGAATGGAATGGAATGGAATGGAATCAACACGAATGGAATGGAATAGAATGGAATGGAATGGCATGGAATGAAATGGAATGGCATGGAATGGAATGGAAGGGAATGGAATGGAATCAACCCGAATGGAATGGAATGGAATGGAACGGAATGCAATGGAATGGAGTCAACCCGAAAGGAATGGAACGGAATGGAAAGGAATGGAATGGAATGGAATGGAATCAATCCGAATGGAATGGAATGGCATGGTATGGATTGGAACGGAATCAACCCGAATGGAATGGATTGGAATGGAATGGATGCAACACGAATGGAATGGAATGGAATGGAATGGAATGGAATCAACCCGAATGGAATGGAATGGAATGGAATGGAATGGAATGGAATGGAATGGAATGGAATGGAGTCAACCCGAAAGGAATGGAACGGAATGAAATGGAATGGAATCAATCCGAATGGAATGGAATGGAATGGAATGGCATGTAATCAACCCGAATAGAATATAATGGAATCAACCCGAGTGGAATTGAATGGAATGGAATGGAAATAATCCGAATGGAATGGAATGGAATGGAATGGAATCAAGCCGATTGGAATGGAATGGAATGGAATGGAATGGAATGGAATGGAATGGAATGGAATGGAATGGAATGGAATGCAATGGAGTTAACCCAAATGGAATGGAATGGAATGGAATGGAATGGAGTGGAATGGAATGGAATGGAACGGAAAAGAATCACCCCGAAAGGAATGGAGTGGAATGGAATGGAACGGAATGGAATGGAATAAAATGATTTGGAATCAACCCGAATGGAATGGAATGGAATGGAATGGAATGGAATGGAGTCAACCTCAAAGGAATGGAATGGAATGGAATGGAATGGAATGGAATGGAATGAAATGGAATAGAATGGAATAGAATCACCACGAAAGGAATGGAATGGAACGGAATGGCATGGAATGGATTGGAACGGAATCAACCCGAATGGAATGGATTGGAATGGAATGGATGTAACACGAATGGAATGGAATGGAATGGAATGGAATGGAATGGAATGGAATCAACACGAATGGAATGGAATGGAATGGAATGGAATGGAATGGAGTCAACCCGAAAGGAATGGAATGGAATGGAATGGAATGGAATGGAATGGAATGGAATGGAGTCAATACGAATGGAATGGAATGGAATGGAATGGAATGGAATGGAATGGAATGGAATGGAATGGAATCAACCCGAATGGAATATAATGGAATCACCCCGAGTGGAATTGAATGGAATGGAATGGAATCAACGAGAAAGGAATCGAATGAAATGGAATGGAGTGGAATGGAATTGAATGGAATGGAATCAACCCGAATGAAATGGAATGGAATGGAATGGAATCAAAACGAATGGAATGGAATGGAATGGAAAGGAATGGAATGGAATCAAGCCGAATGGAATGGAATGGAATGGAATCATCCCGAATGGAATGGAATGGAATCAAATGGAATGGAATGGAATGGAATGGAATGGAATGGAATGGAATGGAATGGAATCAACCATAATGGAATGGAATGGAATGCAATTGAATGGAATGGAATCAACCCGAATGAAGTGGAATGGAATGGAATGGAATCAACCCGAATGGAATGGAATGGAATAGAATGAAATGGAATAGAATGGAATAGAATCACCCCGAAAGGAATGGAATGGAATGGAATGGAATGCAATCAACACAAAAGGAATGGAATGTGATGTAATGGAATGGATTTGAATCAACACGAATGGCATGGAATGGAATGGAATGCAATGGAATGGAATGGAATGGAATGGAATGGAATGGAATGGAATCAACCCGATTGGATTGGAATGGAATGGAATGGAAGGGAATGGAATGGAATGGAGTTAACACAAATGGAATGGAATGGAATGGAATGGAGTGGAAGGGAATGAAATGGAATGGAATCAACCCGAATGGAATGGAATGGAATGGAATGGAATAGAATCACCCCGAAAGGAATGGAGTGGAATGGAATGGAACGGAATGGAATGGAATAGAATGATTTGGAATCAACCCGAATGGAATGGAATGGAATGGAATGGAATCAACCCGAATGGAATATAATGGTATGGAATGGAATTGAATGGAATGGAATGGAATGGAGTGAACCTGAAAGGAATGGAATGGAATGGAATGGAGTGGAATGGAATGGAATCAATCGGAAAGGAATGGAATGGAATGGAATGGAATGGAATGGAATGGAATGGAATCAACACGAATGGAATGGAATGGAATGGAATGGAATCAACCAGAATAGAATATAATGGAATCAACCCGAGTGGGATTGAATGGAATGGAATGGAAATAACCCGAATGGAATGGAATGGAATGGAATGGAATCAACGAGAATGAAATGGAATGGAATGGAATGGAGTGGAATGGAATTGAATGCAATGGAATCAACCCGAATGGAATGGAATTTAATGGAATGGAATCAAAACGAATGGAATGGAATGGAATGGAATGGAATGGAATGGAATGGAATGGAATGGAATGGAATGGAATGGAATCAAGCCGAATGGAATGGAATGGAATGGAATGGAATCAACCCGAATGGAATGGAATGGAATGCAATTGAATGGAATGGAATCAACACGAATGGAATGGAATGGAATGGAATGGAAAGGAATGGAATCAACCCGAATGGAATGGAATGGAATAGAATGAAATGGAATAGAATGGAATATAATCACCCCGAAAGGAATGGAATGGAATGGAATGGAATGGAATCAACCCGAATGGAATGGAATGGCATGGAATGGAATGGAATGGAATGGAATGAACCCAAGTGGAATGGAATGGAATGGAATCAACACGAATGGAATGGAATGCAATGGAATGGAATTTAATGGAATCAAATTGAATGGAATGGAATGGAATGGAGTGGAGTGGAGGGTAATGGAAAGGAATGGAATCAACCCGATTGGAATGGAATGGAATGGAATGGAATGGAATGGAATGGAATGGAATGGAATGGATTGGAATGGAGTTAACCCAAATGGAATGGAACGGAATGGAATGGAACGGAATGGATTGGAATCAACCCGAATGGAATGGAATGGAATGGAATGGAATGGAATGGAATAGAATCACCTTGAAAGGAATAGAGTGGAATGGAAAGCAAAGGAATGGAATTGAATGGAATGACTTGAAATCAACTCGAATGGGATGCAATGGAATGGAATGGAATGGATTCAACCTGAATGGAATAGAATGGAATGGAATGGCATGGAATGGAGTGGAATGGAATGGAATGGAATGGAATGGAATCAACACGAATGGAATGGAATTGAATGGAATAGAATGGAATGGAATGGCATGGAATGGAATGGAATGGCATAGAATGGAATGGAAGGGAATGGAATGGAATCAACCCGAATGGAATGGAATGGAATGGAACGGAATGCAATGGAATGGAGTCAACCCGAAAGGAATGGAACGGAATGGAAAGGAATGGAATGGAATGGAATGGAATCAATCCGAAAGGAATGGAATGGCATGGAATGGAGTGGAATGGAAAGGAATGGAATCAACGCGATTGGAATGGAATGGAATGGAATGGAATGGAATGGAATGGAATGGAGTTAACCCAAATGGAATGGAACGGAATGGAATGGAACGGAATGGAATGGAATCAACCCGAATGGAATGGAATGGAATGGAATGGAATGGAATGGAATAGAATCACCTCGAAAGGAATAGAGTGGAATGGAATGGAACGGAATGAAATGGAATGGAATGACTTGCAATCAACTCGAATGGAATGGAATGGAATGGGATGGAATGGATTCAACCATAATGGAATAGAATGGAATGGAATGGAATGGTATGGAGTGGAATGGAATGGAATGGAATCAACCCGAATGGAATGGAATGGAATGGAACGGAATGGAATGGAATGGAATCAACCCGAATGGAATGGAATGGAATGCAATAGAATGGAGTGGAATGGCATGGAATGGAATGGAATGGAATGGAATGGAATCAACCCGAATGGAATGGAATGGAATGGAACGGAATGCAATGGAATGGAATCAACCCAAAAGGAATGGAACGGAATGGAAAGGAATGGAATGGAATGGAACGGAATCAATCCGAATGGAATGGAATGGCATGGAATGGATTCAAACGGAATCAACCCGAATGGAATGGATTGGAATGGAATGGATGTAACACGAATGGAATGGAATGGAATGGAATGGAATGGAATGGAATCAACCCGAATGGAATGGAATGGAATGGAATGGAATGGAATGGAATGGAATGGAATGGAATGGAATGGAATGGAGTCAACCCGATAGGAATGGAACGGAATGGAATGGAATGGAATGGAATCAATCCGAATGGAATGGAATGGAATGGAATCAACCCGAATGGAATATAATGGAATCAACCCGAGTGGAATTGAATGCAATGGAATGGAATCAACGAGAAAGGAATCGAATGAAATGGAATGGAGTGGAATGGAATTGAATGGAATGGAATCAACCCGAATGAAATGGAATGGAATGGAATGGAATCAAAACGAATGGAATGGAATGGAATGGAAAGGAATGGAAAGGAATGGAATGGAATCAAGACGAATGGAATGGAATGGAATGGAATCATCCCGAATGGAATCGAATGTAATCAAATGGAATGAAATGGAATGGAATGGAACAGAATCAACCAGAATGGAATGGAATGGAATGCAATTGAATGGAATGGAATCAACCCGAATGGAGTGGAATGGAATGGAATGGAATCAAACCGAATGGAATGGAATGGAATAGAGTGAAATGGAATAGAATGGAATAGAATCACCCCGAAAGGAATGGAATGGAATGGAATGGAATGCAATGGTAAAAACCCGACTGAAATGGAATGGCATGGAATGGAATGGAAAGGAATGGAATGCAATCAACACAATAGGAATGGAATGTAATGTACTGGAATGGAATGGAATCAACACGAATGGCATGGAATGGAATGGAATGGAATGGAATGGAAATGAATGGAATCAACCCGATTGGAATGGAATGGAATGGAATGGAATGGAATGGAATGGAGTTAACCCAAATGGAATGGAATGGAATGGAATGGAGTGGAAGGGAATGGAATGGAATGGAATCAACCCGAATGGAATGGAATGGAATGGAATGGAATGGAATGGAATAGAATCACCCCGAAAGGAATGGAGTGGAATGGAATGGAAAGGAATGTAATGGAATAGAATGATTTGGAATCAACCCGAATGGAATGGAATGGAATGGAATGGAATCAACCCGAATGGAATATAATGGTATGGAATGGAGTTGAATGGAATGGAATGGAATGGAGTCAACCAGAAAGGAATGGAACGGAATGGAGTCAACCTGAAAGGAATGGAACGGAATGGAATGGAATGGAATGGAATGGAATCAATCCGAAAAGAATGGAATGGAATGGAATGGAATGGAATGGAATGGAATGGAATGTAATCAACACGAATGGAATGGAATGGAATGGAATGGAATGGAATCAACCAGAATAGAATGGAATGTAATGAAATGGAATCAACGAGAATGAAATGGAATGGAATGGAATGGAGTGGAATGGAATTGAATGGAATGGAATCAACCCGAATGGAATGGAATTTAATGGAATGGAATCAAAACGAATGGAATGGAATGGAATGGAATGGAATGGAATGGAATGGAAAGGAATCAAGCCGAATGGAATGGAATGGAATGGAATGGAATCAACCAGAATAGAATATAATGGAATCAACCCGAGTGGAATTGAATGGAATGGAATGGAAATAACCCGAATGGAATGGAATGTAATGGAATGGAATCAACGAGAATGAAATGGAATGGAATGGAATGGAATGGAATGGAATTGAATGGAATGGAATCAACCCGAATGGAATGGAATTAACGAATGGAATGGAATCAAAACGAATGGAATGGAATGGAATGGAATTGAATTGAATGGAATGGAAAGGAATCAAGCCGAATGGAATGGAATGGAATGGAATCATCCCGAATGGAATGGAATGGAATGAAATGGAATGGAATGGAATGGAATAAACCCGAATGGAATGGAATGGAATGGAATCAACCCGACTGGAATGGAATGGAATGCAATAGAATGGAATGGAATCAACACGAATGGAATGGAATGGAATGGAATGGAAAGGAATCAACCCGAATGGAATGGAATGGAATAGAATGAAATGGAATAGAATGGAATAGAATCACCCCGAAAGGAATGGAATGGAATGGAATGGAATGGAATGGAGTCAACCAAAATGGAATGGAATGGCATGGAATGGAATGGAATGGAATGGAATGGAATGGAATGAACGCAAATGGAATGGAATGGAATGGAATCAACACAAATGGAATGGAATGCAATGGAATGGAATGGAATGGAATCAAATCGAATGGAATGGAATGGAATGGAGTGGAATGGAAAGGAATGGAATCAACCCGATTGGAATGGAATGGAATGGAATGGAATGGAATGGAATGCAATGGAATGCAATGGAGTTAACCCAAATGGAATGGAACAGAATAGAATGGAATCAACCCGAATGGAATGGAATGGAATAGAATGGAATTGAATGGAATAGAATCACCCCGAAAGCAATAGAGTGGAATGGAATGGAAAGGAATGGAATGGAATGGAATGACTTGGAATCAACTCGAATGGAATGGAATGGAATGGATTCAAGCTGAATGGAATAGAATGGATTGGAATGGCATGGAATGGAGTGGAATGGAATGGAATGGAATGGAATCAACACGAATGGAATGGAATAGAATGGAATGGAATGGCATGGAATGTAATGGAATGGCATGGAATGGAATGGAAGGGAATGGAATGGAATCAACCCGAATGGAATGGAATGGAATGGAACGGAATGCAATGGAATGGAGTCAACCCGAAAGGAATGGAACGGAATGGAAAGGAATGGAATGGAATGGAATGGAATCAATCCGAATGGAATGGAATGGCATGGTATGGATTGGAACGGAATCAACCCGAATGGAATGGATTGGAATGGAATGGATGCAACACGAATGGAATGGAATGGAATGGAATGGAATGGAATGGAATCAACCCGTATGGAATGGAATGGAATGGAATGGAATGGAATGGAATGGAATGGAGTCAACCCGAAAGGAATGGAACGGAATGAAATGGAATGGAATCAATCCGAATGGAATGGAATGGAATGGAATGGCATGTAATCAACCCGAATAGAATATAATGGAATCAACCTGAGTGGAATTCAATGGAATGGAATGGAAATAACCCGAATGGAATGGAATGGAATGGAATGGAATCAACCCGATTGGAATGGAATGGAATGGAATGGAACGGAATGGAAAGGAATGCAATGGTGTTAACCCAAATGGAATGGAATGGAATGGAATGGAATGGAGTGGAATGCAATGGAATGGAATGGAAAAGAATCACCCCGAAAGGAATGGAGTGGAATGGAATGGAACGGAATGGAATGGAATAAAATGATTTGGAATCAACCCGAATGGAATGGAATGGAATGGAATGGAATGGAATGGAGTCAACCTCAAAGGAATGGAATGGAATGGAATGGAATGGAATGGAATGGAATGGAATGAAATGGAATAGAATGGAATAGAATCACCACGAAAGGAATGGAATGGAATGGAATGGAATGGAATGGATTGGAACGGAATCAACCCGAATGGAATGGATTGGAATGGAATGGATGTAACACGAATGGAATGGAATGGAATGGAATGGAATGGAATCAACCCGAATGGAATGGAATGGAATGGAATGGAATGGAATGGAATGGAGTCAACCCGAAAGGAATGGAACGGAATGAAATGGAATGGAATCAATCCGAATGGAATGGAATGGAATGGAATGGCACGTAATCAACCCGAATAGAATATAATGGAATCAACCCGAGTGGAATTGAATGGAATGGAATGGAAATAACCCGAATGGAATGGAATGGAATGGAATGGAATCAACCCGATTGGAATGGAATGGAATGGAATGGAATGGAATGGAAAGGAATGCAATGGTGTTAACCCAAATGGAATGGAATGGAATGGAATGGAATGGAGTGGAATGCAATGGAATGGAATGGAAAAGAATCACCCCGAAAGGAATGGAGTGGAATGGCATGGAACGGAATGGAATGGAACAAAATGATTTGGAATCAACCCGAATGGAATGGAATGGAATGGAATGGAATGGAATGGAGTCAACCTCAAAGGAATGGAATGGAATGGAATGGAATGGAATGGAATGGAATGGAATGAAATGGAATAGAATGGAATAGAATCACCACGAAAGGAATGGAATGGAATGGAATGGAATGGAATGGATTGGAACGGAATCAACCCGAATGGAATGGATTGGAATGGAATGGATGTAACACGAATGGAATGGAATGGAATGGAATGGAATGGAATGGAATCAACCCGAATGGAATGGAATGGAATGGAATGGAATGGAATGGAGTCAACCCGAAAGGAATGGAACGGAATGGAATGGAATGGAATGGAATGGAATCAATCCGAATGGAATGGAATGGAATGGAATGGAATGGAATGGAATCAACCCGAATGGAATATAATGGAATCACCCCGAGTGGAATTGAATGGAATGGAATGGAATCAACGAGAAAGGAATCGAATGAAATGGAATGGAGTGGAAGGGAATGGAATGGAATGGAATCAACCCGAATGGAATGGAATGGAATGGAATGGAATGGAATGGAATGGAATAGAATCACCCCGAAAGGAATGGAGTGGAATGGAATGGAAAGGAATGTAATGGAATAGAATGATTTGGAATCAACCCGAATGGAATGGAATGGAATGGAATGGAATCAACCCGAATGGAATATAATGGTATGGAATGGAATTGAATGGAATGGAATGGAATGGAGTCAACCTGAAAGGAATGGAACGGAATGGAATGGAATGGAATGGAATGGAATCAATCCGAAAAGAATGGAATGGAATGGAATGGAATGGAATGGAATGGAATGGAATGGAATGGAATGGAATGGAATGTAATCAACACGAATGGAATGGAATGGAATGGAATGGAATCAACCAGAATAGAATGGAATGTAATGAAATGGAATCAACGAGAATGAAATGGAATGGAATGGAATGGAGTGGAATGGAATTGAATGGAATGGAATCAACCCGAATGGAATGGAATTTAATGGAATGGAATCAAAACGAATGGAATGGAATGGAATGGAATGGAATGGAAAGGAATCAAGCCGAATGGAATGGAATGGAATGGAATGGAATCAACCAGAATAGAATATAATGGAATCAACCCGAGTGGAATTGAATGGAATGGAATGGAAATAACCCGAATGGAATGGAATGTAATGGAATGGAATCAACGAGAATGAAATGGAATGGAATGGAATGGAATGGAATGGAATTGAATGGAATGGAATCAACCCGAATGGAATGGAATTAACGAATGGAATGGAATCAAAACGAATGGAATGGAATGGAATGGAATTGAATTGAATGGAATGGAAAGGAATCAAGCCGAATGGAATGGAATGGAATGGAATCATCCCGAATGGAATGGAATGGAATGAAATGGAATGGAATGGAATGGAATAAACCCGAATGGAATGGAATGGAATGGAATCAACCCGAATGGAATGGAATGGAATGCAATAGAATGGAATGGAATCAACACGAATGGAATGGAATGGAATGGAATGGAATGGAATCAACCCGAATGGAATGGAATGGAATAGAATGAAATGGAATAGAATGGAATAGAATCACCCCGAAAGGAATGGAATGGAATGGAATGGAATGGAATGGAGTCAACCAAAATGGAATGGAATGGCATGGAATGGAATGGAATGGAATGGAATGGAATGGAATGGAATGAACCCAAATGGAATGGAATGGAATGGAATCAACACAAATGGAATGGAATGCAATGGAATGGAATGGAATGGAATCAAATCGAATGGAATGGAATGGAATGGAGTGGAATGGAAAGGAATGGAATCAACCCGATTGGAATGGAATGGAATGGAATGGAATGGAATGGAATGCAATGGAATGCAATGGAGTTAACCCAAATGAAATGGAACAGAATGGAATGGAATCAACCCGAATGGAATGGAATGGAATAGAATGGAATGGAATGGAATAGAATCACCCCGAAAGCAATAGAGTGGAATGGAATGGAAAGGAATGGAATGGAATGGAATTGAATGGAATGGAATGGAAAGGAATCAAGCCGAATGGAATGGAATGGAATGGAATGGAATCAACCAGAATAGAATATAATGGAATCAACCCGAGTGGAATTGAATGGAATGGAATGGAAATAACCCGAATGGAATGGAATGTAATGGAATGGAATCAACGAGAATGAAATGGAATGGAATGGAATGGAATGGAATGGAATTGAATGGAATGGAATCAACCCGAATGGAATGGAATTAACGAATGGAATGGAATCAAAACGAATGGAATGGAATGGAATGGAATTGAATTGAATGGAATGGAAAGGAATCAAGCCGAATGGAATGGAATGGAATGGAATCATCCCGAATGGAATGGAATGGAATGAAATGGAATGGAATGGAATGGAATAAACCCGAATGGAATGGAATGGAATGGAATCAACCCGAATGGAATGGAATGGAATGCAATAGAATGGAATGGAATCAACACGAATGGAATGGAATGGAATGGAATGGAATGGAATCAACCCGAATGGAATGGAATGGAATAGAATGAAATGGAATAGAATGGAATAGAATCACCCCGAAAGGAATGGAATGGAATGGAATGGAATGGAATGGAGTCAACCAAAATGGAATGGAATGGCATGGAATGGAATGGAATGGAATGGAATGGAATGGAATGGAATGAACCCAAATGGAATGGAATGGAATGGAATCAACACAAATGGAATGGAATGCAATGGAATGGAATGGAATGGAATCAAATCGAATGGAATGGAATGGAATGGAGTGGAATGGAAAGGAATGGAATCAACCCGATTGGAATGGAATGGAATGGAATGGAATGGAATGGAATGGAATGCAATGGAATGCAATGGAGTTAACCCAAATGGAATGGAACAGAATGGAATGGAATCAACCCGAATGGAATGGAATGGAATAGAATGGAATGGAATGGAATAGAATCACCCCGAAAGCAATAGAGTGGAATGGAATGGAAAGGAATGGAATGGAATGGAATGACTTGGAATCAACTCGAATGGAATGGAATGGAATGGAATGGAATGGATTCAAGCTGAATGGAATAGAATGGAATGGAATGGCATGGAATGGAGTGGAATGGAATGGAATGGAATGGAATCAACACGAATGGAATGGAATAGAATGGAATGGAATGGCATGGAATGTAATGGAATGGCATGGAATGGAATGGAAGGGAATGGAATGGAATCAACCCGAATGGAATGGAATGGAATGGAACGAAATGCAATGGAATGGAGTCAACCCGAAAGGAATGGAACGGAATGGAAAGGAATGGAATGGAATGGAATGGAATCAATCCGAATGTAATGGAATGGCATGGTATGGATTGGAACGGAATCAACCCGAATGGAATGGATTGGAATGGAATGGATGCAACACGAATGGAATGGAATGGAATGGAATGGAATGGAATGGAATCAACCCGAATGGAATGGAATGGAATGGAATGGAATGGAATGGAATGGAATGGAATGGAGTCAACCCGAAAGGAATGGAACGGAATGAAATGGAATGGAATCAATCCGAATGGAATGGAATGGAATGGAATGGCATGTAATCAACCCGAATAGAATATAATGGAATCAACCCGAGTGGAATTGAATGGAATGGAATGGAAATAACCCGAATGGAATGGAATGGAATGGAATGGAATCAACCCGATTGGAATGGAATGGAATGGAATGGAATGGAATGGAAAGGAATGCAATGGTGTTAACACAAATGGAATGGAATGGAATGGAATGGAATGGAGTGGAATGCAATGGAATGGAATGGAAAAGAATCACCCCGAAAGGAATGGAGTGGAATGGAATGGAACGGAATGGAATGGAATAAAATGATTTGGAATCAACCAGAATGGAATGGAATGGAATGGAATGGAATGGAATGGAGTCAACCTCAAAGGAATGGAATGGAATGGAATGGAATGGAATGGAATGGAATGGAATGGAATGAAATGGAATAGAATGGAATAGAATCACCACGAAAGGAATGGAATGGAATGGAATGGAATGGAATGGAATGGATTGGAACGGAATCAACCCGAATGGAATGGATTGGAATGGAATGGATGTAACACGAATGGAATGGAATGGAATGGAATGGAATGGAATCAACCCGAATGGAATGGAATGGAATGGAATGGAATGGAATGGAGTCAACCCGAAAGGAATGGAACGGAATGGAATGGAATGGAATGGAATGGAATCAATCCGAATGGAATGGAATGGAATGGAATGGAATGGAATCAACCCGAATGGAATATAATGGAATCACCCCGAGTGGAATTGAATGGAATGGAATGGAATCAACGAGAAAGGAATCGAATGAAATGGAATGGAGTGGAATGGAATTGAATGGAATGGAATCAACCCGAATGAAATGGAATGGAATGGAATGGAATCAAAACGAATGGAATGGAATGGAATGGAAAGGAATGGAATGGAATCAAGCCGAATGGAATGGAATGGAATGGAATCATCCCGAATGGAATGGAATGGAATCAAATGGAATGGAATGGAATGGAATGGAATGGAATGGAATGGAATCAACCAGAATGGAATGGAATGGAATGGAATGGAATCAACCCGAATGGAATGGAATGGAATAGAATGAAATGGAATAGAATGGAATAGAATCACCCCGAAAGGAATGGAATGGAATGGAATGGAATGCAATGGAAAAAACCCGACTGAAATGGAATGGCATAGAATGGAATGGAATGGAATGGAATGCAATCAACACAAAAGGAATGTAATGTAATGTAATGGAATGGATTGGAATCAACAAGAATGGCATGGAATGGAATGGAATGGAATGGAATGGAATGGAATGGAATGGAATGGAATGGAATCAACCCGATTGGAATGGAATTGAATGGAATGGAAGGGAATGGAATGGAATGGAGTTAACCCAAATGGAATGGAATGGAATGGAATGGAGTGGAAGGGAATGAAATGGAATGGAATCAACCCGAATGGAATGGAATGGAATGGAATGGAATAGAATCACCCCGAAAGGAATGGAGTGGAATGGAATGGAACGGAATGGAATGGAATAGAATGATTTGGAATCAACCCGAATGGAATGGAATGGAATGGAATGGAATCAACCCGAATGGAATATAATGGTATGGAATGGAATTGAATGGAATGGAATGGAATGGAGTGAACCTGAAAGGAATGGAATGGAATGGAATGGAGTGGAATGGAATGGAATCAATCGGAAAGGAATGCAATGGAATGGAATGGAATGGAATGGAATGGAATCAACACGAATGGAATGGAATGGAATATAATGGAATCATCCAGAATAGAATATAATGGAATCAACCCGAGTGGGATTGAATGGAATGGAATGGAAATTACCCGAATGGAATGGAATGGAATGGAATGGAATCAACGAGAATGAAATGGAATGGAATGGAATGGAGTGGAATGGAATTGAATGCAATGGAATCAACCCGAATGGAATGGAATTTAATGGAATGGAATCAAAACGAATGGAATGGAATGGAATGGAATGGAATGGAATGGAATGGAATGGAAAGGAATCAAGCCGAATGGAATGGAATGGAATGGAATGGAATCAACCCGAATGGAATGGAATGGAATGCAATTGAATGGAATGGAATCAACACGAATGGAATGGAATGGAATGGAATGGAATGGAATCAACCCGAATGGAATGGAATGGAATAGAATGAAATGGAATAGAATGGAATAGAATCACCCCGAAAGGAGTGGAATGGAATGGAATGGAATGGAATCAACCCGAATGGAATGGAATGGCATGGAATGGAATGGAATGGAATGGAATGAACCCAAATGGAATGGAATGGAATGGAATCAACACGAATGGAATGCAATGCAATGGAATGGAATGGAATAGAATCAAATCGAATGGAATGGAATGGAATGGAATGGAGTGGAGTGGAATGGAAAGGAATGGAATCAACCCGATTGGAATGGAATGGAATGGATTGGAATGGAATGGAATGGATTGGAATGGAGTTAACCCAAACGGAATGAAACGAAATGGAATGGAACGGAATGGAATGGAATCAACCCGAATGGAATGGAATGGAATGGAATGGAATGGAATGGAATGGAATAGAATCACCTTGAAAGGAATAGAGTGGAATGGAAAGCAAAGGAATGGAATTGAATGGAATGACTTGAAATCAACTCGAATGGGATGCAATGGAATGGAATGGAATGGATTCAACCTGAATGGAATAGAATGGAATGGAATGGCATGGAATGGAGTGGAATGGATTGGAATGGAATGGAATCAACACGAATGGAATGGAATTGAATGGAATAGAATGGAATGGAATGGCATGGAATGGAATGGAATGGCATGGAATGGAATGGAAGGGAATGGAATGGAATCAACCCCAATGGAATGGAATGGAATGGAACGGAATGCAATGGAATGGAGTCAACCCGAAAGGAATGGAACGGAATGGAAAGGAATGGAATGGAATGGAATGGAATCAATCCGAAAGGAATGGAATGGCATGGAATGGAGTGGAATGGAAAGGAATGGAATCAACGCGATTGGAATGGAATGGAATGGAATGGAATGGAATGGAATGGAATGGAGTTAACCCAAATGGAATGGAACGGAATGGAATGGAACGGAATGGAATGGAATCAACCCGAATGGAATGGAATGGAATGGAATGGAATGGAATGGAATGGAATAGAATCACCTCGAAAGGAATAGAGTGGAATGGAATGGAACGGAATGAAATGGAATGGAATGACTTGCAATCAACTCGAATGGAATGGAATGGAATGGAATGGAATGGATTCAACCTGAATGGAATAGAATGGAATGGAATGGCATGGAATGGAGTGGAATGGAATGGAATGGAATGGAATCAACACGAATGGAATGGAATTGAATGGAATAGAATGGAATGGAATGGCATGGAATGGAATGGAATGGCATAGAATGGAATGGAAGGGAATGGAATGGAATCAACCCGAATGGAATGGAATGGAATGGAACGGAATGCAATGGAATGGAGTCAACCCGAAAGGAATGGAACGGAATGGAAAGGAATGGAATGGAATGGAATGGAATCAATCCGAAAGGAATGGAATGGCATGGAATGGAGTGGAATGGAAAGGAATGGAATCAACGCGATTGGAATGGAATGGAATGGAATGGAATGGAATGGAATGGAATGGAATGGATTTAACCCAAATGGAATGGAACGGAATGGAATGGAACGGAATGGAATGGAATCAACCCGAATGGAATGGAATGGAATGGAATGGAATGGAATGGAATAGAATCACCTCGAAACGAATAGAGTGGAATGGAATGGAACGGAATGAAATGGAATGGAATGACTTGCAATCAACTCGAATGGAATGGAATGGAATGGAATGGAATGGATTCAACCTGAATGGAATAGAATGGAATGGAATGGCATGGTATGGAGTGGAATGGAATGGAATGGAATCAACCCGAATGGAATGGAATGGAATGGAACGGAATGGAATGGAATGGAATCAACCCGAATGGAATGGAATGGAATGCAATAGAATGGAGTGGAATGGCATGGAATGGAATGGAATGGAATGGAATGGAATCAACCCGAATGGAATGGAATGGAATGGAACGGAATGCAATGGAATGGAATCAACCCAAAAGGAATGGAACGGAATGGAAAGGAATGGAATGGAATGGAACGGAATCAATCCGAATGGAATGGAATGGCATGGAATGGATTCGAACGGAATTAACCCGAATGGAATGGATTGGAATGGAATGGATGTAACACGAATGGAATGGAATGGAATGGAATGGAATGGAATCAACCCGAATGGAATGGAATGGAATGGAATGGAATGGAATGGAATGGAATGGAATGGAATGGAATGGAGTCAACCCGATAGGAATGGAACGGAATGGAATGGAATGGAATGGAATCAATCCGAATGGAATGGAATGGAATGGAATCAACCCGAATGGAATATAATGGAATCAACCCGAGTGGAATTGAATGGAATGGAATGGAATCAACGAGAAAGGAATCGAATGAAATGGAATGGAGTGGAATGGAATTGAATGGAATGGAATCAACCCGAATGAAGTGGAATGGAATGGAATGGAATCAAAACGAATGGAATGGAATGGAATGGAAAGGAATGGAATGGAATCAAGACGAATGGAATGGAATGGAATGGAATCATCCCGAATGGAATCGAATGGAATCAAATGGAATGAAATGGAAGGGAATGGAACAGAATCAACCAGAATGGAATGGAATGGAATGCAATTGAATGGAATGGAATCAACCCGAATGGAGTGGAATGGAATGGAATGGAATCAAACCGAATGGAATGGAATGGAATAGAGTGAAATGGAATAGAATGGAATAGAATCACCCCGAAAGGAATGGAATGGAATGGAATGGAATGCAAAGGTAAAAACCCGACTGAAATGGAATGGCATGGAATGGAATGGAATGGAATGGAATGCAATCAACACAATAGGAATGGAATGTAATGTACTGGAATGGAATGGAATCAACACGAATGGCATGGAATGGAATGGAATGGAATGGAATGGAATGGAATGGAATGGAATCAACCCGATTGGAATGGAATGGAATGGAATGGAATGGAATGGAATGGAATGGAATGGAGTTAACCCAAATGGAATGGAATGGAATGGAATGGAGTGGAAGGGAATGGAATGGAATGGAATCAACCCGAATGGAATGGAATGGAATGGAATGGAATGGAATGGAATGGAATAGAATCACCCCGAAAGGAATGGAGTGGAATGGAATGGAAAGGAATGTAATGGAATAGAATGATTTGGAATCAACCCGAATGGAATGGAATGGAATGGAATGGAATCAACCCGAATGGAATACAATGGTATGGAATGGAATTGAATGGAATGGAATGGAATGGAGTCAACCTGAAAGGAATGGAACGGAATGGAATGGAATGGAATGGAATGGAATCAATCCGAAAAGAATGGAATGGAATGGAATGGAATGGAATGGAATGGAATGGAATGTAATCAACACGAATGGAATGGAATGGAATGGAATGGAATCAACCAGAATAGAATGGAATGTAATGAAATGGAATCAACGAGAATGAAATGGAATGGAATGGAATGGAGTGGAATGGAATTGAATGGAATGGAATCAACCCGAATGGAATGGAATTTAATGGAATGGAATCAAAACGAATGGAATGGAATGGAATGGAATGGAATGGAATGGAATGGAAAGGAATCAAGCCGAATGGAATGGAATGGAATGGAATGGAATCAACCAGAATAGAATATAATGGAATCAACCCGAGTGGAATTGAATGGAATGGAATGGAAATAACCCGAATGGAATGGAATGTAATGGAATGGAATCAACGAGAATGAAATGGAAGGGAATGGAATGGAATGGAATGGAATTGAATGGAATGGAATCAACCCGAATGGAATGGAATTAACGAATGGAATGGAATCAAAACGAATGGAATGGAATGGAATGGAATTGAATTGAATGGAATGGAAAGGAATCAAGCCGAATGGAAAGGAATGGAATGGAATCATCCCGAATGGAATGGAATGGAATGAAATGGAATGGAATGGAATGGAATAAACCCGAATGGAATGGAATGGAATGGAATCAACCCGAATGGAATGGAATGGAATGCAATAGAATGGAATGGAATCAACACGAATGGAATGGAATGGAATGGAATGGAATGGAATCAACCCGAATGGAATGGAAGGGAATAGAATGAAATGGAATAGAATGGAATAGAATCACCCCGAAAGGAATGGAATGGAATGGAATGGAATGGAATGGAATGGAATGGAGTCAACCAAAATGGAATGGAATGGCATGGAATGGAATGGAATGGAATGGAATGGAATGGAATGAACGCAAATGGAATGGAATGGAATGGAATCAACACAAATGGAATGGAATGCAATGGAATGGAATGGAATGGAATCAAATCGAATGGAATGGAGTGGAATGGAAAGGAATGGAATCAACCCGATTGGAATGGAATGGAATGGAATGGAATGGAATGGAATGCAATGGAATGCAATGGAGTTAACCCAAATGGAATGGAACAGAATGGAATGGAATCAACCCGAATGGAATGGAATGGAATAGAATGGAATGGAATGGAATAGAATCACCTCGAAAGCAATAGAGTGGAATGGAATGGAAAGGAATGGAATGGAATGGAATGACTTGGAATCAACTCGAATGGAATGGAATGGAATGGAATGGATTCAAGCTGAATGGAATAGAATGGAATGGAATGGCATGGAATGGAGTGGAATGGAATGGAATGGAATGGAATCAACACGAATGGAATGGAATGGAATAGAATGGAATGGAATGGCATGGAATGTAATGGAATGGCATGGAATGGAATGGAAGGGAATGGAATGGAATCAACCCGAATGGAATGGAATGGAATGGAACGGAATGCAATGGAATGGAGTCAACCCGAAAGGAATGGAACGGAATGGAAAGGAATGGAATGGAATGGAATGGAATCAATCCGAATGGAATGGAATGGCATGGTATGGATTGGAACGGAATCAACCCGAATGGAATGGATTGGAATGGAATGGATGCAACACGAATGGAATGGAATGGAATGGAATGGAATGGAATGGAATGGAATCAACCCGAATGGAATGGAATGGAATGGAATGGAATGGAATGGAATGGAGTCAACCCGAAAGGAATGGAACGGAATGAAATGGAAAGGAATCAATCCGAATGGAATGGAATGGAATGGAATGGCATGTAATCAACCCGAATAGAATATAATGGAATCAACCCGAGTGGAATTGAATGGAATGGAATGGAAATAACCCGAATGGAATGGAATGGAATGGAATGGAATCAACCCGATTGGAATGGAATGGAATGGAATGGAATGGAATGGAAAGGAATGCAATGGTGTTAACCCAAATGGAATGGAATGGAATGGAATGGAATGGAGTGGAATGGAATGGAATGGAATGGAAAAGAATCACCCCGAAAGGAATGGAGTGGAATGGAATGGAACGGAATGGAATGGAATAAAATGATTTGGAATCAACCCGAATGGAATGGAATGGAATGGAATGGAATGGAATGGAATGGAGTCAACCTCAAAGGAATGGAATGGAATGGAATGGAATGGAATGGAATGGAATGGAATGAAATGGAATAGAATGGAATAGAATCACCACGAAAGGAATGGAATGGAACGGAATGGCATGGAATGGATTGGAACGGAATCAACCCGAATGGAATGGATTGGAATGGAATGGATGTAACACGAATGGAATGGAATGGAATGGAATGGAATGGAATCAACCCGAATGGAATGGAATGGAATGGAATGGAATGGAATGGAATGGAATGGAGTCAACCCGAAAGGAATGGAACGGAATGGAATGGAATGGAATGGAATGGAATCAATCCGAATGGAATGGAATGGAATGGAATGGAATGGAATGGAATCAAACCGAATGGAATATAATGGAATCACCCCGAGTGGAATTGAATGGAATGGAATGGAATCAACGAGAAAGGAATCGAATGAAATGGAATGGAGTGGAATGGAATTGAATGGAATGGAATCAACCCGAATGAAATGGAATGGAATGGAATGGAATCAAAACGAATGGAATGGAATGGAATGGAAAGGAATGGAATGGAATCAAGCCGAATGGAATGGAATGGAATGGAATCATCCCGAATGGAATGGAATGGAATCAAATGGAATGGAATGGAATGGAATGGAATGGAATGGAATGGAATCAACCAGAATGGAATGGAATGGAATGCAATTGAATGGAATGGAATCAACCCGAATGGAGTGGAATGGAATGGAATGGAATCAACCCGAATGGAATGGAATGGAATAGAATGAAATGGAATAGAATGGAATAGAATCACCCCGAAAGGAATGGAATGGAATGGAATGGAATGGAATGGAATGGAATGGAATGGAATCAACCCGAATGGAATGGAATGGAATAGAATGAAATGGAATAGAATGGAATAGAATCACCCCGAAAGGAATGGAATGGAATGGAATGGAATGGAATGGAATGGAGTCAACCAAAATGGAATGGAATGGCATGGAATGGAATGGAATGGAACGGAATGGAATGAACCCAAATGGAATGGAATGGAATGGAATCAACACAAATGGAATGGAATGCAATGGAATGGAATGGAATGGAACTAATCGAATGGAATGGAATGGAATGGAATGGAATGGAATGGAGTGGAATGGAAAGGAATGGAATCAATCCGATTGGAATGGAATGGAATGGAATGGAATGGAGTGGAATGGAATGGAATGGAATGGAGTTAACCCAAATGGAATGGAACGGAATGGAATGGAGCGGAATGGAATGGAATCAACCCGAATGGAATGGAATGGAATGGAATGGAATGGAATGGAATGGAATCAACCCGAATGGAATGGAATGGAATGGAAAAGAATGAAATGGAATAGAATGGAGTAGAATAACCCCGAAAGGAATGGAATGGAATGGAATGGAATGGAATGGAATGGAATGGATTGGAATGGAATGAACCGGAATGGATTGGAATGGCATGGAATGGAATGGAATGGAATCAACCCAAATGGAATGGAATATAATAGAATGGAATGGAATGGAATCAACACGAATGGCATGGAACGGAATGGAATGGAATGGAATGGAATGGAATGGAATGGAATCAACCA
Organism: Pan paniscus; assembly: GCF_029289425.2. NCBI lineage: Eukaryota > Metazoa > Chordata > Mammalia > Primates > Hominidae > Pan > Pan paniscus. The sequence goes on along the minus strand of NC_085927.1, from coordinate 12,930,386 downwards.
GATTGGAATGGAATGGAATGGAATGGAATGGAATGGAATGGAATGGAACGGAGTTAAGCCAAATGGAATGGAATGGAATGGAATGGAGTGGAAGGGAATGGAATGGAATGGAATCAACCCGAATGGAATGGAATGCAATGGAATGGAATGGAATGGAATGGAATGGAATAGAATCACCCGAAAGGAATGGAGTGGAATGGAATGGAACGGAATGGAATGGAATAGAATGATTTGGAATCAAACCGAATGGAATGGAATGGAATGGAATGGAATGGATGTAACACGAATGGAATGGAATGGAATGGAATGGAATGGAATGGAATGGAATCAACCCGAATGGAATGGAAAGGAATGGAATGGAATGGAATGGAATGGAGACAACCTGTAAGGAATGGAATGGAATGGAATGGAATGGAAACAAATCGAATGGAATGGAATGGAATGGAATGGAATGGAATGGAATCAACACGATTGGAATGGAATGGAATGGAATGGAATGGATTGGAATGCAATGGAGTCAACCTCAAAGGAATGGAATGGAATGGAATGGAGTCAACCTGTAAGTAATGGAATGGAATGGAATGGAATGAAATGGAATGGATTGGAAACAAATCGAATGGAATGGAATGGAATGGAATGGAATGGAATGGAACAGAAACAACCGGAAAGGAATGCAATGGAATGGAATGGAAAGGAATGGAATGGAATCAACCCGAATGGAAATGAATGCAATGGAATCAACCCGAATGGAATGGAATGGAATGGAATGGAATCAAAACGAATGGAATGGAATGGAATGGAAATGAATGGAATGGAATCAAGCCGAATGGAATGAAATGGAATGGAATCATCCCGAAAGGAAAGGAATGGACTCAAATGGAATGGAATGGAATGGAATAAAACCGAATGGAATGGAATGGAATGGAATGGAATGGAATGGAATCAACCCGAATGCAATGGAATGGAATGGAATAGAATGAAATGGAATAGAATGGAATAGAATCACCCCGAAAGGAATGGAATGGAATGTCATGGAATGGAATGGAATGGAATGGAATGAACCCGAATGGAATGGAATGGCATGGAATGGAATGGAATAGAATCACTCGAAAGGTATGGAGTGGAATGGAATGGAACGGAATGGAAAGGAATAGAATGATTTGGAATCAACCCGAATGGAATGGAATGGAATGGAATGGAATGGATGTAACACGAATGGAATGGAATGGAATGGAATGGAATGGAATGGAATGGAATGGAGTCAACCTGTAAGGAATGGAATGGAATGGAATGGAATGGAATGGAATGGAATGGAGTCAACCTGTAAGGAATGGAATGGAATGGAATGGCATGGAATGGAATGGAGTCAACCTGTAAGGAATGGAATGGAATGGAATGGAATGGAATGGAATGGAAACAAATCGAATGGAATCCGAAAGGAATGGAATGGAATGGAATGGAATGGAATGCAATGGAATGGAATGCAATGCAATGGAATGGAATCAACACGAATGGCATGGAATGGAATGGAATGGAATGGAATGGAATGGAATCAACCCGATTGGAATGGAATGGAATGGAATGGAATGGATTTAACCCAAATGGAATGGAATGGAATGGAATAGAGTGGAAGGGAATGGAATGGAATGGAATCAACCCGAATGGAATGGAATGGAATGGAATGGAATGGAATAGAATCACCCCGAAAGAATGGAGTGGAATGGAATGGAACGGAATGGAATGGAATATAATGATTTGGAATCAACCCGAATGGAATGGAATGGAATGGAATGGAATCAACCCGAATGGAATATAATGGTATGGAATGGAATTGAATGGAATGGAATGGAATGGAGTCAACCTGAAAGGAAAGGAATGGAATGGAATGGAATGGAATTGAATGGAATGGAATGGAATGGAGTCAACCTGAAAGGAAAGGAATGGAATGGAATGGAATGGAATGGAATGGAATCAATCCGAAAGGAATGGAATGGTATGGAATGGAATGGAATGGAACGGAATGGAATGGAATCAACACGAATGGAATGGAATGGAATGGAATGGAATCAACCAGAATAGAATATAATGGAATCAACCCGAGTGGAATTGAATGGAATGGAATGGAAATAACCTGAATGGAATGGAATGTAATGGAATGGAATCAACGAGAATGAAATGGAATGGAATGGAATGGAATGGAATGGAATTGAATGGAATGGAATCAACCCGAATGGAATGGAATTAACGAATGGAATGGAATCAAAACGAATGGAATGGAATGGAATGGAATTGAATTGAATGGAATGGAAAGGAATCAAGCCGAATGGAATGGAATGGAATGGAATCATCCCGAATGGAATGGAATGGAATGAAATGGAATGGAATGGAATGGAATAAACCCGAATGGAATGGAATGGAATGGAATCAACCCGAATGGAATGGAATGGAATGCAATAGAATGGAATGGAATCAACACGAATGGAATGGAATGGAATGGAATGGAATGGAATCAAACCGAATGGAACGGAATGGAATAGAATGAAATGGAATAGAATGGAATAGAATCACCCCGAAAGGAATGGAATGGAATGGAATGGAATGGAATGGAATGGAGTCAACCAAAATGGAATGGAATGGCATGGAATGGAATGGAATGGAATGGAATGGAATGGAATGGAATGGAATGAACGCAAATGGAAAGGAATCAACACAAATGGAATGGAATGCAATGGAATGGAATGGAATGGAATCAAATCGAATGGAATGGAATGGAATGGAATGGAATGGAATGAAGTGGAATGGAAAGGAATGGAATCAACCCGATTGGAATGGAATGGAATGGAATGGAATGGAATGGAATGGAATGGAGTTAACCCAAATGGAATGGAACGGAATGGAATGGAATCAACCCGAATGGAATGGAATGGAATAGAATGGAATGGAATGGAATAGAATCACCCCGAAAGCAATAGAGTGGAATGGATTGGAAAGGAATGGAATGGAATGGAATGACTTGGAATCAACTCGAATGGAATGGAATGGAATGGATTCAACCTGAATGGAATAGAATGGAATGGAATGGCATGGAATGGAGTGGAATGGAATGGAATGGAATGGAATCAACACGAATGGAATGGAATAGAATGGAATGGAATGGCATGGAATGAAATGGAATGGCATGGAATGGAATGGAAGGGAATGGAATGGAATCAACCCGAATGGAATGGAATGGAATGGAACGGAATGCAATGGAATGGAGTCAACCCGAAAGGAATGGAACGGAATGGAAAGGAATGGAATGGAATGGAATGGAATCAATCCGAATGGAATGGAATGGCATGGTATGGATTGGAACGGAATCAACCCGAATGGAATGGATTGGAATGGAATGGATGCAACACGAATGGAATGGAATGGAATGGAATGGAATGGAATCAACCCGAATGGAATGGAATGGAATGGAATGGAATGGAATGGAATGGAATGGAGTCAACCCGAAAGGAATGGAACGGAATGAAATGGAATGGAATCAATCCGAATGGAATGGAATGGAATGGAATGGCATGTAATCAACCCGAATAGAATATAATGGAATCAACCCGAGTGGAATTGAATGGAATGGAATGGAAATAATCCGAATGGAATGGAATGGAATGGAATGGAATCAAGCCGATTGGAATGGAATGGAATGGAATGGAATGGAATGGAATGGAATGGAATGGAATGGAATGCAATGGAGTTAACCCAAATGGAATGGAATGGAATGGAATGGAATGGAGTGGAATGGAATGGAATGGAATGGAAAAGAATCACCCCGAAAGGAATGGAGTGGAATGGAATGGAACGGAATGGAATGGAATAAAATGATTTGGAATCAACCCGAATGGAATGGAATGGAATGGAATGGAATGGAATGGAGTCAACCTCAAAGGAATGGAATGGAATGGAATGGAATGGAATGGAATGGAATGGAATGGAATGGAATGAAATGGAATAGAATGGAATAGAATCACCACGAAAGGAATGGAATGGAATGGAATGGAATGGAGTCAACCCGAAAGGAATGGAATGGAATGGAATGGAATGGAATGGAATGGAATCAATCCGAATGGAATGGAATGGAATGGAATGGAATGGAATGGAATGGAATGGAATCAACCCGAATGGAATATAATGGAATCACCCCGAGTGGAATTGAATGGAATGGAATGGAATCAACGAGAAAGGAATCGAATGAAATGGAATGGAGTGGAATGGAATTGAATGGAATGGAATCAACCCGAATGAAATGGAATGGAATGGAATGGAATCAAAACGAATGGGATGGAATGGAATGGAAAGGAATGGAATGGAATCAAGCTGAATGGAATGGAATGGAATGGAATCATCCCGAATGGAATGGAATGGAATCAAATGGAATGGAATGGAATGGAATGGAATGGAATGGAATGGAATGGAATCAACCAGAATGGAATGGAATGGAATGCAATTGAATGGAATGGAATCAACCCGAATGGAGTGGAATGGAATGGAATGGAATCAACCCGAATGGAATGGAATGGAATAGAATGAAATGGAATAGAATGGAATAGAATCACCCCGAAAGGAATGGAATGGAATGGAATGGAATCCAATGGAAAAAACCCGACTGAAATGGAAAGGCATAGAATGGAATGGAATGGAATGGAATGCAATCAACACAAAAGGAATGGAATGTAATGTAATGGAATGGATTGGAATCAACACGAATGGCATGGAATGGAATGGAATGGAATGGAATGGAATGGAATGGAATCAACCCGATTGGAATGGAATGGAATGGAATGGAAGGGAATGGAATGGAATGGAGTTAACACAAATGGAATGGAATGGAATGGAATGGAGTGGAAGGGAATGAAATGGAATGGAATCAACCCGAATGGAATGGAATGGAATGGAATGGAATAGAATCACCCCGAAAGGAATGGAGTGGAATGGAATGGAACGGAATGGAATGGAATAGAATGATTTGGAATCAACCCGAATGGAATGGAAGGGAATGGAATGGAATCAACCCGAATGGAATATAATGGTATGGAATGGAATTGAATGGAATGGAATGGAATGGAGTGAACCTGAAAGGAATGGAATGGAATGGAATGGAATGGAGTGGAATGGAATGGAATCAATCGGAAAGGAATGGAATGGAATGGAATGGAATGGAATGGAATGGAATGGAATCAACAAGAATGGAATGGAATGGAATGGAATGGAATCAACCAGAATAGAATATAATGGAATCAACCCGAGTGGGATTGAATGGAATGGAATGGAAATAACCCGAATGGAATGGAATGGAATGGAATGGAATCAACGAGAATGAAATGGAATGGAATGGAATGGAGTGGAATGGAATTGAATGCAATGGAATCAACCCGAATGGAATGGAATTTAATGGAATGGAATCAAAACGAATGGAATGGAATGGAATGGAATGGAATGGAATGGAATGGAATGGAATGGAATGGAATCAAGCCGAATGGAATGGAATGGAATGGAATGGAATCAACCCGAATGGAATGGAATGGAATGCAATTGAATGGAATGGAATCAACACGAATGGAATGGAATGGAATGGAATGGAATGGAATGGAATCAACCCGAATGGAATGGAATGGAATAGAATGAAATGGAATAGAATGGAATAGAATCACCCCGAAAGGAATGGAATGGAATGGAATGGAATGGAATCAACCCGAATGGAATGGAATGGCATGGAATGGAATGGAATGGAATGGAGTAAACCCAAATGGAATGGAATGGAATGGAATGGAATGGAATGGAATCAAATCGAATGGAATGGAATGGAATGGAATGGAGTGGAGTGGAATGGAAAGGAATGGAATCAACCCGATTGGAATGGAATGGAATGGAATGGAATGGAATGGAATGGATTGGAATGGAGTTAACCCAAATGGAATGGAACGGAATGGAATGGAACGGAATGGAATGGAATCAACCCGAATGGAATGGAATGGAATGGAATGGAATGGAATGGAATGGAATAGAATCACCTTGAAAGGAATAGAGTGGAATGGAAAGCAAAGGAATGGAATTGAATGGAATGACTTGAAATCAACTCGAATGGGATGCAATGGAATGGAATGGAATGGATTCAACCTGAATGGAATAGAATGGAATGGAATGGCATGGAATGGAGTGGAATGGAATGGAATGGAATGGAATCAACACGAATGGAATGGAATTGAATGGAATAGAATGGAATGGAATGGCATGGAATGGAATGGAATGGCATAGAATGGAATGGAAGGGAATGGAATGGAATCAACCCGAATGGAATGGAATGGAATGGAACGGAATGCAATGGAATGGAGTCAACCCGAAAGGAATGGAACGGAATGGAAAGGAATGGAATGGAATGGAATGGAATCAATCCGAAAGGAATGGAATGGCATGGAATGGAGTGGAATGGAAAGGAATGGAATCAACGCGATTGGAATGGAATGGAATGGAATGGAATGGAATGGAATGGAATGGAGTTAACCCAAATGGAATGGAACGGAATGGAATGGAACGGAATGGAATGGAATCAACCCGAATGGAATGGAATGGAATGGAATGGAATGGAATGGAATGGAATAGAATCACCTCGAAAGGAATAGAGTGGAATGGAATGGAACGGAATGAAATGGAATGGAATGACTTGCAATCAACTTGAATGGAATGGAATGGAATGGAATGGAATGGATTCAACCTGAATGGAATAGAATGGAATGGAATGGCATGGTATGGAGTGGAATGGAATGGAATGGAATCAACCCGAATGGAATGGAATGAAATGGAACGGAATGGAATGGAATGGAATCAACCCGAATGGAATGGAATGGAATGCAATAGAATGGAGTGGAATGGCATGGAATGGAATGGAATGGAATGGAATGGAATCAACCCGAATGGAATGGAATGGAATGGAACGGAATGCAATGGAATGGAATCAACCCAAAAGGAATGGAACGGAATGGAAAGGAATGGAATGGAATGGAACGGAATCAATCCGAATGGAATGGAATGGCATGGAATGGATTCGAACGGAATCAACCCGAATGGAATGGATTGGAATGGAATGGATGTAACACGAATGGAATGGAATGGAATGGAATGGAATGGAATCAACCCGAATGGAATGGAATGGAATGGAATGGAATGGAATGGAATGGAATGGAATGGAATGGAATGGAATGGAGTCAACCCGATAGGAATGGAACGGAATGGAATGGAATGGAATGGAATCAATCCGAATGGAATGGAATGGAATGGAATCAACCCGAATGGAATATAATGGAATCAACCCGAGTGGAATTGAATGGAATGGAATGGAGTCAACGAGAAAGGAATCAAATGAAATGGAATGGAGTGGAATGGAATTGAATGGAATGGAATCAACCCGAATGAAATGGAATGGAATGGAATGGAATCAAAACGAATGGAATGGAATGGAATGGAAAGGAATGGAATGGAATCAAGACGAATGGAATGGAATGGAATGGAATCATCCCGAATGGAATCGAATGGAATCAAATGGAATGAAATGGAATGGAATGGAACAGAATCAACCAGAATGGAATGGAATGGAATGCAATTGAATGGAATGGAATCAACCCGAATGGAGTGGAATGGAATGGAATAGAATCAAACCGAATGGAATGGAATGGAATAGAGTGAAATGGAATAGAATGGAATAGAATCACCCCGAAAGGAATGGAATGGAATGGAATGGAATGCAATGGTAAAAACCCGACTGAAATGGAATGGCATGGAATGGAATGGAATGGAATGGAATGCAATCAACACAATAGGAATGGAATGTAATGTACTGGAATGGAATGGAATCAACACGAATGGCATGGAATGGAATGGAATGGAATGGAATGGAATGGAATGGAATGGAATGGAATGGAATCAACCCGATTGGAATGGAATGGAATGGAATGGAATGGAATGGAATGGAATGGAGTTAACCCAAATGGAATGGAATGGAATGAAATGGAGTGGAAGGGAATGGAATGGAATGGAATCAACCCGAATGGAATGGAATGGAATGGAATGGAATGGAATGGAATGGAATGGAATGGAATAGAATCACCCCGAAAGGAATGGAGTGGAATGGAATGGAAAGGAATGTAATGGAATAGAATGATTTGGAATCAACCCGAATGGAATGGAATGGAATGGAATGGAATCAACCCGAATGGAATATAATGGTATGGAATGGAATTGAATGGAATGGAATGGAATGGAGTCAACCTGAAAGGAATGGAACGGAATGGAATGGAATGGAATGGAATGGAATCAATCCGAAAAGAATGGAATGGAATGGAATGGAATGGAATCAACGAGAAAGGAATCGAATGAAATGGAATGGAGTGGAATGGAATTGAATGAAATGGAATCAACACGAATGAAATGGAATGGAATGGAATGGAATCAAAACGAATGGAATGGAATGGAATGGAAAGGAATGGAATGGAATGGAATCAACACGAATGGAATGGAATGGAATGGAATGGAATCAACCAGAATAGAATATAATGGAATCAACCCGAGTGGAATTGAATGGAATGGAATGGAATGGAATGGAATGGAATGGAATGGAATCAACACGAATGGAATGGAATGGAATGGAATGGAATCAACCAGAATAGAATATAATGGAATCAACCCGAGTGGAATTGAATGGAATGGAATGGAAAAAACCCGAATGAAATGGAATGTAATGGAATGGAATCAACGAGAATGAAATGGAATGGAATGGAATGGAATGGAATGGAATGGAAAGGAATCAACCCGAATGGAATGGAATGGAATGGAATCATCCCCAATGGAATGGAATGGAATGAAATGGAATGGAATGGAATGGAATAAACCCGAATGGAATGGAATGAAATGGAATCAACCCGAATGGAATGGAATGGAATGCAATAGAAAGAATTGAATCAACTCGAATGGAATGGAATGGAATGGAATGGAATGGAATGGAATGGAATGGAATCAACCCGAATGGAATGGAATGAAATAGAATGAAATGGAATAGAATGGAATAGAATCACCCCGAAAGGAATGGAATGGAATGGAATGGAATGGAATGGAATGGAATGGAATGGAATCAACCCGAATGGAATGGAATGGAATAGAATGAAATGGAATAGAATGGAATAGAATCACCCCGAAAGGAATGGAATGGAATGGAATGGAATGGAATGGAATGGAGTCAACCAAAATGGAATGGAATGGCATGGAATGGAATGGAATGGAAAGGAATGGAATGAACCCAAATGGAATGGAATGGAATGGAATCAACACAAATGGAATGGAATGCAATGGAATGGAATGGAATGGAATCAAATCGAATGGAATGGAATGGAATGGAATGGAATGGAATGGAGTGGAATGGAAAGGAATGGAATCAATCCGATTGGAATGGAATGGAATGGAATGGAATGGAGTGGAATGGAATGGAATGGAATGGAGTTAACCCAAATGGAATGGAACGGAATGGAATGGAGCGGAATGGAATGGAATCAACCCGAATGGAATGGAATGGAATGGAATGGAATGGAATGGAATGGAATCAACCCGAATGGAATGGAATGGAATGGAAAAGAATGAAATGGAATAGAATGGAGTAGAATAACCCCGAAAGGAATGGAATGGAATGGAATGGAATGGAATGGAATGGAATGGATTGGAATGGAATGAACCGGAATGGATTGGAATGGCATGGAATGGAATGGAATGGAATCAACCCAAATGGAATGGAATATAATAGAATGGAATGGAATGGAATCAACACGAATGGCATGGAACGGAATGGAATGGAATGGAATGGAATGGAATGGAATGGAATCAACCAGATTGGAATGGAATGGAATGGAATGGAATGGAATGGAATGGAATGGAACGGAGTTAAGCCAAATGGAATGGAATGGAATGGAATGGAGTGGAAGGGAATGGAATGGAATGGAATCAACCCGAATGGAATGGAATGCAATGGAATGGAATGGAATGGAATGGAATGGAATAGAATCACCCGAAAGGAATGGAGTGGAATGGAATGGAACGGAATGGAATGGAATAGAATGATTTGGAATCAAACCGAATGGAATGGAATGGAATGGAATGGAATGGATGTAACACGAATGGAATGGAATGGAATGGAATGGAATGGAATGCAATCAACCCGAATGGAATGGAAAGGAATGGAATGGAATGGAATGGAATGGAGACAACCTGTAAGGAATGGAATGGAATGGAATGGAATGGAAACAAATCGAATGGAATGGAATGGAATGGAATGGAATGGAATGGAATCAACACGATTGGAATGGAATGGAATGGAATGGAATGGATTGGAATGCAATGGAGTCAACCTCAAAGGAATGGAATGGAATGGAATGGAGTCAACCTGTAAGTAATGGAATGGAATGGAATGGAATGAAATGGAATGGATTGGAAACAAATCGAATGGAATGGAATGGAATGGAATGGAATGGAATGGAATGGAACAGAAACAACCGGAAAGGAATGCAATGGAATGGAATGGAAAGGAATGGAATGGAATCAACCCGAATGGAAATGAATGCAATGGAATCAACCCGAATGGAATGGAATGGAAGGAATGGAATCAAAACGAATGGAATGGAATGGAATGGAAATGAATGGAATGGAATCAAGCCGAATGGAATGAAATGGAATGGAATCATCCCGAATGGAAAGGAATGGACTCAAATGGAATGGAATGGAATGGAATAAAACCGAATGGAATGGAATGGAATGGAATGGAATGGAATGGAATCAACCCGAATGCAATGGAATGGAATGGAATAGAATGAAATGGAATAGAATGGAATAGAATCACCCCGAAAGGAATGGAATGGAATGTCATGGAATGGAATGGAATGGAATGGAATGAACCCGAATGGAATGGAATGGCATGGAATGGAATGGAATAGAATCACCCGAAAGGTATGGAGTGGAATGGAATGGAACGGAATGGAAAGGAATAGAATGATTTGGAATCAACCCGAATGGAATGGAATGGAATGGAATGGAATGGATGTAACACGAATGGAATGGAATGGAATGGAATGGAATGGAATGGAATGGAATGGAATGGAGTCAACCTGTAAGGAATGGAATGGAATGGAATGGAATGGAATGGAATGGAATGGAGTCAACCTGTAAGGAATGGAATGGAATGGAATGGCATGGAATGGAATGGAGTCAACCTGTAAGGAATGGAATGGAATGGAATGGAATGGAATGGAATGGAAACAAATCGAATGGAATCCGAAAGGAATGGAATGGAATGGAATGGAATGCAATGGAATGGAATGCAATGCAATGGAATGGAATCAACACGAATGGCATGGAATGGAATGGAATGGAATGGAATGGAATGGAATCAACCCGATTGGAATGGAATGGAATGGAATGGAATGGATTTAACCCAAATGGAATGGAATGGAATAGAGTGGAAGGGAATGGAATGGAATGGAATCAACCCGAATGGAATGGAATGGAATGGAATGGAATGGAATAGAATCACCCCGAAAGAATGGAGTGGAATGGAATGGAACGGAATGGAATGGAATATAATGATTTGGAATCAACCCGAATGGAATGGAATGGAATGGAATGGAATCAACCCGAATGGAATATAATGGTATGGAATGGAATTGAATGGAATGGAATGGAATGGAGTCAACCTGAAAGGAAAGGAATGGAATGGAATGGAATGGAATTGAATGGAATGGAATGGAATGGAATGGAGTCAACCTGAAAGGAAAGGAATGGAATGGAATGGAATGGAATGGAATGGAATCAATCCGAAAGGAATGGAATGGTATGGAATGGAATGGAATGGAACGGAATGGAATGGAATCAACACGAATGGAATGGAATGGAATGGAATGGAATCAACCAGAATAGAATATAATGGAATCAACCCGAGTGGAATTGAATGGAATGGAATGGAAATAACCTGAATGGAATGGAATGTAATGGAATGGAATCAACGAGAATGAAATGGAATGGAATGGAATGGAATGGAATGGAATTGAATGGAATGGAATCAACCCGAATGGAATGGAATTAACGAATGGAATGGAATCAAAACGAATGGAATGGAATGGAATGGAATTGAATTGAATGGAATGGAAAGGAATCAAGCCGAATGGAATGGAATGGAATGGAATCATCCCGAATGGAATGGAATGGAATGAAATGGAATGGAATGGAATGGAATAAACCCGAATGGAATGGAATGGAATGGAATCAACCCGAATGGAATGGAATGGAATGCAATAGAATGGAATGGAATCAAGACGAATGGAATGGAATGGAATGGAATGGAATGGAATCAACCCGAATGGAACGGAATGGAATAGAATGAAATGGAATAGAATGGAATAGAATCACCCCGAAAGGAATGGAATGGAATGGAATGGAATGGAATGGAGTCAACCAAAATGGAATGGAATGGCATGGAATGGAATGGAATGGAATGGAATGGAATGGAATGGAATGAACGCAAATGGAATGGAATCAACACAAATGGAATGGAATGCAATGGAATGGAATGGAATGGAATCAAATCGAATGGAATGGAATGGAATGGAATGGAATGGAATGGAATGGAATGGAGTGGAATGGAAAGGAATGGAATCAACCCGATTGGAATGGAATGGAATGGAATGGAATGGAATGGAATGGAGTTAACCCAAATGGAATGGAACGGAATGGAATGGAATCAACCCGAATGGAATGGAATGGAATAGAATGGAATGGAATGGAATAGAATCACCTCGAAAGCAATAGAGTGGAATGGATTGGAAAGGAATGGAATGGAATGGAATGACTTGGAATCAACTCGAATGGAATGGAATGGAATGGATTCAACCTGAATGGAATAGAATGGAATGGAATGGCATGGAATGGAGTGGAATGGAATGGAATGGAATGGAATCAACACGAATGGAATGGAATAGAATGGAATGGAATGGCATGGAATGAAATGGAATGGCATGGAATGGAATGGAAGGGAATGGAATGGAATCAACCCGAATGGAATGGAATGGAATGGAACGGAATGCAATGGAATGGAGTCAACCCGAAAGGAATGGAACGGAATGGAAAGGAATGGAATGGAATGGAATGGAATCAATCCGAATGGAATGGAATGGCATGGTATGGATTAGAACGGAATCAACCCGAATGGAATGGATTGGAATGGAATGGATGCAACACGAATGGAATGGAATGGAATGGAATGGAATGGAATCAACCCGAATGGAATGGAATGGAATGGAATGGAATGGAATGGAATGGAATGGAATGGAGTCAACCCGAAAGGAATGGAACGGAATGAAATGGAATGGAATCAATCCGAATGGAATGGAATGGAATGGAATGGCATGTAATCAACCCGAATAGAATATAATGGAATCAACCCGAGTGGAATTGAATGGAATGGAATGGAAATAATCCGAATGGAATGGAATGGAATGGAATGGAATCAAGCCGATTGGAATGGAAAGGAATGGAATGGAATGGAATGGAATGGAATGGAATGGAATGCAATGGAGTTAACCCAAATGGAATGGAATGGAATGGAATGGAATGGAGTGGAATGGAATGGAATGGAATGGAAAAGAATCACCCCGAAAGGAATGGAGTGGAATGGAATGGAACGGAATGGAATGGAATAAAATGATTTGGAATCAACCCGAATGGAATGGAATGGAATGGAATGGAATGGAATGGAATGGAGTCAACCTCAAAGGAATGGAATGGAATGGAATGGAATGGAATGGAATGGAATAGAATGGAATAGAATCACCACGAAAGGAATGGAATGGAATGGAATGGCATGGAATGGATTGGAACGGAATCAACCCGAATGGAATGGATTGGAATGGAATGGATGTAACACGAATGGAATGGAATGGAATGGAATGGAATGGAATGGAATGGAATCAACCCGAATGGAATGGAATGGAATGGAATGGAATGGAGTCAACCCGAAAGGAATGGAATGGAATGGAATGGAATGGAATGGAATCAATCCGAATGGAATGGAATGGAATGGAATGGAATGGAATGGAATGGAATCAACCCGAATGGAATATAATGGAATCACCCCGAGTGGAATTGAATGGAATGGAATGGAATCAACGAGAAAGGAATCGAATGAAATGGAATGGAGTGGAATGGAATTGAATGGAATGGAATCAACCCGAATGAAATGGAATGGAATGGAATGGAATCAAAACGAATGGGATGGAATGGAATGGAAAGGAATGGAATGGAATCAAGCCGAATGGAATGGAATGGAATGGAATCATCCCGAATGGAATGGAATGGAATCAAATGGAATGGAATGGAATGGAATGGAATGGAATGGAATGGAATGGAATCAACCAGAATGGAATGGAATGGAATGCAATTGAATGGAATGGAATCAACCCGAATGGAGTGGAATGGAATGGAATGGAATCAACCCGAATGGAATGGAATGGAATAGAATGAAATGGAATAGAATGGAATAGAATCACCCCGAAAGGAATGGAATGGAATGGAATGGAATCCAATGGAAAAAACCCGACTGAAATGGAATGGCATAGAATGGAATGGAATGGAATGGAATGCAATCAACACAAAAGGAATGTAATGTAATGTAATGGAATGGATCGGAATCAACACGAATGGCATGGAATGGAATGGAATGGAATGGAATGGAATGGAATGGAATGGAATCAACCCGATTGGAATGGAATGGAATGGAATGGAAGGGAATGGAATGGAATGGAGTTAACACAAATGGAATGGAATGGAATGGAATGGAGTGGAAGGGAATGAAATGGAATGGAATCAACCCGAATGGAATGGAATGGAATGGAATGGAATAGAATCACCCCGAAAGGAATGGAGTGGAATGGAATGGAACGGAATGGAATGGAATAGAATGATTTGGAATCAACCCGAATGGAATGGAAGGGAATGGAATGGAATCAACCCGAATGGAATATAATGGTATGGAATGGAATTGAATGGAATGGAATGGAATGGAGTGAACCTGAAAGGAATGGAATGGAATGGAATGGAATGGAGTGGAATGGAATGGAATCAATCGGAAAGGAATGGAATGGAATGGAATGGAATGGAATGGAATGGAATGGAATGGAATCAACACGAATGGAATGGAATGGAATGGAATGGAATCAACCAGAATAGAATATAATGGAATCAACCCGAGTGGGATTGAATGGAATGGAATGGAAATAACCCGAATGGAATGGAATGGAATGGAATGGAATCAACAAGAATGAAATGGAATGGAATGGAATGGAGTGGAATGGAATTGAATGCAATGGAATCAACCCGAATGGAATGGAATTTAATGGAATGGAATCAAAACGAATGGAATGGAATGGAATGGAATGGAATGGAATGGAATGGAATGGAATCAAGCCGAATGGAATGGAATGGAATGGAATGGAATGGAATCAACCCGAATGGAATGGAATGGAATGCAATTGAATGGAATGGAATCAACACGAATGGAATGGAATGGAATGGAATGGAATGGAATGGAATCAACCCGAATGGAATGGAATGGAATGGAATGGAATGGAGTGGAATGGAAAGGAATGGAATCAACCCGATTGGAATGGAATGGAATGGAATGGAATGGAATGGAATGGATTGGAATGGAGTTAACCCAAATGGAATGGAACGGAATGGAATGGAACGGAATGGAATGGAATCAACCTGAATGGAATGGAATGGAATAGAATGAAATGGAATAGAATGGAATAGAATCACCCCGAAAGGAATGGAATGGAATGGAATGGAATGGAATCAACCCGAATGGAATGGAATGGCATGGAATGGAATGGAATGGAATGGAGTAAACCCAAATGGAATGGAATGGAATGGAATGGAATGGAATGGAATCAAATCGAATGGAATGGAATGGAATGGAATGGAGTGGAGTGGAATGGAAAGGAATGGAATCAACCCGATTGGAATGGAATGGAATGGAATGGAATGGAATGGAATGGATTGGAATGGAGTTAACCCAAATGGAATGGAACGGAATGGAATGGAACGGAATGGAATGGAATCAACCCGAATGGAATGGAATGGAATGGAATGGAATGGAATGGAATAGAATCACCTTGAAAGGAATAGAGTGGAATGGAAAGCAAAGGAATGGAATTGAATGGAATGACTTGAAATCAACTCGAATGGGATGCAATGGAATGGAATGGAATGGATTCAACCTGAATGGAATAGAATGGAATGGAATGGCATGGAATGGAGTGGAATTGAATGGAATGGAATGGAATCAACACGAATGGAATGGAATTGAATGGAATAGAATGGAATGGAATGGCATGGAATGGAATGGAATGGCATAGAATGGAATGGAAGGGAATGGAATGGAATCAACCCGAATGGAATGGAATGGAATGGAACGGAATGCAATGGAATGGAGTCAACCCGAAAGGAATGGAACGGAATGGAAAGGAATGGAATGGAATGGAATGGAATCAATCCGAAAGGAATGGAATGGCATGGAATGGAGTGGAATGGAAAGGAATGGAATCAACGCGATTGGAATGGAATGGAATGGAATGGAATGGAATGGAATGGAATGGAATGGAGTTAACCCAAATGGAATGGAACGGAATGGAATGGAACGGAATGGAATGGAATCAACCCGAATGGAATGGAATGGAATGGAATGGAATGGAATGGAATGTAATGGAATAGAATCACCTCGAAAGGAATAGAGTGGAATGGAATGGAACGGAATGAAATGGAATGGAATGACTTGCAATCAACTCGAATGGAATGGAATGGAATGGAATGGAATGGATTCAACCTGAATGGAATAGAATGGAATGGAATGGCATGGTATGGAGTGGAATGGAATGGAATGGAATCAACCCGAATGGAATGGAATGGAATGGAACGGAATGGAATGGAATGGAATCAACCCGAATGGAATGGAATGGAATGCAATAGAATGGAGTGGAATGGCATGGAATGGAATGGAATGGAATGGAATGGAATCAACCCGAATGTAATGGAATGGAATGGAACGGAATGCAATGGAATGGAATCAACCCAAAAGGAATGGAACGGAATGGAAAGGAATGGAATGGAATGGAACGGAATCAATCCGAATGGAATGGAATGGCATGGAATGGATTCGAACGGAATCAACCCGAATGGAATGGATTGGAATGGAATGGATGTAACACGAATGGAATGGAATGGAATGGAATGGAATGGAATCAACCCGAATGGAATGGAATGGAATGGAATGGAATGGAATGGAATGGAATGGAATGGAATGGAGTCAACCCGATAGGAATGGAACGGAATGGAATGGAATGGAATGGAATCAATCCGAATGGAATGGAATGGAATGGAATCAACCCGAATGGAATATAATGGAATCAACCCGAGTGGAATTGAATGGAATGGAATGGAGTCAACGAGAAAGGAATCAAATGAAATGGAATGGAGTGGAATGGAATTGAATGGAATGGAATCAACCCGAATGAAATGGAATGGAATGGAATGGAATCAAAACGAATGGAATGGAATGGAATGGAAAGGAATGGAATGGAATCAAGACGAATGGAATGGAATGGAATGGAATCATCCCGAATGGAATCGAATGGAATCAAATGGAATGAAATGGAATGGAATGGAACAGAATCAACCAGAATGGAATGGAATGGAATGCAATTGAATGGAATGGAATCAACCCGAATGGAGTGGAATGGAATGGAATGGAATCAAACCGAATGGAATGGAATGGAATAGAGTGAAATGGAATAGAATGGAATAGAATCACCCCGAAAGGAATGGAATGGAATGGAATGGAATGGAATGCAATGGTAAAAACCCGACTGAAATGGAATGGCATGGAATGGAATGGAATGGAATGGAATGCAATCAACACAATAGGAATGGAATGTAATGTACTGGAATGGAATGGAATCAACACGAATGGCATGGAATGGAATGGAATGGAATGGAATGGAATGGAATGGAATCAACCCGATTGGAATGGAATGGAATGGAATGGAATGGAATGGAGTTAACCCAAATGGAATGGAATGGAATGGAATGGAGTGGAAGGGAATGGAATGGAATGGAATCAACCCGAATGGAATGGAATGGAATGGAATGGAATGGAATGGAATGGAATGGAATAGAATCACCCCGAAAGGAATGGAGTGGAATGGAATGGAAAGGAATGTAATGGAATAGAATGATTTGGAATCAACCCGAATGGAATGGAATGGAATGGAATGGAATCAACCCGAATGGAATATAATGGTATGGAATGGAATTGAATGGAATGGAATGGAATGGAGTCAACCTGAAAGGAATGGAACGGAATGGAATGGAATGGAATGGAATGGAATGGAAAGGAATGGAATGGAATCAACCCGAATGAAATGGAATGGAATGGAAAGGAATGGAATGGAATCAACCCGAATGAAATGGAATGGAATGGAATGGAATCAACCAGAATAGAGTATAATGGAATCTTCCCGAGTGGAATGGAATGGAATGGAATGGAATGGAATCAACGAGAATGGAATCGAATGGAATGGAATGGAGTCGAATGGAATTGAATGGAATGGAATCAACCCGAATGGAAAGGAATTTAATGGAATGGAATCAAAATCAATGGAATGGAATGGAATGGAATGGAATGGAATGGAATGGAATGGAATCAACCCGAATGGAATGGAATGGAATTCAATGGAATGGAATGGAATGGAAATGTATCAACCCAAATGGAATGGAATGGAATGGAATGGAATGGAATGGAATGGAATGCAATGGAATCAACACGAATGGGATGGAATGCAATGGAATTGAATGGAATGGAATGGAATGGAATCAACAAGCATGGAGAGGAATGGAATTGAAGGGAATGGATTGTAATGGAATGAAATGGAAAGGAATGGAATGGAATGGAATGGAATGGAATGGAGTCAATCCGAATGGAAAGCAATGGAACGGAATGGAATGGAATGGAATGGAATGGAATGGAATATAATTGAATGGAATGGAATCAACCCAAATGGAATGGAATGGAATGCAATGGAATGGAATGGAATCAACCCGAATGGAATGGAATGGAATCAACCCGAATGGAATGGAATGGAATGGAAGTAACCCGAATGGAATGGATTGGAATGGAATGGAATCAACCCGAATGGAATGGAATGGAATGGAATGGAATGGAATGGAATCAACCCGAATGGAATGGAATGGAATGGAAGTGAATGGAATGGAATCAACACGATTGGAATGGGATGTAATGGAACGGGATGGAATGGAATGGAAAGGAATCAACCCGAATGGAATGGAATGGAATGCAATGGAATGGAATGGAATGGAATGGAATTCAATGGAATGGAATGGAAGGGAATGGAATGAAATGGAATAGAATGGAATGGAATCAACTGGAATGTAATGGAATGGAATGGAATGGAATGGAATGGAAAGAATGGAATCAACTCGAATGGCATGGAATGGAATGGAATTGAATCACATGCCTGGAATGGAATGGAATCAACCCGAACGGAATGGAATGGAATGCAATGGAATGGAATGGAATAAACCCAAATGGAGTGGAATGCAATGGAATGGAATGGAATGGAACGGAATGGAATCAACACGAAACGAATGGAATGCAAAGGAATGGAATGGAATGGAACAGAATCGACCCGAAAAGAATGGAATGGAATGGAATGGAATGGAATGGAATGGAATATAATTGAATGGAATTAACACGAATGGAATGGAATTGAATGGAATGGGATGGAATGGAATGGAATGGAATGGAATCCAGCCGAATGGAATCGAATGGAATGGAATGGAATGGAAGGGAATGGAATAAAGCCGAATGGAATGGAATGGAATGGAATGGAATGCAATGGAATGGAATCAACCAGAATGGAATGGAAAGGAATGGAATCAACCCGAATGGAAGGGAATGGAGGGGAATGGAAGGGAATGGAATCAACCCGAATGGAAGGGAATGGAAAGGAATGGAATGGAAACGAATGCAATCAACACGAAAGGAATTGAACGGAATGGAATGGAATGGAATGGAGTGGAATCAACCCGAATGGAATGGAATGGAATGCAAAGGAATGTAATGGAATGGAACGGAATGTAATGGAATGGAATCAACCCGAATGTAATGGAATGGAATGCAATGGAATGGAATCCACCCGAATGGAATGGAATGCAATGGAATGGAATGGCATGGAATGGAATTAAATGGAATCATTCCGAATCGAATGGAATGGAATGGAATGGAGTGGAATCCATCCGAATGGAATGGAATGGAGTGAAATCAACCCGAATGGAATGGAGTGGAATCAACCCTAGTGGAATCGAATGGAAGTAACCCGAATGGAATGGAATGGAATGGAACGGAATCAACCCGAATGGAATGGTATGGAATGGAATCAACACGAATGGAATGGAATGGAATGGAATGGAATGGAATGGAATGGAATGGAATCAAGCCGAATGGAATGGAATTGAATGGAATCAACCCGAATGGAATGGAATGGAATGGAATGGAATGGAATGGAATGGAAGTAACCCGAATGGAATGGAATGGAATGGAATGGAAAGGAAAGGAATGGAATCAAACCGAATTGAATGGAATGCAATGGAATGGAATGGAATCAACACGAATGGAATGGAATGGAATGGAATGGATTGGAATGGAATGGATTGGAATCAACCGGAATAGAATGGAATGGAATTGAATGGAATCAACACGAATGGAATGGAATGGAATAGAATGGAATGGAACGGAATGCAGTGGAACGGCATGGAATGGAATCAACACGAATGGAATGGAATGGAATGGAATGGAGTGGAATGGAATGGAATCAACCCGAATGGAATAGAATGGAATGGAAAGGAATGGAATGGAATGCAATCAACCCGAATGGAAAGGAATGGAATAGAGGGGAATGGAATTGAATGGAATGGAATCAACACGAATGGAATGGAATGGAATGGAATGGAATGGAATCAACACGAATGGAATGGAATGGAATGGAATGGAATGGAGTGGAATGGAATGGAATCAACCCGAATGGAATAGAATGGAATGGAAAGGAATGGAATGGAATGCAATGAACCCGAATGGAAAGGAATGGAAAGGATGGGAATGGAATTGAATGGAATGGAATCAACCCGAATGGAATGGAATGGAATGGAATGGAATAGAATGGAATGGACTCAACACGAAAGGAATGGAATGGAATGCAATGGAATGGAATGGAATCAACCCGAATGGAATGGAATGGAATGCAGTGGAATGGCATGGAAGAGAATGGAATGGAATGGAATGGAATGGAATGGAATCAACCCGAATGGAATGGAATGCAATGGAATTGAATAGAATGGAATGGAATGGAATCAACAAGCATGGAAAGGAATGGAATGGAATGGAATGGATTGGAATGGAATGAAATGGAATGGAATGGAATGAAACCGAAGGGAATGAAATGGAATGGAATGCAATGGAATGGAGTCAATCCGAATGGAATGCAATGGAACGGAATGGAATGGAATGGAATGGAATGGAATGGAATGGAATAAACCCAAATGGAATGGAATGGAATGGAATGGAATCAACCAGAATGGAATGGAATGGAATCAACCCGAATGCAATGGAATGGAATGGAATGGAAGCAACCCGAATGGAATGGAATGGAATGGAATGGAATCAACCCGAATGGAATGGAATGGAATGGAATGGAATCAACCCGAATGGAATGGAATGGAATGGAAGTGAATGGAATGGAATCAACACGAATGGAATGGAATAGAATGGAACGGGATGGAATGGAATGGAATGGAATCAAGCCGAATGGAATGGAATGGATTGGAATGGAATGGAATGGAATGGAATGCAATCAAACCTTATGTAATGGAATGGAATGGAATGGAATCAACCCGAATCGAATAGAATGGAATGGAATAGCATGGAATGAAATGGAATGGAATGGAATGGAATGGAATGGAATGGAATGGAATGGAATGGAATGGAATCAACACGAATGGAATGGCATGGAATGGAAGTGAATGGAATGGAATCAACACGAATGGAATGGAATGGAATGGAACGGGATGGAATGGAATGGAATGGAATCAACCCGAATGGAATGGAATGGAATGCAATGGAATGGAATGGAATGGAATGGAATGGAATGGAATGGAATGGAATGGAATGCAATGGAATGGAATGGAAGGGAATGGAATGAAATGGAATAGAATGGAATGGAATCAACCGGAATGTAATGGAATGGAATGGAATGGAATGGAATGGAAAGAATGGAATCAACTCGAATGGCATGGAATGGAATGGAATGGAATCACATGCCTGGAATGGAATGGAATCAACCCGAACGGAATGGAATGGAATGCAATGGAACGGAATGGAATCAACACGAAACGAATGGAATGCAAAGGAATGGAATGAAATGGAACAGAATCGACCCGAAAAGAATGGAATGGAATGGAATGGAGTGGAATGGAATTGAATGGAATCATCACGAATGGAATGGAATTGAATGGAATGGGAAGGAATGGAATGGAATGGAATGCAATCCAGCCGAATGGAATGGAATGGAATGGAATGGAATGGAATAAAGCCGAATGGAATGGATTGGAATGGAATGGAATGCAATGGAATGGAATCAACCCGAATGGAATGGAAAGGAATGGAATCAACCCGAATGGAATGGAATGGAGGGGAATGGAAGGGAATGGAATCAACCCGAATGGAAGGGAATGGAAAGGAATGGAATGGAAAGGAATGCAATCAACACGAAAGGAATTGAACGGAATGGAATGGAATGGAATGGAGTGGAATTCATCCGAATGGAATGGAATGGAGTGAAATTAACACGAATGGAATGGAGTGGAATCAACCCGAGTGGAATCGAATGGAAGTAACCCGAATGGAATGGAATGGAATGGAATGGAATCAACCCGAATGGAATGGAAAGGAATGGAATCATCACGAATGGAATGGAAAGGAATGGAATGGAATGGAATGGAATGGAATGGAATGGAATGGAATCAATCCAAATGGAAAGGAATGGAATGGAATGGAATGCAATGGAATCAACCTGAATGGAATATAATGGAATCAACCCGAGTGGAATTCAATGGAATGGAATGGAAATAACCCGAATTGAATGGAAGGGAATGGAAGTGAATGGAATGGAATCAACACGAATGGAATGGAATGGAATGGAATGTTATGGAATGGAATGGAATGGAATCAAGCCGAATGGAATGGAATGGAATGGAATCGAATGGAATGGGATGGAATAAACCCGAATGGAATGGAATGGAATCAAGTCTTATGTAATGGAATGGAATGGAATGGAATGGAATCAACCCGAATGGAGTAGAATGGAATGGAATAGCATGGAATGAAATGGAATGGAATGGAATGGAATGGAATGGAATGCAATGGAATCAACCCGAATGGAATGGAATGGAATGCAGTGGAATGGAATGGAATGGAAGCAACCCGAATGGAATGGAATGGAATAGAATTGAATGGAATGGAATCAACCCAAATGGAATGGAATGGAATGGAATGGAATGGAATGGAATCAACCCGAATGGAATGGCATGGAATGGAATGGAATAGAATGGAATGGAATGGAGATAACCCGAAAGCAATGGAATGGAATGGAATGGAATGGAATGGAATGGAATGAAATCGAATGGAATGGAATGGAATGGAGTGGAATGGAATGGAATGGAATCAACGCGATTGGAATGGAATGGAATAGAATGGAATGCAATGGAGTTAACCCAAATGGAATGGAATGGAATGGAATGGAATGGAATTGAGTGGAATGGAATGGAATGGAATGGAATGGAATCAACCCGAATGGAATGGAATGGAATGGAATGGAATGGAATGGAATGGAATGGAATAGAATCACCCCGAAAGGAATGGAGTGGAATGGAATGGAACGGAATGGAATGGAATAGAATGATTTGGAATCAACCCGAATGGAATGGAATGGAATGGAATGGATGTAACACGAATGGAATGGAATGAAATGGAATGGAATCAACCCGAATGGAATGGAATGGAATGGAATGGAATGGAATGGAATGGAATGGAATGGAATGCAGTCTACCTGAAAGGAATGGAATGGAATGGAATGGAATCAATCCGAATAGAATGGAATGGAATGGAAAGGAATGGAATGGAATCAACCCGAATGGAATGGAATGGAAAGGCATGGAATCAACCAGAATAGAATATAATGGAATCAACCCGAGTGGAATTGAATGGAATGGAATGGAAATAACCCGAATGGAATGGAATGTAATGTAATGGAATCAACGAGAATGGAATGGAATGGAATGGAATGGAATGGAATGGAATCAACCCGAATGGAAAGGATTGGAATGGAATTGAATGGAATTGAATGGAATAAAATCTCCCCGAAAGGAATGGATTGGAATGGAATGGAATGGAATGGAATGGAATAGAATGATTTGGGATCAACCGGAATGGAATGGAATGGAATGGAATGGAATGGATGTAACACGAATGGAATGGAATGGAATGGAATGGAATGGAATCAACCCGAATGGAATGGAATGGAATGGAATGGAATGGAATGGAATGGAATGGAATGGAATC
Source organism: Pan paniscus (assembly GCF_029289425.2). NCBI lineage: Eukaryota > Metazoa > Chordata > Mammalia > Primates > Hominidae > Pan > Pan paniscus. The sequence continues at coordinate 12,905,575 of NC_085927.1, read as the reverse complement.
AACACGATTGGAATGAAATGGAATGGAGTTAACCCAAATGGAATGGAATGGAATGGAATGGAGTGGAAGGGAATGGAATGGAATGGAATCAACCCGAATGGAATGGAATGGAATGGAATGGAATGGAATGGAAAAGAATCACCCCGAAAGGAATGGAGTGGAATGGAATGGAACGGAATGGAATGGAATAGAATGATTTGGAATCAACCCGAATGGAATGGAATGGAATGGAATGGAATCAACCCGAATGGAATATAATGGTATGGAATGGAATTGAATGGAATGGAATGGAATGGAGTCAACCTGAAAGGAATGGAACGGAATGGAATGGAATGGAATGGAGTGGAATGGAATCAATCCGAAAGGAATGGAATGGAATGGAATGGAATGGAATGGAATGGAATGGAATCAACACGAATGGAATGGAATGGAATGAAATGGAATCAACCAGAATAGAATATAATGGAATCAACCCGAGTGGAATTGAATGGAATGGAATGGAAATAACCCGAATGGAATGGAATGTAATGGAATGGAATCAACGACAATGAAATGGAATGGAATGGAATGGAATGGAATGGAATGGAAAGGAATCAAGCCGAATGGAATGGAATGGAATGGAATCATCCCCAATGGAATGGAATGGAATGAAATGGAATGGAATGGAATGGAATAAACCCGAATGGAATGGAATGGAATGGAATCAACCCGAATGGAATGGAATGGAATGCAATAGAATGGAATGGAATCAACACGAATGGAATGGAATGGAATGGAATGGAATGGAATGGAATCAACCCGAATGGAATGGAATGGAATAGAATGAAATGGAATAGAATGGAATAGAATCACCCCGAAAGGAATGGAATGGAATGGAATGGAATGGAATGGAATGGAGTCAACCAAAATGGAATGGAATGGCATGGAATGGAATGGAATGGAATGGAATGGAATGGAATGAACCCAAATGGAATGGAATGGAATGGAATCAACACAAATGGAATGGAATGCAATGGAATGGAATGGAATGGAATCAAACCGAATGGAAAGGAATGGAATGGAATGGAATGGAATGGAATGGAATGAACCCAAATTGAATGGAATGGAATGGAATCAACACAAATGGAATGGAATGCAATGGAATGGAATGGAATGGAATCAAATCGAATGGAATGGAATGTAATGGAATGGAATGGAGTGGAATGGAAAGGAATGGAATCAACCCGATTGGAATGGAATGGAATGGAATGGAGTGGAATGGAATGTAATGGAATGGAGTTAACCCAAATGGAATGGAACGGAATGGAATGGAACGGAATGGAACGGAATCAACCCGAATGGAATGGAATGGAATGGAATGGAATGGAATGGAATGGAATCAACCCGAATGGAATGGAATGGAATGGAAAAGAATGAAATGGAATAGAATGGAATATAATCACCCCGAAAGGAATGGAATGTAATGGAATGGAATGGAATGGATTGGAATGGATTGAGCCCGAAAGGAATGGAATGGCATGGAATGGAATGGAATGGAATCAACCCAAATGGAATGGAATATAATAGAATGGAATGGAATGGAATCAACACGAATGGCATGGAACGGAATGGAATGGAATGGAATGGAATGGAATGGAATGGAATCAACCAGATTGGAATGGAATGGAATGGAATGGAGTTAAGCCAAATGGAATGGAATGGAATGGAATGGAGTGGAAGGGAATGGAATGGAATGGAATCAACCCGAATGGAATGGAATGCAATGGAATGGAATGGAATAGAATTACCCGAAAGTAATGGAGTGGAATGGAATGGAACGGAATGGAATGGAATAGAATGATTTGGAATCAACCCGAATGTAATGGAATGGAATGGAATGGAATGGATGTAACACGAATGGAATGGAATGGAATGGAATGGAATGGAATGGAATCAACCCGAATGGAATGGAAAGGAATGGAATGGAATGGAATGGAATGGAGACAACCTGTAAGGAATGGAATGGAATGGAATGGAATGGAAACAAATCGAATGGAATGGAATTGAATGGAATGGAATGGAATGGAATCAACACGGTTGGAATGGAATGGAATGGAATGGAATGGAATGGAATGCAATGGAGTCAACCTCAAAGGAATGGAATGGAATGGAATGGAGTCAACCTGTAAGGAATGGAATGGAATGGAATGGAATGGAATGGAATGGAACAGAAACAACCGGAAAGGAATGCAATGGAATGGAATGGAATGGAATGGAATGGAATCAACCCGAATGGAAAGGAATGCAATGGAATCAACCCGAATGGAATGGAATGGATTGGAATGGAATCAAAACGAATGGAATGGAATGGAATGGAAATGAATGGAATGGAATCAAGCCGAATGGAATGGAATGGAATGGAATCATCCCGAATGGAAAGGAATGGAATCAAATGGAATGGAATGGAATGGAATAAAACCGAATGGAATGGAATGGTATGGAATGGAATGGAATGGAATCAACCCGAATGGAATGGAATGGAATGCAATTGAATGGAATGGAATCAACCCGAATGGAGTGGAATGGAATGGAATGGAATCAACCCGAATGCAATGGAATGGAATGGAATAGAATGAAATGGAATAGAATGGAATGGAATCACCCCGAAAGGAATGGAATGGAATGTCATGGAATGGAATGGAATGGAATGAACCCGAATGGAATGGAATGGCATGGAATGGAATGGAATGGAATGGAATGGAATGGAATCAACCCAAATGGAATGGAATATAACGGAATGGAATGGAATGGAATCAACACGAATGGCATGGAATGGAATGGAATGGAATGGAATGGAATCAACCCGATTGGAATGGAATGGAATGGAATGGAATGGAATGGAGTTATGTCAAATGGAATGGAATGGAATGGAATGGAGTGGAAGGGAATGGAATGGAATGAAATCAACACGAATGGAATGGAATGCAATGGAATGGAATGGAATGGAATGGAATAGAATCACCCGAAAGGAATGGAGTGGAATGGAATGGAACGGAATGGAATGGAATAGAATGATTTGGAATCAACCCGAATGGAATGGAATGGAATGGAATGGAATGGAATGGATGTAACACGAATGGAATGGAATGGAATGGAATGGAATGGAATGGAATGGGGTCAACCTGTAAGGAATGGAATGGAATGGAATGGAATGGAGTCAACCTGTAAGGAATGGAATGGAATGGAAAGGAATGGAATGGAATGGAATGGAAACAAATCGAATGGAATGGAATGGAATGGAATGGAGTCAACCTCAAAGGAATGGAATGGAATGGAATGGAATGAAATGGAATGGAATGAAATGGAATGAAATGGAATATAATGGAATAGAATCACCACGAAAGGAATGGAATGGAATGGAATGGCATGGAATGGATTGGAACGGAATCAACCCGAATGGAATGGATTGGAATGGAATGGATGTAACACGAATGGAATGGAATGGAATGGCATGGAATGGAATGGAATCAACCCGAATGGAATGGAATGGAATGGAATGGAATGGAATGGAGTCAACCCGAAAGGAATGGAACGGAATGGAATGGAATGGAATGGAATGGAATCAATCCGAATGGAATGGAATGGAATGGAATGGAATGGAATGGAATGGAATCAACCCGAATGGAATATAATGGAATCACCCCGAGTGGAATTGAATGGAATGGAATGGAATCAACGAGAAAGGAATCGAATGAAATGGAATGGAGTGGAATGGAATTGAATGGAATGGAATCAACCCGAATGAAATGGAATGGAATGGAATGGAATCAAAACGAGTGGAATGGAATGGAATGGAAAGGAATGGAATGGAATCAAGCCGAATGGAATGGAATGGAATGGAATCAACACGAATGGCATGGAATGGAATCAAATGGAATGGATTGGAATGGAATGGAATGGAATGGAATGGAATGGAATCAACCCGATTGGAATGGAATGGAATAGAATGGAAGGGAATGGAATGGAATGGAGTTAACCCAAATGGAATGGAATGGAATGGAATGGAGTGGAAGGGAATGGAATGGAATGGAATCAACCCGAATGGAATGTAATGGAATGGAATGGAATAGAATCACCCCGAAAGGAATGGAGTGGAATGGAATGGAACGGAATGGAATGGAATAGAATGATTCGGAATCAACCCGAATGGAATGGAATGGAATGGAATGGAATCAACCCGAATGGAATATAATGGTATGGAATGGAATTGAATGGAATGGAATGGAATGGAGTCAACCTGAAAGGAATGGAATGGAATGGAATGGAATGGAATGGAATGGAATCAATCCGAAAGGAATGGAATGGAATGGAATGGAATGAAATGGAATGGAATGGAATGGAATCAACACGAATGGAATGGAAAGGAATCAACCAGAATAGAATATAATGGAATCAACCCGAGTGGCATTGAATGGAATGGAATGGAAATAACCCGAATGGAATGGAATGGAATGGAATGGAATCAACGAGAATGAAATGGAATGGAATGGAATGGAGTGGAATGGAATTGAATGCAATGGAATCAACACGGATGGAATGGAATTTAATGGAATGGAAACAAAACGAATGGAATGGAATAGAATGGAATGGAATGGAATGGAATGGAATGGAATGGAAAGGAATCAAGCCGAATGGAATGGAATGGAATGGAATCAACCCGAATGGAATGGAATGGAATGCAATTGAATGGAATGGAATCAACAGGAATGGAATGGAATGGAATGGAATGGAATGGAATGGAATGGAATCAACCCGAATGGAATGGAATGGAATAGAATGTAATGGAAGAGAATGGAATAGAATCACCCCGAAAGGAATGGAATGGAATGGAATGGAATGGAATGGAATCAACCCGAATGGAATGGAATGGCATGGAATGGAATGGAATGGAATGGAATGAACCCAAATGGAATGGAATGGAATGGAATCAACACGAATGGAATGGAATGCCTGGAATGGAATGGAATGGAATCAAATCGAATGGAATGGAATGGAACGGAATGGAGTGGAGTGGAATGGAAAGGAATGGAATCAACCCGATTGGAATGGAATGGAATGGAATGGAATGGATTGGAATGGAGTTAACCCAAATGGAATGGAACGGAATGGAATGGAACGGAATGGAATGGAATCAACCCGAATGGAATGGAATGGAATGGAATGGAATGGAATGGAATAGAATCACCTGGAAAGGAATAGAGTGGAATGGAATGGAACGGAATGGAATGGAATGGAATGACTTGGAATCAACTCGAATGGAATGGAATGGAATGGAATGGAATGGATTCAACCTGAATGGAATAGAATGGAATGGAATGGCATGGAATGGAGTGGAATGGAATGGAATGGAATCAACCCGAATGGAATGGAATGGAATGGAACGGAATGGAATGGAATGGAATCAACCCGAATGGAATGGAATGGAATGCAATAGAATGGAATGGAATGGCATGGAATGGAATGGAATGGAATGGAATGGAATGGAATGGAATGGAATCAACCCGAATGGAATGGAATGGAATGCAATGGAATGGAGTCAACACGAAAGGAATGGAACGGAATGGAAAGGAATGGAATGGAATGGAATCAATCCGAATGGAATGGAATGGCATGGAATGGATTGGAACGGAATCAACCCGTATGGAATGGATTGGAATGGAATGGATGTAACAAGAATGGAATGGAATGGAATGGAATGGAATGGAATCAACGCGAATGGAATGGAATGGAATGGAATGGAGTCAACCCGAAAGGAATGGAACGGAATGGAATGGAATGGAATGGAATGGAATCAATCCGAATGGAATGGAATGGAATGGAATGGAATGGAACCAACCCGAATGGAATATAATGGAATCAACCCGAGTGGAATTGAATGGAATGGAATGGAATGAACGAGAAAGGAATCGAATGAAATGGAATGGAGTGGAATGGAATTGAATGCAATGGAATCAACAAGAATGAAATGGAATGGAATGGAATGGAATCAAAACGAATGGAATGGAATGGAATGGAAAGGAATGGAATGGAATCAAGCCGAATGGAATGAAATGGAATGGAATCATCCCGAATGGAATGGAATGGAATCAAATGGAATGGAATGGAATGGAATGGAATGGAATGGAATCAACCAGAATGGAATGGAATGGAATGCAATTGAATGGAATGGAATCAACCCGAATGGAGTGGAATGGAATGGAATGGAATCAACCCGAATGGAATGGAATGGAATACAATGAAATGGAATAGAATGGAATAGAATCACCCCGAAAGGAATGGAATGGAATGGAATGGAATGCAATGGAAAAAACTCGACTGAAATGGAATGGCATGGAATGGAATGGAATGGAATGGAATGCAATCAACACAAAAGGAATGGAATGTAATGTAATGGAATGGAATGGAATCAACACGAATGGCATGGAATGGAATGGAATGGAATGGAATGGAATGGAATGGAATGGAATCAACACGATTGGAATGGAATGGAATGGAGTTAACCCAAATGGAATGGAATGGAATGGAATGGAGTGGAAGGGAATGGAATGGAATGGAATCAACCCGAATGGAATGGAATGGAATGGAATGGAATGGAATGGAATGGAATGGAATGGAAAAGAATCACCCCGAAAGGAATGGAGTGGAATGGAATGGAACGGAATGGAATGGAATAGAATGATTTGGAATCAACCCGAATGGAATGGAATGGAATGGAATGGAATCAACCCGAATGGAATATAATGGTATGGAATGGAATTGAATGGAATGGAATGGAATGGAGTCAACCTGAAAGGAATGGAATGGAATGGAATGGAATGGAATGGAATGGAATGGAATCAATCCAAAAGGAATGGAATGGAATGGAATGGAATGGAATGCAATGGAATGGAATGGAATGGAATGGAATCAACACGAATGGAATGGAATGGAATGGAATGGAATCAACCAGAATAGAATATAATGGAATCAACCCGAGTGGAATTGAATGGAATGGAATGGAAAAAACCCGAATGAAATGGAATGTAATGGAATGGAATCAACGAGAATGAAATGGAATGGAATGGAATGGAATGGAATGGAATGGAAAGGAATCAACCCGAATGGAATGGAATGGAATGGAATCATCCCCAATGGAATGGAATGGAATGAAATGGAATGGAATGGAATGGAATAAACCCGAATGGAATGGAATGAAATGGAATCAACCCGAATGGAATGGAATGGAATGCAATAGAAAGAATTGAATCAACTCGAATGGAATGGAATGGAATGGAATGGAATGGAATGGAATGGAATGGAATCAACCCGAATGGAATGGAATGGAATAGAATGAAATGGAATAGAATGGAATAGAATCACCCCGAAAGGAATGGAATGGAATGGAATGGAATGGAATGGAATGGAATGGAATGGAATCAACCCGAATGGAATGGAATGGAATAGAATGAAATGGAATAGAATGGAATAGAATCACCCCGAAAGGAATGGAATGGAATGGAATGGAATGGAATGGAATGGAGTCAACCAAAATGGAATGGAATGGCATGGAATGGAATGGAATGGAACGGAATGGAATGAACCCAAATGGAATGGAATGGAATGGAATCAACACAAATGGAATGGAATGCAATGGAATGGAATGGAATGGAACTAATCGAATGGAATGGAATGGAATGGAATGGAATGGAATGGAGTGGAATGGAAAGGAATGGAATCAATCCGATTGGAATGGAATGGAATGGAATGGAATGGAGTGGAATGGAATGGAATGGAATGGAGTTAACCCAAATGGAATGGAACGGAATGGAATGGAGCGGAATGGAATGGAATCAACCCGAATGGAATGGAATGGAATGGAATGGAATGGAATGGAATGGAATCAACCCGAATGGAATGGAATGGAATGGAAAAGAATGAAATGGAATAGAATGGAGTAGAATAACCCCGAAAGGAATGGAATGGAATGGAATGGAATGGAATGGAATGGAATGGATTGGAATGGAATGAACCGGAATGGATTGGAATGGCATGGAATGGAATGGAATGGAATCAACCCAAATGGAATGGAATATAATAGAATGGAATGGAATGGAATCAACACGAATGGCATGGAACGGAATGGAATGGAATGGAATGGAATGGAATGGAATGGAATCAACCAGATTGGAATGGAATGGAATGGAATGGAATGGAATGGAATGGAATGGAACGGAGTTAAGCCAAATGGAATGGAATGGAATGGAATGGAGTGGAAGGGAATGGAATGGAATGGAATCAACCCGAATGGAATGGAATGCAATGGAATGGAATGGAATGGAATGGAATGGAATAGAATCACCCGAAAGGAATGGAGTGGAATGGAATGGAACGGAATGGAATGGAATAGAATGATTTGGAATCAAACCGAATGGAATGGAATGGAATGGAATGGAATGGATGTAACACGAATGGAATGGAATGGAATGGAATGGAATGGAATGGAATGGAATCAACCCGAATGGAATGGAAAGGAATGGAATGGAATGGAATGGAATGGAGACAACCTGTAAGGAATGGAATGGAATGGAATGGAATGGAAACAAATCGAATGGAATGGAATGGAATGGAATGGAATGGAATGGAATCAACACGATTGGAATGGAATGGAATGGAATGGAATGGATTGGAATGCAATGGAGTCAACCTCAAAGGAATGGAATGGAATGGAATGGAGTCAACCTGTAAGTAATGGAATGGAATGGAATGGAATGAAATGGAATGGATTGGAAACAAATCGAATGGAATGGAATGGAATGGAATGGAATGGAATGGAATGGAACAGAAACAACCGGAAAGGAATGCAATGGAATGGAATGGAAAGGAATGGAATGGAATCAACCCGAATGGAAATGAATGCAATGGAATCAACCCGAATGGAATGGAATGGAATGGAATGGAATCAAAACGAATGGAATGGAATGGAATGGAAATGAATGGAATGGAATCAAGCCGAATGGAATGAAATGGAATGGAATCATCCCGAAAGGAAAGGAATGGACTCAAATGGAATGGAATGGAATGGAATAAAACCGAATGGAATGGAATGGAATGGAATGGAATGGAATGGAATCAACCCGAATGCAATGGAATGGAATGGAATAGAATGAAATGGAATAGAATGGAATAGAATCACCCCGAAAGGAATGGAATGGAATGTCATGGAATGGAATGGAATGGAATGGAATGAACCCGAATGGAATGGAATGGCATGGAATGGAATGGAATAGAATCACCCGAAAGGTATGGAGTGGAATGGAATGGAACGGAATGGAAAGGAATAGAATGATTTGGAATCAACCCGAATGGAATGGAATGGAATGGAATGGAATGGATGTAACACGAATGGAATGGAATGGAATGGAATGGAATGGAATGGAATGGAGTCAACCTGTAAGGAATGGAATGGAATGGAATGGAATGGAATGGAATGGAATGGAGTCAACCTGTAAGGAATGGAATGGAATGGAATGGCATGGAATGGAATGGAGTCAACCTGTAAGGAATGGAATGGAATGGAATGGAATGGAATGGAATGGAAACAAATCGAATGGAATCCGAAAGGAATGGAATGGAATGGAATGGAATGGAATGCAATGGAATGGAATGCAATGCAATGGAATGGAATCAACACGAATGGCATGGAATGGAATGGAATGGAATGGAATGGAATGGAATCAACCCGATTGGAATGGAATGGAATGGAATGGAATGGATTTAACCCAAATGGAATGGAATGGAATGGAATAGAGTGGAAGGGAATGGAATGGAATGGAATCAACCCGAATGGAATGGAATGGAATGGAATGGAATGGAATAGAATCACCCCGAAAGAATGGAGTGGAATGGAATGGAACGGAATGGAATGGAATATAATGATTTGGAATCAACCCGAATGGAATGGAATGGAATGGAATGGAATCAACCCGAATGGAATATAATGGTATGGAATGGAATTGAATGGAATGGAATGGAATGGAGTCAACCTGAAAGGAAAGGAATGGAATGGAATGGAATGGAATTGAATGGAATGGAATGGAATGGAGTCAACCTGAAAGGAAAGGAATGGAATGGAATGGAATGGAATGGAATGGAATCAATCCGAAAGGAATGGAATGGTATGGAATGGAATGGAATGGAACGGAATGGAATGGAATCAACACGAATGGAATGGAATGGAATGGAATGGAATCAACCAGAATAGAATATAATGGAATCAACCCGAGTGGAATTGAATGGAATGGAATGGAAATAACCTGAATGGAATGGAATGTAATGGAATGGAATCAACGAGAATGAAATGGAATGGAATGGAATGGAATGGAATGGAATTGAATGGAATGGAATCAACCCGAATGGAATGGAATTAACGAATGGAATGGAATCAAAACGAATGGAATGGAATGGAATGGAATTGAATTGAATGGAATGGAAAGGAATCAAGCCGAATGGAATGGAATGGAATGGAATCATCCCGAATGGAATGGAATGGAATGAAATGGAATGGAATGGAATGGAATAAACCCGAATGGAATGGAATGGAATGGAATCAACCCGAATGGAATGGAATGGAATGCAATAGAATGGAATGGAATCAACACGAATGGAGTGGAATGGAATGGAATGGAATGGAATCCAACCGAATGGAACGGAATGGAATAGAATGAAATGGAATAGAATGGAATAGAATCACCCCGAAAGGAATGGAATGGAATGGAATGGAATGGAATGGAGTCAACCAAAATGGAATGGAATGGCATGGAATGGAATGGAATGGAATGAAATGGAATGGAATGGAATGAACGCAAATGGAATGGAATCAACACAAATGGAATGGAATGCAATGGAATGGAATGGAATGGAATCAAATCGAATGGAATGGAATGGAATGGAATGGAATGGAATGGAATGGAGTGGAATGGAAAGGAATGGAATCAACCCGATTGGAATGGAATGGAATGGAATGGAATGGAATGGAATGGAATGGAGTTAACCCAAATGGAATGGAACGGAATGGAATGGAATCAACCCGAATGGAATGGAATGGAATAGAATGGAATGGAATGGAATAGAATCACCCCGAAAGCAATAGAGTGGAATGGATTGGAAAGGAATGGAATGGAATGGAATGACTTGGAATCAACTCGAATGGAATGGAATGGAATGGATTCAACCTGAATGGAATAGAATGGAATGGAATGGCATGGAATGGAGTGGAATGGAATGGAATGGAATGGAATCAACACGAATGGAATGGAATAGAATGGAATGGAATGGCATGGAATGAAATGGAATGGCATGGAATGGAATGGAAGGGAATGGAATGGAATCAACCCGAATGGAATGGAATGGAATGGAACGGAATGCAATGGAATGGAGTCAACCCGAAAGGAATGGAACGGAATGGAAAGGAATGGAATGGAATGGAATGGAATCAATCCGAATGGAATGGAATGGCATGGTATGGATTGGAACGGAATCAACCCGAATGGAATGGATTGGAATGGAATGGATGCAACACGAATGGAATGGAATGGAATGGAATGGAATGGAATCAACCCGAATGGAATGGAATGGAATGGAATGGAATGGAATGGAATGGAATGGAGTCAACCCGAAAGGAATGGAACGGAATGAAATGGAATGGAATCAATCCGAATGGAATGGAATGGAATGGAATGGCATGTAATCAACCCGAATAGAATATAATGGAATCAACCCGAGTGGAATTGAATGGAATGGAATGGAAATAATCCGAATGGAATGGAATGGAATGGAATGGAATCAAGCCGATTGGAATGGAATGGAATGGAATGGAATGGAATGGAATGGAATGGAATGGAATGGAATGCAATGGAGTTAACCCAAATGGAATGGAATGGAATGGAATGGAATGGAGTGGAATGGAATGGAATGGAATGGAAAAGAATCACCCCGAAAGGAATGGAGTGGAATGGAATGGAACGGAATGGAATGGAATAAAATGATTTGGAATCAACCCGAATGGAATGGAATGGAATGGAATGGAATGGAATGGAGTCAACCTCAAAGGAATGGAATGGAATGGAATGGAATGGAATGGAATGGAATGGAATGGAATGGAATGAAATGGAATAGAATGGAATAGAATCACCACGAAAGGAATGGAATGGAATGGAATGGAATGGAGTCAACCCGAAAGGAATGGAATGGAATGGAATGGAATGGAATGGAATCAATCCGAATGGAATGGAATGGAATGGAATGGAATGGAATGGAATGGAATGGAATCAACCCGAATGGAATATAATGGAATCACCCCGAGTGGAATTGAATGGAATGGAATGGAATCAACGAGAAAGGAATCGAATGAAATGGAATGGAGTGGAATGGAATTGAATGGAATGGAATCAACCCGAATGAAATGGAATGGAATGGAATGGAATCAAAACGAATGGGATGGAATGGAATGGAAAGGAATGGAATGGAATCAAGCCGAATGGAATGGAATGGAATGGAATCATCCCGAATGGAATGGAATGGAATCAAATGGAATGGAATGGAATGGAATGGAATGGAAAGGAATGGAATGGAATCAACCAGAATGGAATGGAATGGAATGCAATTGAATGGAATGGAATCAACCCGAATGGAGTGGAATGGAATGGAATGGAATCAACCCGAATGGAATGGAATGGAATAGAATGAAATGGAATAGAATGGAATAGAATCACCCCGAAAGGAATGGAATGGAATGGAATGGAATCCAATGGAAAAAACCCGACTGAAATGGAATGGCATAGAATGGAATGGAATGGAATGGAATGCAATCAACACAAAAGGAATGGAATGTAATGTAATGGAATGGATTGGAATCAACACGAATGGCATGGAATGGAATGGAATGGAATGGAATGGAATGGAATGGAATCAACCCGATTGGAATGGAATGGAATGGAATGGAAGGGAATGGAATGGAATGGAGTTAACACAAATGGAATGGAATGGAATGGAATGGAGTGGAAGGGAATGAAATGGAATGGAATCAACCCGAATGGAATGGAATGGAATGGAATGGAATAGAATCACCCCGAAAGGAATGGAGTGGAATGGAATGGAACGGAATGGAATGGAATAGAATGATTTGGAATCAACCCGAATGGAATGGAAGGGAATGGAATGGAATCAACCCGAATGGAATATAATGGTATGGAATGGAATTGAATGGAATGGAATGGAATGGAGTGAACCTGAAAGGAATGGAATGGAATGGAATGGAATGGAGTGGAATGGAATGGAATCAATCGGAAAGGAATGGAATGGAATGGAATGGAATGGAATGGAATGGAATCAACAAGAATGGAATGGAATGGAATGGAATGGAATCAACCAGAATAGAATATAATGGAATCAACCCGAGTGGGATTGAATGGAATGGAATGGAAATAACCCGAATGGAATGGAATGGAATGGAATGGAATCAACGAGAATGAAATGGAATGGAATGGAATGGAGTGGAATGGAATTGAATGCAATGGAATCAACCCGAATGGAATGGAATTTAATGGAATGGAATCAAAACGAATGGAATGGAATGGAATGGAATGGAATGGAATGGAATGGAATGGAATGGAATGGAATGGAATGGAATCAAGCCGAATGGAATGGAATGGAATGGAATGGAATCAACCCGAATGGAATGGAATGGAATGCAATTGAATGGAATGGAATCAACACGAATGGAATGGAATGGAATGGAATGGAATGGAATGGAATCAACCCGAATGGAATGGAATGGAATAGAATGAAATGGAATAGAATGGAATAGAATCACCCCGAAAGGAATGGAATGGAATGGAATGGAATGGAATCAACCCGAATGGAATGGAATGGCATGGAATGGAATGGAATGGAATGGAGTAAACCCAAATGGAATGGAATGGAATGGAATGGAATGGAATGGAATCAAATCGAATGGAATGGAATGGAATGGAATGGAGTGGAGTGGAATGGAAAGGAATGGAATCAACCCGATTGGAATGGAATGGAATGGAATGGAATGGAATGGAATGGATTGGAATGGAGTTAACCCAAATGGAATGGAACGGAATGGAATGGAACGGAATGGAATGGAATCAACCCGAATGGAATGGAATGGAATGGAATGGAATGGAATGGAATAGAATCACCTTGAAAGGAATAGAGTGGAATGGAAAGCAAAGGAATGGAATTGAATGGAATGACTTGAAATCAACTCGAATGGGATGCAATGGAATGGAATGGAATGGATTCAACCTGAATGGAATAGAATGGAATGGAATGGCATGGAATGGAGTGGAATGGAATGGAATGGAATGGAATCAACACGAATGGAATGGAATTGAATGGAATAGAATGGAATGGAATGGCATGGAATGGAATGGAATGGCATAGAATGGAATGGAAGGGAATGGAATGGAATCAACCCGAATGGAATGGAATGGAATGGAACGGAATGCAATGGAATGGAGTCAACCCGAAAGGAATGGAACGGAATGGAAAGGAATGGAATGGAATGGAATGGAATCAATCCGAAAGGAATGGAATGGCATGGAATGGAGTGGAATGGAAAGGAATGGAATCAACGCGATTGGAATGGAATGGAATGGAATGGAATGGAATGGAATGGAATGGAGTTAACCCAAATGGAATGGAACGGAATGGAATGGAACGGAATGGAATGGAATCAACCCGAATGGAATGGAATGGAATGGAATGGAATGGAATGGAATGGAATAGAATCACCTCGAAAGGAATAGAGTGGAATGGAATGGAACGGAATGAAATGGAATGGAATGACTTGCAATCAACTCGAATGGAATGGAATGGAATGGAATGGAATGGATTCAACCTGAATGGAATAGAATGGAATGGAATGGCATGGTATGGAGTGGAATGGAATGGAATGGAATCAACCCGAATGGAATGGAATGAAATGGAACGGAATGGAATGGAATGGAATCAACCCGAATGGAATGGAATGGAATGCAATAGAATGGAGTGGAATGGCATGGAATGGAATGGAATGGAATGGAATGGAATCAACCCGAATGGAATGGAATGGAATGGAACGGAATGCAATGGAATGGAATCAACCCAAAAGGAATGGAACGGAATGGAAAGGAATGGAATGGAATGGAACGGAATCAATCCGAATGGAATGGAATGGCATGGAATGGATTCGAACGGAATCAACCCGAATGGAATGGATTGGAATGGAATGGATGTAACACGAATGGAATGGAATGGAATGGAATGGAATGGAATCAACCCGAATGGAATGGAATGGAATGGAATGGAATGGAATGGAATGGAATGGAATGGAATGGAATGGAATGGAGTCAACCCGATAGGAATGGAACGGAATGGAATGGAATGGAATGGAATCAATCCGAATGGAATGGAATGGAATGGAATCAACCCGAATGGAATATAATGGAATCAACCCGAGTGGAATTGAATGGAATGGAATGGAGTCAACGAGAAAGGAATCAAATGAAATGGAATGGAGTGGAATGGAATTGAATGGAATGGAATCAACCCGAATGAAATGGAATGGAATGGAATGGAATCAAAACGAATGGAATGGAATGGAATGGAAAGGAATGGAATGGAATCAAGACGAATGGAATGGAATGGAATGGAATCATCCCGAATGGAATCGAATGGAATCAAATGGAATGAAATGGAATGGAATGGAACAGAATCAACCAGAATGGAATGGAATGGAATGCAATTGAATGGAATGGAATCAACCCGAATGGAGTGGAATGGAATGGAATAGAATCAAACCGAATGGAATGGAATGGAATAGAGTGAAATGGAATAGAATGGAATAGAATCACCCCGAAAGGAATGGAATGGAATGGAATGGAATGCAATGGTAAAAACCCGACTGAAATGGAATGGCATGGAATGGAATGGAATGGAATGGAATGCAATCAACACAATAGGAATGGAATGTAATGTACTGGAATGGAATGGAATCAACACGAATGGCATGGAATGGAATGGAATGGAATGGAATGGAATGGAATGGAATGGAATGGAATGGAATCAACCCGATTGGAATGGAATGGAATGGAATGGAATGGAATGGAATGGAATGGAGTTAACCCAAATGGAATGGAATGGAATGAAATGGAGTGGAAGGGAATGGAATGGAATGGAATCAACCCGAATGGAATGGAATGGAATGGAATGGAATGGAATGGAATGGAATGGAATGGAATAGAATCACCCCGAAAGGAATGGAGTGGAATGGAATGGAAAGGAATGTAATGGAATAGAATGATTTGGAATCAACCCGAATGGAATGGAATGGAATGGAATGGAATCAACCCGAATGGAATATAATGGTATGGAATGGAATTGAATGGAATGGAATGGAATGGAGTCAACCTGAAAGGAATGGAACGGAATGGAATGGAATGGAATGGAATGGAATCAATCCGAAAAGAATGGAATGGAATGGAATGGAATGGAATGGAATGGAATGGAATGGAATGGAATGGAATCAACACGAATGGAATGGAATGGAATGGAATGGAATCAACCAGAATAGAATGGAATGTAATGAAATGGAATCAACGAGAATGAAATGGAATGGAATGGAATGGAGTGGAATGGAATTGAATGGAATGGAATCTACCCGAATGGAATGGAATTTAATGGAATGGAATCAAAACGAATGGAATGGAATGGAATGGAATGGAATGGAATGGAATGGAATGGAAAGGAATCAAGCCGAATGGAATGGAATGGAATGGAATGGAATCAACCAGAATAGAATATAATGGAATCAACCCGAGTGGAATTGAATGGAATGGAATGGAAATAACCCGAATGGAATGGAATGTAATGGAATGGAATCAACGAGAATGAAATGGAATGGAATGGAATGGAATGGAATGGAATTGAATGGAATGGAATCAACCCGAATGGAATGGAATTAACGAATGGAATGGAATCAAAACGAATGGAATGGAATGGAATTGAATGGAATGGAAAGGAATCAAGCCGAATGGAATGGAATGGAATGGAATCATCCCGAATGGAATGGAATTGAATGAAATGGAATGGAATGGAATGGAATAAACCCGAATGGAATGGAATGGAATGGAATCAACCCGAATGGAATGGAATGGAATGCAATAGAATGGAATGGAATCAACACGAATGGAATGGAATGGAATGGAATGGAATGGAATCAACCCGAATGGAATGGAATGGAATAGAATGAAATGGAATAGAATGGAATAGAATCACCCCGAAAGGAATGGAATGGAATGGAATGGAATGGAATGGAGTCAACCAAAATGGAATGGAATGGCATGGAATGGAATGGAATGGAATGGAATGGAATGGAATGAACGCAAATGGAATGGAATGGAATGGAATCAACACAAATGGAATGGAATGCAATGGAATGGAATGGAATGGAATCAAATCGAATGGAATGGAATGGAATGGAGTGGAATGGAAAGGAATGGAATCAACCCGATTGGAATGGAATGAAATGGAATGGAATGGAATGGAATGAAATGGAATGCAATGGAGTTAACCCAAATGGAATGGAACAGAATGGAATGGAATCAACCCGAATGGAATGGAATGGAATAGAATGGAATGGAATGGAATAGAATCACCCTGAAAGCAATAGAGTAGAATGGAATGGAAAGGAATGGAATGGAATGGAATGACTTGGAATCAACTCGAATGGAATGGAATGGAATGGAATGGAATGGATTCAACCTGAATGGAATAGAATGGAATGGAATGGCATGGAATGGAGTGGAATGGAATGGAATGGAATGGAATCAACACGAATGGAATGGAATAGAATGGAATGGAATGGCATGGAATGTAATGGAATGGCATGGAATGGAATGGAAGGGAATGGAATGGAATCAACCCGAATGGAATGGAATGGAATGGAACGGAATGCAATGGAATGGAGTCAACCCGAAAGGAATGGAACGGAATGGAAAGGAATGGAATGGAATGGAATGGAATCAATCCGAATGGAATGGAATGGCATGGTATGGATTGGAACGGAATCAACCCGAATGGAATGGATTGGAATGGAATGGATGCAACACGAATGGAATGGAATGGAATGGAATGGAATGGAATGGAATCAACCCGAATGGAATGGAATGGAATGGAATGGAATGGAATGGAATGGAATGGAATGGAATGGAGTCAACCCGAAAGGAATGGAACGGAATGAAATGGAATGGAATCAATCCGAATGGAATGGAATGGAATGGAATGGCATGTAATCAACCCGAATAGAATATAATGGAATCAACCCGAGTGGAATTGAATGGAATGGAATGGAAATAACCCGAATGGAATGGAATGGAATGGAATGGAATCAAGCCGATTGGAATGGAATGGAATGGAATGGAATGGAATGGAAAGGAATGCAATGGAGTTAACCCAAATGGAATGGAATGGAATGGAATGGAATGGAGTGGAATGGAATGGAATGGAATGGAAAAGAATCACCCCGAAAGGAATGGAGTGGAATGGAATGGAACGGAATGGAATGGAATAAAATGATTTGGAATCAACCCGAATGGAATGGAATG